>NW_024423564.1:45058081-45060814 GCF_017311325.1 Ursus maritimus
GCTGAGGACAACCCTAAGCAGGGCTCCATGAAGGGCTCCCCCGGGGGGCTCAATCCCATGGCTCTGAGATCAGGACCCTGAAGTCATCACTTGAGCCAAAACCAAGAGTTGGGGGCTTAAGCAGCTGCACCATCCAGGTAGCCCAATCACTGATCATTTTATCGTCTCCATAGCTTTGTTAGAATGCCATATCATAATAGACTTTTCAGATTGTCTTCTTTCACTTAGTAATATAAATTTAAGGTTCCTCCATGTCTTTTCATGGCTTGATATCTCATTTTCTTTTAGTGCTATTATGCCTTTAATAAAAACTTTTACCTCAAAGCATTACCATATTATGTTATCATTACATTTTATGAAATATCTATATATGTTGGGGCTGATCCACCCTTCTGTTGACCTCCTAGAGTTTCTTGGTTGCTACTGAGTTGCAATTTCTGTATTTTCTCCATGGAAGTCTTGCATAACTGTAAGAATTACTCATAGGCATATCACATTTTGATTGTATTGTAAGTAGTACTTTTAAATTTCTTGTTTGTATGTTGTCAATAGGAATAAAATGTATATACACATATATATGCAGATATGTGTACATGTATGTATATTTTGTTTTTTTGTTTCCAGTAACTCTTGAATCTCTCAATTCTAATTTTTATCCTTAGATTCTTTTAGATTGTATATATCATTTTAAAATAGTGTAATTCAGTTATAGTACTTTCAATTTTATTCTTTTTCCTCCCTCACTGGAGTAGAAGCTTGGGTAAACTGTTAAATAGAATTTACAATAAATAATATTCTTAAATTCTTGAATTCAGTGGAAACGATGTCAATATTTGACAATTAAGTGAGATGTTTACCATAGAATTTTTGTAATCATTATTAGGTATGTAAACTATCTTCTATTTGCTAGCTTGATAAGCCTTTTAAAATCATTAATGGATTTTGGATTTTATAATGCATTTGCTACCTTTTAGAAATAATTATAAATGAGTATATGGTTTTATATTTTTAATTAGTTAATACAGTGAATTACTTGAGTGATTATGTAACATTTAAAGACTTCTGCATTTCTAATATAAATAAAATGTAATTATGAGATATTCTTTCTTTTTTTGAATTGGTTTATTTATTTATTTTTTATTATGATATGTTAGTCACCATACAATACATCATTAGTTTTTGATGTAGTGTTCCATGATTCATTGTTTGCATATAACACCCAGTGTTCCATGCAATACATGCCCTCCTTAATACCCATTACTGGGCTAGTCCCTCCCCCCACCCCGCTCCCCTCTAAAACCCTCAGTTTGTTTCCCAGAGTCCATAGTCTATCGTGGTTTATTTCCCCTTCTGTTTACCCCCCCTTCATTTTCCCCTTCCTTCTCCTACCGATCTCCCTGCTATTCTTTATGTTCCACAAATGAGTGAAACCATATGATAATTGTCTTTCTCTGCTTGACTTATTTCACTTAGCATAATCTCCTCCAGTCCCATCTATGTTGATACAAATGTTGGGTAATCATTCTTTCTGATGGTTGAGTAATATTCCATTGTACTGGCCCACATCTTCCTTGTCCATTCATCTGTCTAAGGGCATCTCGACTCCTTCCACAGTTTGGCTATGGTGGACAATGCTGCTATGAACATTGGGGTGCATATGGCCCTTCTCTTCACTATGTCTGTATCTTTGGGGTAAATACCCAGTAGTGCAATGGCTGTGTCATAGGGTAGCTCTATTTTTAACTTTTTGAGGGACCTCCACACTGTTTTCCAAAGTGGTTGTTCCAACTTGCATTCCCACCAACAGTGTAAGAGGGTTCCCCTTTCTCCACATCCTTTCCAACATTTGTTGTCTTTGCCTTGTCAATTTTTGCCATTCTAACTGGTATAAGGTGGTATCTCAATGTGGTTTTGATTTGAATTTCCCTGATGGCTAATGATGTTGAATATTTTTTCATGTGTCTGTTAGCTATTTGTATGTCTTCATTGGAAAAGTGTCTGTTCATATCTTCTGCCCATTTTTTGATTTGATTATTTGTTTCTTGGGTATTGAGTTTGAGATATTCTTTTCTATATATTGGGGGCTTCAGTTTCCAATAATTTAAATAGCATTTTTGTGTGTATATTCATGAGTGTAATTGGGCTTTTTTGTCCTTTAAACATTTTAGAAAAATTACACTGGGCAAATAATATGAATTGGATAGTATATCTTTGCAATTTTCTGGAAAAACTTGTATAAAATTAGAAATATCTACTTCCTTAATTATTTGTAGAAATAACCAAAGAAGAAATCTGACTTTAGAATTTTTTGTTTTAATTTTTAAAAAATTCAGTACAGTTAACAGCATTATATTAGTTTCAAGTATACAGTATAGTGATCCAACAATTCTATAAATCACTCAGTGCTCAACATAAAGTGTAAACTTAATGCCTTTCACCTATTTCACCCACTCCCCCACCATCCCCCTCTAGTAACCACCAGTTTGTTTTCTATAGTAAAAGTTTATTTTTTTGGTTTGTCTCCTTTTTCTTTGTTCGTTTGTTTCTTTTCTTAAGTTCCACATGTGAGTGAAATCATATGGTATCTGTCTTTGACTTATTTCACTTAGCATTATACCCTCTAGATCCATCCATGTTGTTGCAAATGGCAAGATTTCATTCTTTTTTGAGGCTGAATAATATTCTTAGATAGATAGATAGATAGATAGATAGATAGATAGATAGATAGATAGA
>NW_024423564.1:45060824-45213791 GCF_017311325.1 Ursus maritimus
CTTCTGTTTACCCCCCCTTCATTTTCCCCTTCCTTCTCCTACCGATCTCCCTGCTATTCTTTATGTTCCACAAATGAGTGAAACCATATGATAATTGTCTTTCTCTGCTTGACTTATTTCACTTAGCATAATCTCCTCCAGTCCCATCTATGTTGATACAAATGTTGGGTAATCATTCTTTCTGATGGTTGAGTAATATTCCATTGTACTGGCCCACATCTTCCTTGTCCATTCATCTGTCTAAGGGCATCTCGACTCCTTCCACAGTTTGGCTATGGTGGACAATGCTGCTATGAACATTGGGGTGCATATGGCCCTTCTCTTCACTATGTCTGTATCTTTGGGGTAAATACCCAGTAGTGCAATGGCTGTGTCATAGGGTAGCTCTATTTTTAACTTTTTGAGGGACCTCCACACTGTTTTCCAAAGTGGTTGTTCCAACTTGCATTCCCACCAACAGTGTAAGAGGGTTCCCCTTTCTCCACATCCTTTCCAACATTTGTTGTCTTTGCCTTGTCAATTTTTGCCATTCTAACTGGTATAAGGTGGTATCTCAATGTGGTTTTGATTTGAATTTCCCTGATGGCTAATGATGTTGAATATTTTTTCATGTGTCTGTTAGCTATTTGTATGTCTTCATTGGAAAAGTGTCTGTTCATATCTTCTGCCCATTTTTTGATTTGATTATTTGTTTCTTGGGTATTGAGTTTGAGATATTCTTTTCTATATATTGGGGGCTTCAGTTTCCAATAATTTAAATAGCATTTTTGTGTGTATATTCATGAGTGTAATTGGGCTTTTTTGTCCTTTAAACATTTTAGAAAAATTACACTGGGCAAATAATATGAATTGGATAGTATATCTTTGCAATTTTCTGGAAAAACTTGTATAAAATTAGAAATATCTACTTCCTTAATTATTTGTAGAAATAACCAAAGAAGAAATCTGACTTTAGAATTTTTTGTTTTAATTTTTAAAAAATTCAGTACAGTTAACAGCATTATATTAGTTTCAAGTATACAGTATAGTGATCCAACAATTCTATAAATCACTCAGTGCTCAACATAAAGTGTAAACTTAATGCCTTTCACCTATTTCACCCACTCCCCCACCATCCCCCTCTAGTAACCACCAGTTTGTTTTCTATAGTAAAAGTTTATTTTTTTGGTTTGTCTCCTTTTTCTTTGTTCGTTTGTTTCTTTTCTTAAGTTCCACATGTGAGTGAAATCATATGGTATCTGTCTTTGACTTATTTCACTTAGCATTATACCCTCTAGATCCATCCATGTTGTTGCAAATGGCAAGATTTCATTCTTTTTTGAGGCTGAATAATATTCTTAGATAGATAGATAGATAGATAGATAGATAGATAGATAGATAGATAGATAGACAGATAGATCAAACTTCTTTATCTATTCGCCAATTGATGGACACATGAGCTGCTTCCAAATTTAGCTATTGGAAATAACGCTACAATAACATAGGGGTATGTACACCTTTTTGAAATTAGTGTTTTCATATTCTTTGGGTAAATACCTAGTAGTGTGATTGCTGGATCATAAGGTAGTTCCATTTTTAATTTTTTGAGGAACTTCCATACTATTTTCCACAGTGGCTGCCGCAGTTTGCTTTCCCATCAACAGGGCAAGAGGGTTCCCCTTTCTCCATACCCTTGCCAACACTTGTTTCTTGTGTTTTTTATTCTAACCATTCTGACAGGTGTCAGGTGATATCTCATTGTAGTTTTGATTTGCATTTCCCTGATGATGAGTGATGTCAGGCATCCTTTCATGTGTCTTTTGGCCATCCGAAAGTCTTCTTTAGAGAAATATCTGTTCATGTCTTTTCCCATTTTTAATTGGATTGTGTGTGTGTGTGTGTGTGTCTGTGTGTGTGTGTGTGTGTGTGTCTGTGTGTGTTTTGGTGTTGAGTTGTATAAGTTTGGAAAGTAACCCTTCATCAGTTATGTTATTTGCAAATATCTTCCCCCATTCAGTAGGTTGTCTTCTAGTTTTGTTGATTGTTTCCTTTGTTGTGCAGAGCTTTTTATTTTGATGTAGTCCCAATAGTCTATTTTTGCTTTCGTTTCTCTTACCTCAGGAGTCATATCTAGAAAAATGTAGCTACGGCCCATGTCAGGGAAATTACTGTCTATGCTCTCTACTAGGATTTTTATTGTTCCAACTCGCACATTTAGGTCTTCATTATATTTTGAATTTATTTTTGTGTATGGTGTAAGAAAGTAGTCCGGTTTCATTCTTTTGCATGTAGCTGTCCAGTTTTCCTAACACCATTTGTTGAAAAGACTTTTTCCCATTGCATATTCTTGCCTCCTTTGCCATAGATTAATTGACCATATAATCATGGGTTTATTTCTGGGCTCTCTATTCTGTTCCATTGATCTAATTTTGTGCCAGGACCATACTGTTTTGATTACTACAGCTTTGTAGTGTATCTTAAAAGCTGGGATTGTGATACCTCCAGTTTTGTTCTTCATTTTCAAGATTGCTTTGGCTTCTTTTTCAAGATTGGGGATCTTTTGTGGTTCCATACTAATTTTAGGATTATTTGTTTCAGTTCTGTGAAAAATGCTGTTGGCATTTTGATGGGGATTGCACTAAATATGTAGATTGGTTAGGGTAATATAGACATTTTGACAATATTTGTCAATGGAATGTCTTTCCATTTGTTTTGTGTCATCTTCAGTTTCTTTCATCAATGTTTAAAGTTTTTAGAGTATAGGTCTTTTACCTCCTTGGTTAAGTTTACTGCTTGATATTTTATTTTTGGTACAATTGTAATTGGACTGTTTTCTTAATTTCTCTTTCTGATACTTCATTATTAGTGTGTAGAAATGCAATGGATTTCTGTATACTGATTTTGTATCCTGCAACCTTACTAAACTATTTATAAGTTTTAGGAGGATTTTTTTTTTTTTTTTTGGTGGAGTCTTTTAGGTTTTCTATACATAGTGTTACATCCTCTGCAAATACTGAAAGCTTTATTTCTCCCTTACCAATTTGGAAGCCTTTTCTTTCTTTTTCTTTTCTGATTGCTGTGGTCAGGACTTGCAGTACTATGATAAATAAAAGTAGTGAGAAAGGACATCTTTGTCTTCTTCCTGACCTTAGGGGAAATGCTGTTTTTCACCATCGAGTATGATGTTAGCTGTGGGTTTTTCATATATGGTTTTTATGATGATGATGTATGTTCCATCTAAATATATTTTGTTGAGGGTTTTTATCATGAATGGATGTTTACTTTGTCAAAAGCTTTTTCTGCATCTATTGGAATGATATGGTTTTTATCCGTATTCTTGTTGATGTGATATGTCACATATTAAATCACCCTTGCAACACAGGAATAAATCCCATTTGATCGTGGTGAATGATTCTTTAATATACTGTTGGATTTGGTTTGCTAATATTTATTGAGGATTTTTGCATCTATGTTTATCAGAGATATTGGCCTGTAGTTCTCTCTTTCTCTCTCTCTTTTCTTTTTTTTGTAGTGTCTTTATCTGGTTTTGGTATCAGGGTAATGCTGGCCTCATAGAGTGAATTTGGAAGCTTTCCTTCCTCTTTCATTTTTTGGAATAGTTTGAAAAAATAGGTATTAACTCTTCATCAAAGGCTTAGTAGAATTTACTTGTGAAACAGTCAGATCCTGGACTTTTGTTTGTTAGGAGTTTTTTGATTACTGATATAATTTAATTGCTGGTAATTGGTCTGTTCAAATTTTCTATTTCTTCCTGCTTCAGTTTTGGGAGGTTATATGTTTCTAAGAATTTATCCATTTGTTCCAGGTTGTCCAATTTGTTGGCATATATTTTTTCATAATATTCTCTTAGAGTCCTATGTATTTCTGTGGTGTTAGTTGTTATTTCTCCTCTTCCATTTCTGATTTTGAGTCCTCTCTCTCTAACTCTCTCTCCCTCTTTTTTTTTTTTTTTTAAATGAGTCTGGCTAGAGGTTTACCAATTTTTTTGATCTTTTCAAAGAACCAGCTCCCAGTTTCACTGGACTATTCTTTTTTATTTTATTTTTTTAAATTTTAGTTTCTATTTCATTTCTTTCTGCTCTGATATTTATTATTTCCTTCCTTCTACCAGTTTTGGGTTTGTTTCTGATTCTTCTTCTTCTTCTTCTTCTTCTTCTTCTTCTTCTTCTTGCTCCTTAGGTGTAAGCTTAGGTTGTTTATTTGAGATTTTTCTTGCTTCTTGAGGTAGGCCTGTGCTGGTATAAACTTCTCTTATAGAATAGCTTTCATTGCATCCCAAAGATTTTGGGTCATTGTTTTCATTTGTCTCTGTATTCTTTTTATTTCCTCCTCAATTTTTTGGTTGACCCATTCGTTGTTTAGTAACATGTCATTTAACCTCCAAGTATTTGTATTTTTTCCAGATTTTCCCTTGTGGTTAATTTCTAGTATCATGGTATCGTGTTTGGAAAAAATGCATCGTATGGCTGCAAACTTTTTGAGTTTGTTGAGACTTGTTTTGTGGCCCAATATGTGATCTGTTCTGAAGAATATTCCATATTCACTTGAAAAGAATGTGTATTTTGTTGTTTTAGGATGGAATGTTCTGAATATATCTGTCAGATCCATCTGGTCCAATGTGTTATTCCAACCCACTGTTTCCCTGTTGATTTTGTTTGGATGAGCTATCCATTGCTGTAAGTGGGGTGTTAAAGTCCCCTACTATTATTGTGTTAGTATTGGTTACTCCAAGTTTATTATTAGCTGCTTTATGTATGTGGGTCCTCCCATACTGTGTGCATAAATATTTACAATTATTATATCTTGTTGGATTCCTCTTTTATGTTCGTATAGTATCCTTCTTTATCTTGTTACACTCTTCATTTTAAAGGCTATTTTGTTAATATAAATATTGCTACCCCAGTTTTTCACTTCCATTTGCATGATAAATGCTCTTCCACATGGACACTTTCAATCTACAGGTGTCTTAGGTCTGAAATGAGTCTTTTCTAGGCAATATATAGATGGCTCTTCCCTTTTTATCCATTCTGTCACACTACATCTTTTGATTGAGGCTTTTAGTCCATTTACATTCAAAGAATTAGATAGTTACATAGTTATTACCATGTTGTTATTTATTTTATGGTTGTTTGTATAGTTCTGTGTTCCTTTCTTTTCTTTCTCTCTTCACTCACAGTGATATACTTTGATTCTTTTCTCTTTATGTTTTGCATATCTATTACTTGTTTTTGATTTTTGGCTACCATTAGTTTTATATAACATCTTATGTATATCACAGTCTTTATTAAGTTTATGGTTTCTTAAATTTGAACCTAGACTAAAGCACTAAGTTTTAGGTATGTGGTGTCATACTTTATATCCTTTTATTTTGTGAATCCCTTGACTGATTTTCACAGATATATTAATTTTATAATATATTATAAAACATATTTTATAAGCTTTTGTGCTTCCTATCTTTTTACTCCTACTTATTGTCCCCCCTTTCCACTCAAAATTTCCCCTTTAACATTTCTTATAGGACTGGTTTAGTGGTCATTTAACTTTTCTTTGTCTGGGAAACTCTCTAGCTCTCCTTCTATTCTGAGTGATAGTTTTTCTGGATAGAGTATTGTTGGTTGCAAGATTTTTGTTTTCTTTCAGCACTTTGAATATATCTTACCACTTTTCTCAGGCCTGCAAAGTTTCTGCTACAAAACCAGATGATAGAATTATGGTGTTTCCCTAGTATATAACCCTTTTCTCTGGCTGCTTTTAAACTTGTCTCTTTATCACTACCTTGCAATTTTAATTACTATGTGTCTTGGTGTGGACCTCCTTAGGTTGATTTTGTTGGAGACTCTCTGTGCCTCACAGATCTGGATTTGTCTCCTTCTAGACTCAGGAAATTTTCAGCTATTTATTTCTTCAAATAAAATTTCTGCCCCCTTTTCTCTCTCTTCTTCTGGGATACCTATAATGCAAATGTTATTATACTTGATGTTGTTGCCGAGTTCCCTTAGTCTATTTTCATTTTTATTATTCTTTTCTCTCCTCTTCAGCTTGATGGCTTTCCATTACTCTGTCCTCCAGATTACTGGTCCATTTCCTGCTTCCCCTAGTCTATTTATTCCATATAGTGCATTTTATTTTATTATGTGTTTTTTGTTGTTGTTTCAAGTTTTTATTTAAATTTCAGTTAGTTAACATACATGTAATATTAGTTTCAGGTGTAGAATTTAGTGATTCATCACTTACATACAACACCCAGTGCTCATCACAAGCAGTGCCCTTCTTAATACCCATCACCTATTTAATCTATCCCCCTGCCTATCCCCCTCCAGCAACCCTCAGTTTTTTCTCTATAGTTAAAAGAGTCTGTTTTATGGTTTGCCTCTCTCTTTTTTCTCCTCATGTTCATCTGTTTTGTTTCTTAAATTCCACATATGAGTGAAATCATATGGTATTTGTTTTTTTCTGACTTCTGACTAAGTGAATTCACTTAGCATAATACTCTAGCTTCATACACATTGTTGCAAATGGAAAGTTTTCATTCTTTTTTATGGCTGAGTAATATTCCATTGGTGTATTTTAAATTTCAGTTATTGGGTTATTCATCTCTGATTCTTTTTTATGTTTTCTCTCTCTTTGCTGAGGGTCTCACCAAGGTCTTCCACTTGTTTCTCAAGTCCACTGAATATCTTTATAACCATTACTTTAAATTCTCTATCAGGCATATTACTTATAACTCATATATGTTGCATTTAAATCTCTGGCTGTGATTTTGTTCTGTTCCTTCATTTGGGACACATTCCTCTCTCCTCATTTTGTCCCTGTGTCTGTCTCTATGTGTTAGGAAAGTCATCCATGTCTCCTGCTCTTGAAAGTAGTGGCCATATGAAGAAGAGGACCTATAATGCCCTGAAGTGCCTTTGTTCATCAGAACCTGATACTTCATGGGTGTCTCCTATGTGTACTGCATGAGCCTTACTATTGTAGCTGAGCCACTTTTACCTTCAGTTCCGTCATCTGCAATGGTTGTCTCTGTCTGTTGTGGCAGGGTTTGGGCCCTGTGTTGTTAGTGGGCTAGTCTAAGGCTACCTTGGGCTTAAGTCAGACGAGGAGCTTTCCAGGGATACAGCAGCATCACACTGCAGGGTGTTTTCCCTATGTTCCTTCTGAGAAGATTTTATTGGTGGATGGGGTCTGAACTCAGACTCGATGTCTGCCTCTAGGCCACTACTGGGGCTACAGTTGGACTGGTGTATGGGTTTGTTCCCCTTTCACCAGTGTAGGAGTCACTTTGGAGTGCTGCTGGCCTCTGTCAAGGCTACTTGCACACTGCCAGGCTTTTGCCACTGTTTTGGATTGTCTCCAGCAAGGGTGTATTGGAAGGGGCAGGTCTACAGAATGCAGGGGTGGGGCACGTGATGCCTGCAAGTTCTGTGAGGATCTGCTGTGGGAGGGGACCTGTAGCCATCTGGGAAAACCCCAGCCAAACCTGGCTGGGTTAGAGGGATCAGATCTGTAGAAGCCAGCGGGGGTGGGGTGTGCTTTTATCAAACAAGATGGAGAGTGTTAGCATGGCAATGGTACCCACAGGTGTGTGTATTTCTAGGCTGAGGGGTGAGGGAGGAAAGTTGTGCCCACCAGCTCTTTTGTACTTGAAGTCTCCCAAAGATCCCTGCCCCTCCAGCTCATGGTCTGAGATTAGTAAGAAAATCTTCCCATAAGCCACAGGCATTTTTCAAACTGCTGCTTCTGTGATGTACCTCTGCAGGGTTTTTGTTGTGCTGTCTCTTTAAGGGCAGGACTCAGTTGCCTATGACCGTCTCCCAGAGTCAAGCCTACTGATTTTTAAATTTCCAGGAGTTAAGCCCCACTGATTATAAGAATTATGAAGCCAGGCATCTCTGGCTTTCAAAGTCAAATATTATAGGGATCTGTCTTCCCTGTGTGCGTCCCTTGTGCCTGGGGTAACTGGTACTGGGTTTGCTCCTTTCCTCTCTTCACACACAACATCCCTCCCTCCCTCCCTCAGATAGTTCTGTGGGTCCTCTTAACTCCTAATCTTTTTTCTGCCCTTTGTGCCCTCTTTGATGTGGCCTCTCTCTATATTTAGCTGTGGAGAGTCTGTTCTGCCAGTCTTCAGGTCATTTTCTGGGTCATTTACATTGATTTGGGTATTATCTAGTTATAACTGCAAGACAAGGTGAGCTTAGAATCCTCCTACTCCACCACATTCCCTGAAATATTGCTTTAATTTTTTATTGTTATTAGGATAACTTAAGTTCTGTTTCTGTCTTTTTTCCTTTTTCTTTTTTTGTCTATTTGGTATTTTTTTATTTGCTTACTTGTTCTTTGTGCAATATTTAGTAGTGAAGAAGGCAGTCTATAATTCTACATTTCTTCATTTGAATTCCTGCTCTGACATTTATCAGCTATGTCATTGGTCAAGTTATTTAATTTTCTATGACTCAATTACTCAATATCTAAAATATATTCTCTTACATTGCTGATAAGAATGTACATTAGTATAAACACTTTTGAACACTCTCCTATAGCTCTTCTAACATTGAACTAATGTTTTTATATATATATATATATACACATATATACACATACACACATATGTAGAAGAACACGTAGAAACATGTAGAAGAATGTAATCACAGATTTATTTATGATAGCCTAACACTGAAAGCATTCCAAATGTCTCTATCCCTAGAATGGGTAAAAAAAAATGTGGAATATTCATAAAATAAATTCCACACAGCAATGGAAAACACTACACTAGTAATACACACAGAATAGGTGCATCTTAACCATAGTGAGAGAGAGAAATTCTATACAAAATAATACAAATCATTGCTTAATTTATATTACTTTGAAACAAGCCAAACTAATTTATGATGATAGTTGTCAGAATAATGATTACTCCTCAAAGGGGATACTAACTGGAAAAGGCACAAGGAAATGTTCTAAAATGATGGAAGTGTTCTAAATCTTGATCTGGGTGGCAGTTAAATAGGTTTTGATGTATGTAAGCATTTATTCAGTTGTACACATTAGATTTATGTACTTGCTATATGTAAAAGGTACCTCAAAATAAGGTAGGTAATTAGGAAAAGCCTGGGTAAATGATTATTTCGAAAATGAAATATTTTAATCAAAAGGATTCCAAAGGGGCCCCTGGATGGCTTAGTTGGTAAGCATCCAACTCTTGATTTCAGGTCAGGCATGATCTCAAGCTCATGAGATGAAGCCCCATGTCAAGTCTGCTTAAGATTCTCTCTCTCCCTCTCCCACCCTCTCCCTCTGCCCTTCCCCTCTTGCTCTGGTTCTCTCTCTCTTAAAAAGAAAGAAAAAAAAAAAAGATTACAGCACCCCTGATAAATCACTTTTCTCTGCTGTTCAATATGTAGCTACACCCCATTTATAGCTATTTAAATTTAGGTAAAATGTATAAAAGTAAAAATTCAGTTCATCAGTTGCTCTAGCCACATTTTAAGTGTTCAATAACTATATGTGGCTAATGGACAGCAATTCTGGCAACAAAGATTTTTAAATGTTTTTATCATTGAAGAAAGTCATATATAGCCAACATTTCCTTTCAGCCTTTGCGATCCCTGATATGCTAGAAAGGACACAATATTCATTTATTTAGGTACATACAAAAGAAACTAGACACAAACCTTATGTCTGTCACAAAAATGAATTCAAAACGGATCACAGACTAAATATAAACTGGAAAACTCTAAAAACTCAGAATATAACATAGAAAAATCTAGGAGAGCATCGGTTTAGTGATAGGTTTTCAGAACCAACATCAAAAGTATGACCCGTGAAAGAAAAAATTAAAGTTAGATTTTATTAAATTAAAATTTTCTGCTCTGCAAAATATGCTGTAAAATGAATGAGAATGCATGCTACAAACTGGGTGAAATTGTTCACAAACCACACATATAATAAGAGAGTTGTATCCAAATATAACAAAAGTTACTTAAAATTCAACAATAAAAAAGCAAACAACCCAATTCAGTATGGACAAAATGATCTGAGCAAACATTCCACCAAAAAAAAAAGATAAATAGATAACCAGTAAGCATATGAAAACATGCTCAATCTCATTTGTAATTAGGGAATTGGAAATTTAAACAACAGTGAGATACCACTTCACACCTATTAGAATGGCTAGAATCCAAAGAACTTAACAATACCATATGCTGGCAAGGATGTAGAGCCACAGGAACTTAAATCATTGCTGATGGAGACGCAAAGTGGTACACCAGCTTTGGAGATGTTTGGCAGGTCAGCAATTGTGCTTCTGGGTATTTTTCCAAAAGAACTGAAAAACTGTGTCCATGTAAAAACCTGCACATAACAGTTTATACATCTTCATTCAAAATCACTTAGAAGCAACCAAGATGTCCTTCAACAGGTGAATGGATAAACTGCGGTGCATCCATATGACATATTATTCAGTGATAAAAATAAATTAGCTATTAAGCCACGAAAAGACACGTATGAACCTTCAAATCACATTGCTATGTGAAAGAAGCAATCTGAAAAGGCTACATACTGTATGATTCCAATCAAATATTATTCTGGAAATAGGAAAACTATAGACAGTAGACAGATCAGTAGTTGTCAGGGGTTTGGGAGTTGAAAGAATAGGTGAAACAAAGGGGACTTTTTAGGGCAGTAAAACTATTTTTTAATGATGCTGTAGTAGGTGGGTATATGATACCATGCATTCGTCAAAATCTGTAGAACTTTATAGCACAGAAAGTGAAAAGTTTGGATGAAAAATTTTAAAACATCTCCTTTAAGATATGGAGAGGTTCCAGGATGGAAAGCAGATGGTGACAAAATAATTTGCTATTTCAAATGTATGAAACAATGTCACCGAAGGGGGTGAGAAGAAAAGGTGCTGACTTTTTAAGTAACTTTGAAAATGAGTGGAATTGTAAGACTGAAGTCAAGAGAACTACATATAAGCCCTGTGTTCTAGTTAATAAAGTAGTTTCCCATGGAGGAATAGGCTAACAAATCTGATACTGTTATACATGTAAATGGAAATTGAACAATTAAGTAACTAGATGGCAGAAGGTGGGAGGGAAGTTTCTCACTATTTGGAGTGGGAATTTCCAGAAAACTAAGAGGAAAAGTTTAGAATGACTCATATGCTAATGAAGTAGACTTGGAGATATCAATATGATGTCATGTTTTGCTTAATATAGATGCAAATACATATAGAAATATTTCTACATGTGTGGATATACACAGGTTAGCATAAACACGTGTAGGTCTTTGCTACCTCAGCTGACGTGGGCTAGAAGCAATGACACCCTGATAGAAGTGAGCACACCTGGTAACCATTTATGGGTTTCTCATATCATTCTCCAACTACACACACACACACACACACACACACACACAGAGTTTTTATAGAGAATTCCTGCCTCCAGGACTGATGCAAGAAATATACAAGATGAACCTGTTCGTCTAGAGCATCTAGTAGTGCCAAAATGTAAAGACTTTCTCAGAAAATATGAAAACAACCTCGACTGATAGGGATATATCAAAGGATCTGATGAAAGACCTGTCAATTACCAAAGCTCAAATAATTTGAGCAATAAAATAAAATAAAATTTGACACAAATCAAATATCTGATGCAGAATTACAAATATTTAGTGTAGATATTCCATGGGAGCCTAAGTCCTCATTTTTTACATATGGCTTGTACAAGTAAAAGAGAGAGAGACTGAAACTGTAGTGGAGAATCCTGACAAATACCTTTTGCCAGGTGATCAAGGTCACTATCAACAGTGATAAATCATTTTAATAGTACGTGCCCTTGACAAGGTGTGACTGAAATGGTACTTTGCCTCTAAAATCCTTTTCTTAAAAACTTATAACCTTAGTCTATTCATGAAAAAGGTATCAGACAAATTCCAATAGAGGAGCATTCTACAAGATACCCGGATCAGTACTTCTTAAAACTGGCCAGGTCATCAAAAACAAAGGAAATTTGAGAAACTGTAACAGCCAAGAAGAACTTTAGCATATGTGACAACTAAAGGTAAGGTAATATCCTAGATGGATCCTGAAACAAAAAAAGGACTTTAGGTAAAATGTAAAGAAATCCAAACAAAGTATGGACTTTAACGATAATGCATCAATAATTGTTCATTAATTATTCATTGTTCATTAATTATAACAAATATATCATACTAATGTAAGGCGTTAATATAAGGGAAATTGTATTATCTTCTCAATTTTTCTGTATATCTAAAACTGTTCTAACAATAAAGCCTATTTAAAAATAAGATTTATAGTTTTAAATGTAATACACTCTAAGAATTCATTTTCAAAAAGCAAAACATTAATTTTACAAATCTACGTATGTGCATATCTATCTACCTATCTACATATGTATGTATATATGTGCAATCTCCAAAATATGAATCACCAATGAATTTCAGCAAAATTAGTAATCAAAGAAATATTAACTAAAATACAAATAAGATAATTTATCAAATCAGAAAAAATAGACAACTCACAATTCTTTGCTAATAAAAGATTAAATTGAAATAACTTTTTTGGAGAACAATTCTCCAATATATTCAAAGCTTATCCTTCTGGCTTGTGCCATTGGATCCAGAGAGTTTAATTCTAGTAATGCATTTTAAGGATCCATATTAATTTATTTCTATGTAAAGATTTAGCACTGAATTTGCTCATTGGTTGTTTTAAAATGGCAAAAAATAAAATGACCTAAGTGTTCCAATAATAGATGTGTTAACTAAATTATAGCTACACAATTACACATAGCTACACAATGGAATATCATTCCAGAATTAAACCTAACATTTAGAAATATTTAATGACTTGAAAATCTGGATAAATTAAAATATTTCTAAATATTAAAAAAACATAAAATATTCAGTTTTATGAACTCAAGTAAACATATTTGGTTGCTAGCCTCTACGATGGGTCTCAGAGTGATCTTGCCTCCTGGTATTCAAGAAGGGCCCTCCCACATCAAATCAAAGATAAAATTGTACAACCATTTATACATGACAGAATTATGATGCATGACTTCCAAAGCTGGGTCATAAAGGCATTTTGTGTTGTCTCTTGGATTGCTCGCTCAGAAAAAAGCTCAGGGAAAAGCATATAATATGGATAGACAGATGATGATGATGATGATAGATGAAAATAATTATAATTTCCATTTCTAAAAATGATGGCTCTGTATATATAAAGGTTCCTTTAATTTCTGAATGAGTTAAGGGTGTGAATATTGTGTTCTGAGACAGAACTTCACTCCACATAGGAAAGGGTGGACCATTGCACTAACCTCTCATAAAGAGATCTGGATTCTGTAGATCAGTCTAGGTCAAAACTGGGACAGCTACCAAAGATAACACTGAAGAGAAACTGGAGTGGGAAATTGGTTCATCAAGAGTCGTTCTCATGGGCAGTGATTGTTTATATCCAGCTCCTCTTTGTATATCTGGGCTCCCATTCTGTAAGTGAAAATATGTCCATCTTCTTCTGCGCTTTTTTTTTTTTAAAGATTTTATTTATTTATTTGACAGAGATAGCCAGCGAGAGAAGGAACACAAGCAGGGGGAGTGGGAGAGGAAGAAGCAGGCTCATAGTGGAAGAGCCTGATGTGGGACTCGATCCCATAACGCCGGGATCACGCCCTGAGCCGAAGGCAAACGCTTCACCGCTGTGCCACCCAGGCGCCCCATCTGCGCTTTTTTTTAATAAGTTATTTATTTATTTATTTTTATTATTTGAGAGAGAACGAAAGAGCACAGTGGAGAGCAAGGGAGAGGGAGAAGCAGAGTCCTTTGCTGAGCAGGAAGCCTGATGTAGGACTCAATCCCAGGACCCTGGGATCATGACCTGAGCTGAAGGCAGACGCTTAACCAACTGAGTCACCCAGGGTCCCTGAAAATATGTCCATTTTACAAGTGGAAAAATCTGAGGCAAATGGAAGTGTACCTTCCTTTCCCAGGGTTGAATAATATTCCATTAGGTATATGTACCACATCTTTTTTATCCATTGATCTATTGATGGGTGTTTCGATTGTCTCCATATTTTGGCAATTATGAATAATGTTGTGATAAACATGGGAATGTATATATCTTGTCAAAATTCTGTTTTTATTTCTTTTGGGTACATACCCAGAAGTGGAATTGCTGGATTGTATGGTAGATTTATTTTTAATTTTTTAGGGACCTCCATATTGTTTTCATAGTGGTTCCAGGTTACATCCCCACCAACAATATATAAGGGATCCCTTCTACACCACATCTTCTCCAGCACCTATTGTTGCTTGACTTGATGATAGACATTCTAACAGGTTTGGAGTAATATATCATTGTAGTTTTGATTATATTTCCCTGATAATTAATGCTGTTGAACATTTTTTCATGTGTCTGTTGGCCATTTTGATGTTCTCTTTGGAGAAATGTCTTCTGCCCCTGTTTTAATTAGATTGTTTGGGGTTTTTGTTGTTGCTATTGTTGTTATTGAGTTGACTGAGCTCTTTATATATTTTGAATATTAATCCCTTATCCAAATATATGGTTTGCAAAAATTTTCTCCCATTCTGTAGACTGTGTGTGATACAATAAATTTAAAAAAAACCAACATTATCTGAATGATTAGTTAACAGGTGAGCAAAAAGGAATGTTGAAAATTAGTTATTTAGGTAATAGGGAATCATTTTATGGTGAACAGAGATCAAGCATTTTCAATTCCTTTTTACTGGTACATGGTAAACAATAGACAAAATTTTGGTACTGATACATGGTAAACAATAGACAAAATTTTGTTTAATATTTATTCCTTTAAAAAATTAAACTTAATATAGGCTCACTAAAAATAATTTTTAACAATATTTAGATTTAGAATATTAATTCTGAGATATGGTAAGGTTCTTTGATGAAAAACTTAATAATGACAAATGTGTGATACTTAAAATACAGAGAAAAGAGAAACAGGTTTCAGAATTATGTTTAAACAAAAAAATTTTGTTGATTAAATTGCTTTAAAACTTAACATTTTATATTACAGCTATGATTAACAAATATTTTTAAAGAAATATAAGTCACTTGTGTTTTTATCATTCAGTTTGCTTACCAAAGTAAAAAAATAGATAATATACAAGTATATCAAATAATAACCTATAAAAATAGTTAATTAAAAAAAACTTACCACATTTGGCATATAAGTTCTCAGTGAATGTTTGTAGTGGGTTTTGTATTGTTTTTTCATACATTATATCTATTTTGTCTTAAATCTTCTTGTCTTGGTACCTGTTTTTCTTGTTAAACTTGATAGTGACAGTGATGTCTCAGGTCATAAGATAATTCGGAGAAATCACTAGTCATCTAGAACAAAAATGTTTTTGAAATAAATACATTTGTGTGGTGGAGTCATGATAAATATAAATACCAATTATCCAAGAAATAATTATAATAAACACTAATTCATCATCACTTCCATGCTGCTGCCTCCATTCTGCAGTGAAAATTGTGTGGAACATTAGGAAATCAGTCATAATGAAATAAAGTTGGTTTCAGTCTCCAAAAGCCATGTGATCCTGCACCACAAAATAACACACTCATTATATATGAATAATCCAGATAAATGAGTCATTTAGGAATGCCAAAATTGGATTCTGAATGGTGATATGGCCAACAGAAAAAGCATTTGGAAAAATGAGCTAATCAGACTACGAGAAATTTTGCTGTTGTCTGGCCACAATCCTTCTCTCCTTTCTCAGAGAATCAGGACTAAATATTATTAAGAGTTCCTAATAGCATCTGGATCTGCTTTTTGGAATATGGATAATTAGATCATCCATGAATTATCACAAATAAATCTTACCTTATAAATCCAATTAAAACTGACAGATAAGTGTAAGTGTAGCCCCTAGATTATAATTACAGAAATAGAGCATAATTTTATTTGTTCAAAGGCCTGATCATTTACATGCCTCATGTAGAGATTGTGGAGGCTGGGAAGATATCCTTTAGACTGCAGACATTTCTCAATAAAAAACTATTTTCATGAGTTTCATAAAATATTCTTTCAACCAATACCAGTCCCTTAAATATCTTCCATTATTAATAAAGTGTGTTTGTGCACATGCATTTGCATGCACATGACAGGAAAGGATGTGTACCAAGAAAAAAGTAAAGCATTTACTCTCCTACCAAAATTAGAGTCTAGAGACATTTTAATTCTTTTAATCCTGTAAATCCAACTTTGACTCTTTGTTCATTATTCATAACATATCCATGTGTACAAATCTCCATTTCATAGTCCAAATAAATATTTCCCTTAAACTCCAAGAAAAAAATGAGTTTGTGTGTTTCTTTATTGAATGATGTATTTTTAAACTATGACATTTGAAAAATAATAATTATAACAAAACAGAAATCAATTATGTGGACAGCTCACATCCAGTCAGCATATCCAGAGGAACTGAGAGATGGAGAGTAAATATTGAATGCCTAAGAAGGACTGGGATGACCTGTGATCAGGTAGCATCAATCCACACTATTCAATCAGTAAAGATACACTGTCCAGCCAATTATTCTGAAAATAACCTTAAAGGTTACATGTTATTCCAACCCTGCTGGCTGGAAAGAGTTGGAATAGAAACCAATGATAAAGATTTGTCTCTGATCCTTTACCACTAGGTAGCTAAAATTTGGTAAGAATTGAGGTCTCCTGTCCTCTATTTCAGTTTTCATTTCAGGTATTATCATTTAACTTAAAAATACTGATTAAAATTAGCTACACTCATAAAAATTTTGACTTTTTCTTCATCTATAGCCATGAGGTCTTCCCACTGTATATAGCCATCTTCATATTTATTTATATTATAATCAAGTCTTTCCGATTGACTTAGACAAATCAACAATAGTGACAGAATTGCAAAAGTAAAGATTGATAGGGACACAGCCATTTCAGTGGTATTATATAAACACAGCCTGGGTGTTCTGAAATATTTACTGGATCAGAAAAGTTCCGTAATTAAGAAAGTTCATTAAACGCTAAATTTTCCTCCTTAGGTTAATGTTTCCCTTGTAAACATTACTGACATTATATTCTACAGTGGTAATGAACAATCCCAGTTCAAGAAACATACTGAGATAGGAGATAGGAAAACCTAGGTTGAGCTAACCAGAAAAAATAAATTTATAATTTAAAAAATGAATGCAGTTATGTATTAGGAACGTTGGATTAGATGTACTTTACCGCATTCTTTCCACTAAGTACATTAAAAACTTGGCACACGTAAAACGAACATAAGAGGACTCTTAAAGGTAGGGAAGAGAAGACCAACTGGCTAGGAACCTAAGGATCTGAGGAACAAAATGGCTCTGCATTCCTTGGGTTTTCCTTTTCCCTCATGAATTATGCCAGACTGGGTGATAGAGAAGATGGCAGCACAGAAATGCCAATGAGCATAGACAAAAACCAAAACAAAACAAAAAACAAAACCAAACCCTGCCAGAAAAAGCCTCCTTTCTCTAGCCAAAGTACCAGAAAAGGGGCAGCCTAGCAAGAAGAAAGCTTTTAGACAATAATTGCTCTAGTCCTGCCAAATACCACTGAGAAAATTGCATCCCTACACCACCTTCGCCAGCAAAGGTCCATGAGGAGAATAGACTAGTCTCCCAGGCTGCAACAAAACTTACCAAATTTCCTTTCCTGCAAAGGTAGGTAGAGGTAAAAGGTGCTGGGGTTTGAGAGGAGGGGTGATATTAAAAACGGTTGAGTGGACTGATAGCAGCTATACTTGTGGCAAGCACAGCATAATGTATAGTGCTGTGGAATCAGCATGTCGTATACCCAGACCTAATGTAACACTGTGTGTAAACTATACTTCATTAACTAAATAGATATGTATATAAATACATACATAAACAAATAAATAAATACATAAATATAAAATAATACAATACAATAAAATAAAATAAAAATGGTTGAGTTGAATGGGCAGGATTTTCTTCCCCACCAGGCAGTAAAGACACACCCCTGCCCATCCCTGTTATGACGGTGTCAGAGGAGACCCAGTGGAGAGTCAAAGATTTCACTGTCACTCATAAGTAAGGCCATTCCCCCCACTATGGTATTGGTGGAGGCCATGTAGAGAGCAGTATCAAGGTGCAGTTCCCCTCCCAGACATTGTAGTATCAGTGAAGACCTAGTGGGAACCTGAGTTTCTATACCAGTCCACTAATAACATGGAACCCCTCCCCCTTCTTCCCTGGGTGGGAAGAGAAACTTCCACCCTGATCTGGCATAAAGAGGTGGTACTTTTCTTCCGCAGCAAAAGTGTGTCAGAGGAAGACTACTAAATAATTTCCAGTCTCATAAGACAATACCCAAGTAATGAATTTACAATAAAAAAAAATCACTTATCATACCATGAAACACAAAAATTTCAACTTGTATGAGAAAAAAAAAATCAACAGATGTCAACACCAACATGACACAGATGTTAGAATTATCGGAAAAGAATTTTAAAGGAGCAATCATAAAAATGCTGTAACTAACAAGGAATAACATGCTGGAAACAACTTTTTTTTTAAAATTTCAACAGAAATGTCTCAGCAAAGAAATAAAAAATACAAAGAAAAACTAAAATGACATTTTATTTTATTTTATTTTATTTTTTTAAAAGATTTTATTTATTTATTTGACAGAGAGAGAGACAGCCAGCGAGAGAGGGAACACAAGCAGGGGGAGTGGGAGAGGAAGAAGCAGGCTCCCAATGGGGAAGCCTGACATGGGGCTCGATCCCAGAATGCCAGGATCACGCCCTGAGCCGAAGGCAGCCGCTTAATGACTGCACCACCCAGGCACCCCCAAAAATGACATTTTAGAACAGAAAAATAGAATAATTAAAAACTCAATGAACAGGTTCAACAGTAGAATGGAGAGGACAGAGTAAAGAATTCGCAAACTCAAAGATAGAATAGTTATTACTTAGTTTGAACAACTGAGAGAAAATAGACTGGAAAAACAAAAACAAAAACAGATCCTTAGGAAATTGTAGGACTGTAACAGAAGATCTAATATTTATGCCATTGGAGTCTTGAAAACAAAAGATAAAAAGAGTGGGACTGAAAAAGTATTTGAAGAAATAATGATTGATAATGTTTCAAATTTAGCATAAGATATAATCTATAGATTCAGGAGGCTCAGAAAACCCCAAAACAGGCTGAACCCCAGAAAATTCATAGTAAAACTTTTGAAAATAGCACATGAGAAATAACACTTTACCTATAGGAGAAAAACAGTGTGAATAAAAGCAGATATCTTATTACAAACCATGAAGTCCAGAAAGAAATGGCCACATTTTTCAAGTGCTAAAAGCAAAGAACTGTCAACTCATAATTCTATACTCAGCAGAAATATACTTCAGGAATAGAGGAAAAATCGACATTGTCAGATGAAGAAAAACTAAGACATCAGGAAAGAACAAGGAACAACAGAAAGAGCAAATATATGGGTAAATATAACCAAATTTCCTTTTCATCTTGAATTTTCTAAATTATTTTAATGGTTGAAGCAAAACTTATAATACCATCTGTTATCAATGTATATAGAAGAAATACTTAAGGCAATTATACTATAAATGGAGAAGCTAAACAGATTTAAAGGGATGTAAGGTTTCTACACTAAATTTGTAGAGGTAAGATTTTGAAACTAGTAGACTATGACAAGTTTGGTATATATAATGTAATACCTATAACAACCATTAAAAAGTCTATATATACAAAGAGATATGCTGAAAAATACTATCATAAATCAAAATTCAATTCTAAAAAGTTTGAACCCTCTGTAAGGCAGGAGAAAGGAAAACAAGCAAAAAACAAAGGGAACAACCAAAACCAAAAATAAGAAAATAGTAGAATTTATCCTGGTTTATAAATTAGTAAATTAAATATAAATGGTCTAAATACATCAATTAATAATGTAGATTGAGAGTGGGTTAAAAAAAAATGACCCAGCTATATACTGTGTTTAAGAAATTCACTTAAAATGTAATAATATAGATAGGTTGAAAGTTAAATAGGGAAAGATATGCCATGCAAACACGAATCAAATGAAAAGAGAAGGGGCTCCATTCACATCAATGAAGTACAGTTCAGAGTAAAGAAACTCACTAGGGACAGAGGCAGAGACGAACATTACTTAAGGAAAAAAGTGGTAATCCATTACGAAAATATAGCAATTGCAAATGTACACGCATCAAACAACAGAACTGTAAAAAGTGTGAACCAAAAACTGATAGATCTCAAAGGAGAAATAGACAAAACCTAAAATTACAATTGGAGACCATGCCATCCATGTAATAACATTTGATAGAACAATAGAAAAATGGCTTGGTCAATATTAAAAAATCAATTAATGTAATCCTCCATACTACAAAAGAAAAAGATCACATGACATCAACTGATGCAGAAAAAAGCATTCAACAAAATTCAGCATCCATTTGTGAAAAAACCTTTCAGAATATGAGAAATACAGTAAGAACTTTTTCAGCTTGATAAAGATTATTTACCAAAAAATCTTACAGCTAATATCACACTTAATCGTGAAAGACTGAATGCTTTCATCCAAAAAATCAGGAACAAAGCAAGGCTCTCCACCATCCCCCACTGCTATTCAACCTATTACTAGAAGTCCTAGCTACCACAATAAGCTAAAATAAATAAATAAATAAATAAACAAACCAACAAACAAATAAGATAAAATAAAAGATGTACAGAATGGTAGAAAGAAATAAAACTGAAAATTGTTCCTATTTGTTGATGAAATATGGTTTATCTAGAAAATCCCAAGAAATGTGAAAAATAAACTTCTTAGAATAAGTGAGTTCAGTCATAAGATACAAGGTAAAAACATAAAAATTAATTGTATTTCTATATATTAATGATGAATATGTGAAAACTAAAGTTAAATATGCAATGCAACTTTCAAGTGTTCAAAATTTAAGTAAAATATTTAGGTATAAATCTAACAAAAAAGGACTTATATGTTGAAAACTATACAATGTTGATGAAAGAAATCAAAGAAGTTTTAAAGAAAAGGAGTGATATGCCTTGTTCATGGACTGGAAGTCTCAATACAGTGAAGGAGACAATTTTCTCCAAATAGATATATAGTTTTAACAAAATTCCAATAAAAACCAAAAATATTTTTGTAGATATACAAATTAATGTAGATTATTCTAACATGTATATCAAGAGGCCAAGGAACTAGAATAAATAAAACAATTTTTATAAACAAGAATAAAGTGGGAGGAACCATTCTTATAAGGTATAACAAAGACTTTTACAGCTATAATGATCAAAAATGGGTAAGGGATAGATACATAGATCAATAGAACAGAATAAAGAACCCAGAAATAGCCCCACGCAACTGACTTATGAGAAACATGCACAAAGAATTCAGTGCAGGAAATATAGGCTTTTCAAAAATGATTGGTGTAATTGAATTGGAATAATTGAATATCCATAGGCAAAATAAAAACAAATAAAAATAATATTGGCCTAAACATCATACCTTGTATAAAATTTGACTCTAAGTGAAACATAGATTTAGATGGAAAATGATGAAGAAAACACAGTAGAAAACCTTCAGGACCTCATGCTTGGTCAGTTTTCTTAGATATAATACAGAAAGCAGGATCCATAAACTAATTTTTAAAAAATGGACAAAGTAAACTTCATTAAAATTAAAAATTTTGCTTTATGAAAAACTTTAAGAGGAAGAAATGAAAAGCACAGTCTAAAAATATTTTCAAACCACATATCTGCAAAAGGACTCATTATCTAGAATATATTTTAAAAATCACTCAGACTTAGTAAGAAAAATATTTGATTAGAAAATGGGCAAGGAGGGGTGCCTAGGTGGCTCGGTCGGTTAAGTATCTGACTTCAGCTCAGGTCATGATTTCTGGGTCTTGGGACTGAGCTGGTTAGGCCCCCACTCAGCGGGGGTCCGCTCCCCCAGCCTTACTTCTCCCCTACTCATGTGTGCACTCTCTCTCTCTCTGAAATAAAGAAATAAATCTTTAAAAAATAAAAGAAAATGGGCAAATGACATGAGGCGGCATTTCACTGAAGAAGATTCAAGGGTGGTGAATAAGCACATGAGAAGATATCCAACGTTGTTAGTTATTAGGAAAATGCAAATTAAAACCACAATGAATGAAATCCAAAATGAAAATCACAGTGAATGAGATATTTGAATTTGATATCACTACAAATTAGGAAAGCTAAAATAAAAACTAGTGGCAATAAGAAAATGTGGTGAGAATGTGGAGAAACTGGATTTGTCATACACTGGATTTGTAACATAAAATGGTACAGCCAGTCTGTGATTAGGTTGCAGGTTTCCTTGTAAAAAACTAAACATACATTTACATGACCCCACAATCATATCTCTGGGTCTTTATTCCAGAGAAATGAAAATAAGTCTGCATAAAAATCTAGACAGGATTTTTAATAGTAGCTTTATTTGTAATAGCCCCAAACTGACAACAACTAAAATATCCTAAGATAAGTGAATGATTAAACAAAGTGTGGTACATCCATTCTGCCGATGACTCTGCAATAAAAGGAAGAAACTACTGATATAAGAAACAAGTTGGATGGATCTCAGAGGCATTGTGCTGTATGAATAAAAGTCAGCTTCAAAAGGATACATGCCATATGATTCCCCTTATATAACATACTCAAAATGATAAAATAATAGCAATGGAGAACAAATTAGTGTTGATTCAAATCCTAGAGCTGACTGAGACACTGGTGTTGATAAGATAACAAGGCCACCTGAAAAATAAATCTGATCTTAGTAAACCTGCTGGGCAAGAGAGTCCTGTATATATAAACACAGTCTTTCCAAACAGTGCTTGTCATTCTACTCAGTCCTTAGATTCCACTGGTTCTAACAGAAGTGGGTCTATTAGTTCAAGGTAGGGATGCTTCAGCATTCTCATCCGCCCCAATTAAAGTTGGTTTCTCTGCTATTATAGTCTTGGTATAATTTCAAACAGCAAAGTTTTTAAAGGTCTATGATTAAAACAAACATAGACAATATCATCAACAACAAAATAAAAGTTGTCTCCTACATCCTTCATCTAATATGATTTAAGAAAAAAAACAAACTTCTTAATGCTATGTATTTGACATAAGCAACAAGAGAATTTATAACACTAACTTGAAATTTTATCAGAATAGAATATGTGGCAGTCAAGATTTGGTATCTTAATAAACTCTCTTACTTTAAACTGAGACAAGGAAGGCCTACCCATCAACATTGCAATGAATTGGAAGTATGTGTCAACTTGACTAGACTACTGTACCCAGATATTTGGTCAAATACTAGTCTTGATGTTGCTGTGAAGGAATTCTTTAGATGAGATTAATGTTTAAATCAGTGGACTTTGAGTAAAGCAGATTACCCTCCATTATGTGGGTGGGCCTCATTCAATCAGCTGAAGGCCTTAAGAAAAAATTGACTGAGGTCTCTGGGCGAAGAGTTCATTCTGGCTCTAGACTATTAAGATTGTATTGATTTATTTGTCAGAGAGAGAGTGCACAAGCAGGGGGAGTGGCAGGCAGAGGGAAAAGCAGGCTCCCTGCTGAGCAAGGAGCCTCTTGCAGGACTTGATCCCAGAACCCTGGGGATCATGACCTGAGCCAAAGGCAACCCTGGGATCATGACCTGAGCCAAAGGCAGACGCTCAACCAACTGAGCTACCCAGGTGCCCCTAGACTATCTTTAGATACAAGCTGCATTATCAGATCTTTGGGTCTAGAGCCTGCCTCCCTAACTGCAGATCTTGGGCTTGCCAGTTTCATGACTGTAGGAGCTAATTCCTTAAAATAAATCTCCGTGTGTCTGTGTGTGTCTGTGTGTGTGTGTGTGTATGTTTCCCACAAACTTGCAGGCCAGCTTTATTCAAGCTGGGGAAAGTTTTCAGCACTGATGTGCAAGAATGTTCAAATCATCACTGTCTGTATGAGACAGAAATGTAAAACGTATATGTCTGTCAACAATATAATGGATTATAACAGATAAATGTATATAACTATATATTTATACTATGGAATGCTTCACAGATTAAAAAAAACTGAAGTGACAATAGCCGTACAACAGCACAGAGAAATTTTAAAATATGATGTTCAGCAAAAGAATCCAGACACAAAAAAGTATATATTGTATAATTACATATTGTATAATTGATACAACTTTGTAAAAGTACATAGAAAAGCAAGCCATTGTTAAGAAGAGATGCAAAACTTAGTGGTAAAGTGTAAAAAAAAAAAAAAAAAGAGGATATGATAACCATGAAATAATTTTATTGGTTGCTTTTATTGTTTTTTATGTTTTTTTATGCAAAACTAAGTAGTGAAAATATAAAGAAAATGAGGAAATGAAAACCATGAAAAAATTATTATCTCACTCTTATGGGAGAAAATGGGGGTTGGTATTAGAAATTGCTTCCAAGAGTTCTCTAGGGGTGCTAGCAGTTTTCTGTTTCTTAATCTGGGTAGAACTAAATGGAGGTTAACTTTAAATAATACTGCACTAAAATACACCTTTATACTTCATGAACTTTTCTGAAAGTGTGTTGTTAAACATGTGTTGTTCATTAGAAAAATGGGTACGTTAGGGGCGCCTGGGTGGCGCAGTCGTTAAGTGTCTGCCTTCGGCTCAGGGTATGATCCCGGCATTCTGGGATCGAGCCCCACATCAGGCTCCTCTGCTGGGAGCCTGCTTCTTCCTCTCCCACTCCCCCTGCTTGTGTTCCCTCTCTTGCTGGCTGTCTCTATCTCTGTCAAATAAATAAATAAAATCTTAAAAAAAAGAAAAGAAAAATGGGTACGTTAATAAATTAATATATGATTTTTACATTGAGTCAACAGTGAAATGACTTTGCTTTTCCTTTCCTTTATTCAATAGCCATTTCCTGAGTGCATACTCTGTAGCTGTCACTATTTAAAGAATACAAAGATTTAAGTTAGTTCTTAGTACAATTGACATTTGATGAGTAGAGGCCTGAGATGATGCTAAACATTTTCCAATGCACAGGGCAATCCCTACAGCAAATTACCTGTCCCAAAATGTCAAAAGTGTCTAGCCTGAGAAACTTTTCTGTAAAGGAATATTTTCCTGCCCCCAACAAATTTCTTGAGCTTTGTAATTCTCTCAGTGCCCTGCAAATCATTACTCTAGATAGGTGAGTTTAAGTTGGCAAGGTGTTCCAAACTTAAACCAGCTTAATTCAAATAGAGAATCAATTACGGCCCAAGTTAGAGAGCTATTATTCATATGTCCTGTTTATAAGGGCTACCTGACCAACTCTCAGGAATTACAAAGTGCTTTCATTAGCAGTTTCCATTAGGTCCTGGGACCTGTCTTGCCTAAAATTTCTCATGCCTAGACAGTAATATCATGAAAGATGTATCTGGGTCTACTCACTCATCATCAGAGAACAAATGTGAATTTACATTCTATTCTTTTTCCTAATATGAATCTCATTTACACTGTAAATATAAAGCTTATTAAACTATGAAAGCTTAAGATATTTCCTTATAACTACATTTCCAATACCTCTGAGGTCTCAGGGCATGAAAAACAGGTATGTAAACTAATCTAGATAATGACATAATCAGTTATCACACATATCAGGCTCCGCCTTACTCTTTCCAAAGGAACTCAAATTAGTTGCACATTTCTTGGAATATTAGAAGCTGAGCTTTGAAAATAAAATAAATGAACACTCAAAATAAATGAACATGATTCCAATGTCACGTCTTATATACTCTGACGAAGAGAGTATCCTACATCCTACTATAACCACGCCAACCCTCCCCATCTAAGAAGCTCAAACAATGCTGTTACTTATTCTTGATACTTCTAGGGAACCACGTGCTATCTGAGCTGGGAGGTTTTCTTTCTTGCATTTTGTTATTTGTTTTTGTTCTGGTTTTCCCATAGAAGAAGCCAAAACTGCCAGAATTTAAGTCTCGGCTTGGAAGAAATGTAGGACCGCAAAAGCAAATGCTGGAAACCTTGTAAAATCCTCTCAGAAATATGCCCTAGAAAGAATGAAGAGGAAAGAAAGTCATAGGTGCTTTTAAAATCATATTCCTCCCTAGTCAGAAGGACAGTAAAAGTACACATAGTAATAGGAGCTGCCTGACGTACATGAAAATAATCTTTCCAATAGTCTATGCATCTATAAACTAGGTTTAGTTATTGCTTCCTCTGGATGGGTTTTGTGAGACTTAAGTGCTTGGTGATCAGTGAATGTAAGTTGAGATAAAAACTAGAAATAAAATAAACTCTTTGCCTTTAAATAGAAGTGGTTCCAGTTTCCTTTTACAAGCCCGAAGGGTTGTTGTACATATTAAAACTGCTGCACAGCTCCATCCCTGGTCACAGAAATTCTCCCTCCCCCCCACGCCCCCCAAGATGTCAGATCTCTGGGAAACAGCAGTTACAAAAGGATGCTTTTCATAGCTTGTACTAGAAAACGCTGGCATCCCATCTCTGCATAAAATAGCACTAAACTGAGTCACAACGCCGGAAGCTGTGCCTTCTGCTTCTCTTCAATGGGATCTAGATCATTTCTAGAGAAAATATTAAATAATACAGCATAGTTTTGCCCATGCATGTGACATGCTGATTCTTCTAATCTCCCTTTTGCCCTAGATAATTTTAAGCTTTATCCATCAGTGTACCACGCGAGAAAAAAAAAAAAACGCAGTTAACAAGATGACAGTGTTATCTAGGTATTTGGCATCAATATTAGCAAGAGTCTGTCATTTGACAATTATTTCCCTAGCATACCAGACGGTAAAGAAAATGTTTTCATTCATCCGCAAATGACTAACATTTTATTGATGTCTCAAAATGCGGTTGAATACTATTGCACTCTCAGTTTCTGAGCCGGGTTTGAGAGTTAAGCTTGAATACTAATAACATCAGTTAACTCCTGCCGCAAGCGTCTCGGTTAATTGCCTAGTATTGGAGTGTCAGTTCAGCGGGGAGGTGATGCTAGTTAGGGGCTCTTGGAGCAGTCAGTCTGGGTGGTCACAGGTGATGGGAACACTTCCCTTTCCCCATTTTCCCCATATATCCTCATGCACTGCGATAAAAATCACCCTGAGCACCGATACCGCCAAGCAAAACGACTCCCTGCCTGCCTCGTAAAGAGCTCAGTCTGGGGAGGCAGCCGGATGCTGACCCCTGCAGAGATTATTGCTTCTGTGCGCTTTGCCAAAGGATCCTGCTAGCATTATGGAAAACGAGTTAGGGATGTGCGGTTTTGCTTTATTTATTTCCTCCAAGGGAAGAAGGACTGGAGTGAAGGCGAAGAAAATCTTCAAAGACTGCTTTAGGGGGGTGAAAGTGGTGGTGGTGGTGGTAGTGAGCATATTTTTTAATTACTTGTTTCTCTCCACTTCCTCGCTCTGCTTCCCAAACTCCTCACTGAACAAGATTGATTGGCGTAACTGCTATTGACTCCAGCCTCGGTTCTTGCATTGATCTGCAAATGGCCCGGAATAGCTAAAGGGTCTTGAATCTGGAAACGAGTTTAAGAAGGGAAGAAGTAGGAAAGGGTAGGGGGCGGCCCCTAGCCCGGCGCTCGGCTCTGCCTTAGGCTAGGACAGCGGCTCCCAGCGGCGGGGCGAGCGGTTAAGAGGCTGCGGCGTTGGAAGCAGGGCTAGCCTCTCTGCGCCGCTGAGGAGGAAATCTGTCCAACCTGGTTTGGAGGCTGTTAAAAAAATATAACCCTGTGACTCGTTAAACCCGAAAACTCAGTCCTGCCTAGATTCGGATGCGCTGATCATTATGCCTGATAAGCTCAAACGGGTTAAACTGCCTCTTACATAACAGGACTGCCTGGCTCTACACAATTAAAACACTTGATTGCAGTCTCTTCCCGACTGCGTCCAGCCGCGACCCGCCCCGTCCCTCCCACCGCGCCTGCGTGCCGCGCGCGCACGAGCCCGTGCACGCGCGTACTACACACTCACACACACACATCCTCACCCACCGTCCACTTCGACAGTACCTCACACACACACACACGATTTAGTGTCAGCACGCACAGGGTGGGGGGCGAGTAGCGGGCGCCCTCCCATCCATATTGACTGACCCAATAGATACACCAGCTTCTCTACCGCAAGGCCTTGCATGCACCCCTTCATGTGCCCTCAAAAAGCAGCACCCCCGCCACCGTCCCTACCTATTTCCGAAAAAGAGGTAAAGAGTGAACTAGTTGGCCTATTGTAGTCAACTTGTCGATTGTAGCGCGGCCGCCCAGAAGAGATTGGAAAAAATTAGATAAACAACAAAATCTCACAGTCCCCGGCGTCATGATGGCGCCGACTACAACTTGGAGGACTTTAAAGTTACGGTGTCTCAAGAGGTAAAACGCACCAGAGAGGGAAAGCAAAGCGCCCCTTGGCTCTCCACCTCAGCACCGACACGGAGACTATTCTAGCAAAACATCACTCTAGTGCATATGACAAGGGAAGCATTTTGTCTAAGACACATCTCTCTTTCCCCCTCACTTTGCATTAATTGTGATATACCTCCTCCTCTGGATTTTTTTTCCCGTTTTCTGTCTTTTCTTTCTTTTTTAGCCCCCCCCGTCATCCTCCCCCCGCTGCATCCCCAGTCCCCGGGCGGGGTTGCTAAGGAAACGGCCGCTTGGCAACGCGCGCGAGCCCGGGGGCCAGCGGCCGCCGCTGCGCCCCGCGCTGCTTCTGCTGCTGCTGCTGCGATTGCAGCCGCCAGCCGCCGCCGCTCGTCCTGCCTCCGCCGCCGCCGCCGCGCCTCCTCCCTCACTCGCCGGCGCGCTCGCCTCCTCGCTAGATGGTGTGCGAGCCGCCCGAGATTTAGACTCACTCCGGACTCGGCCAAACGCAACCGAGAGGAGGTGTAGTGTGGTGCCAGGGGGTGGGAGGGGAGGGAGGGAGGGAAAGCGAAGAGAAGGAGGAGGGGAGGCAAAAAAAAAAAAAACAAACAAAACAAAACAAGAGAGAAACAACAGCCAACAACTAGAGGGGAAAGAAAAACAAGAAAGAAAAGAAACCCACCCCCCACCCTACCCCCCCAAAAAAAACCTCAAAAAAGAAAAAAAAAGAAAAAAGGAAAAAAAGAAAAAAAAAAAAGAAAAAAAATCCTGTGGCGCGCCGCCTGGTTCCCGGGAAGACTCGCCAGCACCAGGGGGTGGGGGAGTGCGAGCTGAAAGCTGCTGGAGAGTGAGCAGCCCTAGCAGGGATGGACATGATGCTGTTGGTGCAGGGTGCTTGTTGCTCGAACCAGTGGCTGGCGGCGGTGCTCCTCAGCCTGTGCTGCCTGCTACCCTCCTGCCTCCCGGCTGGACAGAGTGTGGACTTCCCCTGGGCGGCCGTGGACAACATGATGGTCAGAAAAGGGGACACGGCGGTGCTTAGGTAGGAGGAACGGCGTGCTTTTCGTACTTGTCTCAGTCTTTCTTTCTGTCTCTCTTTCCACCCTTCTTGCTTTTCTATTTTATTTTTTTAATTTTTAACACTGAGTAATAATGCTGGTGGTGATCACCATTAAAAAAAAAAACCCACAAAAAACCCCCAAAAACAAACACACATCTCAAGAAATCCAGATGCTGGTTCTGCCGGATCCTGGCCCCTTTTCGCTGGGGCAGGTAGTAAGCTGGACGCGTGATGCTAAAGCACTTTGCCGGAACGCCAAGTAGCCCGGGGATGAGTGAAGTGTGAGGTTTAGGAGGGGCAGGTGCCACTTTGAAACTCAATTCACAGGGTCTCTGTTTTACTGTCATGGGGTACTATCGGAGAGTCTGACAAGTTTATCAGGTTTGTTTCTATTTTACTCTAGCCTAAGCGACTTTTTAAACTGCAGGCTCCCTGCTCCCATTTATTTTCCCTTTCACTTGGACACTTAGGCTCAATTTCTCCCTCTTTAGCTTTCTTTCTTTCCGCTGATCCTTTTCTCCCCTCTTTCTTTTTTCCCTCCTCATTTTTCTTTTCCCATTTCCGCACTTCCTCTTACTCTCCTTTTTCTCTATTGCCTCTTTTCATCCTTTTTCTGTTTTCTCTGTAGTCTTTCCTCCCTTTTCTATGTTCTCCTCCTGTTTACCTTCAGCATTCTGATTTCTGATCCTATTTAGCCCCCTTTCCTTCACTCTTCACTTCTCCCCATTTCTTCTTTCTCTTCCTTGTTCACGTCCCTATTCTGTGATCTTGTCTTCCCTTTTTTGAGTCACATTTCCCATCCCTCTCCCCATATCCTTTCCCATCACTGTCACATACACATGCATGTTCCCTCTGAACCCTTCCAGTACCATTTTCTCACACTCACAAATCTCTTTCCCTTCAACACACTCACTCACATACTCTCTATTTCACATCCTCACACACACTGGCACTTCCATGCTCTAACAACCACTTTCATATTCACATTCTCTTTCACTGTTTAAAAGGCACACACTCCTTCACTGTTCCACACACTGTCACTCACACGTGTGTACACATGGTCCCCCCCATCTGTCTCTCTCTGTCTCTCTTGATCCCTTCTTCCTCCTTTCCTTCCTCCCTCCTTCCATGTTCACTTTTACTTCTTTTTCTCACTCTCCCTTCCTCCCTTCTTTTCCCTAAGCTTGAGCACTGAAATGTTTTGTCATTAATGAACATCCACAGCCTGATTTTACCCCTAAGCAACACTGCAGAGTGAGCTTCTGGAAACATTTTTTTTTCTCTTGTGAAAATATGAATTGATGATCAGCAGTGCTTAGATCTAAACAAGGCTAAACACTCTTATTCCTTCATTTCCCATCGCCCTACCTTCTCCCCCTGACACCCCCAGCTGACGTACACTTCAAATCTCCCTGAAAGATCTTCTTTCTCTCCACTGGGTGGTAGTTGGCTTGTAAGTGTGGATGCACAAAATCAGTATACATGGCATGTCTAAGGTGACAGAGAGTGGGATAGGTTTCTGTTTGAACTGTGCAACATATTTTAAATTTAACGATCAGGGATCTGGGTGTGGTATATGTTTTACACCTTCTGAAACATGCTTGGGACACCAAATTCACTTGGAATACTATTATAATTTCTGATATACACTAATAACTAATATGCTTTCGTAATATGTTATCTATGCTGCTTTAAATACAAAATGCCATTGAATGTATACAAAAGTAACATTTAATTTGTTATAACTTAGTAAAATACCTTTTCATTCCTGGTAAAAGCTATGAACTCTATGTCACGTAGAGGATATATATGAAACCCACATTTATGTTCTTTATATTAAGTTTGTTTTGGAAGTTTGAACAACAGTGGTAAGCATGAAACACTACCTTCAGAGGCTGCAAACACAGATCATGGGAGCTGCAATCTGTGTATGTGGCAGCATATTGCTTATTTGTAATGGGCATGAACATTTTCAACCTAAAGGATACACTACTTGTCTTTGGATGATATATCTTGGTATTTTGTTTCTAATGAATCTAATACATATTGTAGCTAATTAAAATATCCGGAACCACATTCTGCTTCTAGGAGATCTAGGTTTAGTTCTCTCATTGCTTACAATAGTGAAGCTTCTCTAGCTAGTGGGGCAATATCTTTCCAGTGTTGTTGCTTTGGTGCAGTCCTTGTTTACTTGTATACACTGTAACACATCCATTGAGATGCTCTATCCTGACTTTTGTAATATCTTAATTAGGGAACTTGACTCTTAAACTTTTTAAAAAGAATGAAATCTCTATCTCTTCTAAGTGATGTTTCTACCAATTGCAGTGTTTATTTTTTTAATAACTAGAATAATTTCTTGTCATATGAAACAGAAGTCTGATCTGCATTACTTTTTACCCGAAGTAATTTGCTTATAGTAATTCCATAATTCTCTAGGGAGTATCCCACTTTTTATCCTTTTACATTGTCCATAGGTTTTTAAACTATTTTAATATATGTGTTTATAAGAAATTCTCTCTCTGTTAAAAATTGTTAAATTGTATCAGTTGTTTTTCTTGACTTTTCTTCTGCATCTGGTATTTGCTCTGTTCACACCAATACAGACAGAGCTTAAGGACTAATTGAGTGTGTAAGTCAGGTGCCACATTTTTCATCAACAGTAATGTCACAGTTATATTTTATGCTTTTACATTGGAGACTTAGAATCATATTCGATGTTACTCTAATTCATTAGGAAACAAAACAAAACAAAATTTAGCTTCAAACATACACCCCCTCCCATCAAAGTACAAAAATCTGGTGCTCAAGAGAACACTTTACTGAATTACATGATATCATTTATTAAGCTTTACCCAATATGCCCTATTTTTAATGTAACACATTCCTCAAAGTGTCTCTAATAAAGAGCAAATAGTGGCATAACAGTTATCAAATAACTTTAAGAGCTAAAGGCCTGAAAGTGCAAACATGTCAGTCAGTGACTCTGTTGCTTGTGGTTACATTAATGAAATAGAAGTGTAAAGGTCAAATGATACATTTCTATCTCCTAAATGCCAGAATGTCTGTTTTAGAGAAAAAAAATCAAGAAAAACAGAACTTTCCTTAAGTGGCGTTATAATACAACAGGAAATCATTCTGTGATCTACTAACAATATTTATCATTTTACAAATGATCTTCTCTGTTTAGCTTAAACAGTGGACTTATAATGAAATTCCTTTCAATAACTGCAGCATTTTTATCATTTTAATTTTGCTCTTAAAGTTAGTGAAGCAATATATAAAGTCTCAAAATTTCCCTTACTCCTAATAGTGTTATTCACTGATAAATCTCTGAAGGATTCACTTGGACCTTCTTGATGGAGTATTTAATGATGCATCTATTCAACATAGAACATTTGGTACCTCCTTTACTTAAACTTTGGATTTCAATACATGCATGTATGTCTTTGAATACATTGTAATTTGCTAAAAACACAAATAAATGCTTTCATTAGCTTCTTAAATTTTGACTTCAATTGCTACTATGTTTAATACATATTAGTAGTTTATGCCTAACAAAATTTGTTAATCTGCCTATGGAGAAGTTAACTTTTTCTCCAATCTTCAAATTGTATTTTGTAGTACACGGAAGATAGGAGTTAATGTTTCGTGGGGTGACATAGCAAAGAACAGAAGATACTAGAACCACATTGTTCACATTTCAGGACCCTGTGTTTCTAGACCTGGAGAATCAAGGGAAACGTAACAATGCTTTGGATCAATACATAAATTTCAGATGACTTTTAAAATATAGTTTTGCAGTCATTTTAATGTGAATCAGTTGTTTTATTCTTACCATATGAACAAACACAGTTATGTTAATGTGTCTAAAATGTTTAATACTCTTTGGAAACAATACAAGGAACATCCTCATTTATATCCTCTTAGTGACTGAACATTTTTTTAAAACACATGTCATTTTTAAGCTAATTCTTTCAATCTGTTTCTACTTCAGCTCTTCTGTATGAATTTTGTACATTTTAAGCCCCCTTCCTGATATGAATTCAAAATATCCTATTCTCTACTTGTCATGCTTTAATCAAAGAAAGGAAGAGAGATTCTTTTCTTAAATGTGATATCTTCTTTTACCTTAGCAAAGTTGAACACAACTCTGTCATTTTAATACAGTAGGTTTGAATGGAAGTTATACATGAGATCCCAATATGATATTGTAGTAAGAGGGACAGTTTTTACTTACAACAGAGAACATAGAGCACATTTCCACAGAAGATATTTTCATTGGAAGCCACAAAACTTTCGCAAGTAGATTTATAAGTGGATATGATGAGTATTTATCACTTCTCGAACTATTTGTCCAAAACACTGGCCTTTTGATTAGACTACATTAATTAGTTTTGTTTCGAAATGCATGCTGCTGGATATAAGAAAGTAAAGGATTTATTTATGAGAATGCAGAATTACCTATAGCAGTAGAAATCAATTGTGCTGTACTTTTGGAATATCATCGGATTGTCTCACATTGTTTGTTGAGTCATTCCTACACATTGATGCAATACATATTTCAAATACATTATTTAACTATATAGGCATTTTCAATTTAGAACATTAAAGCATTATTAAAGACCTATATGCTTATTCAGTAGTGTTGGACAAATATTTCTAAAATTCTGAGGTTTTTTTCCTTCTTCAAGAAAGAAAGGGAAATAGATTATCCTACTGAGTCATTTTGGAAAAAATGTGTTCTAGAATACAAAATAAAATGCTACACCATTACCTGTAGTGATTTGCAAAGCTGTTCAATTAGCATGACATATTACTTGGTATATCTGTTATATTAAAGGACAATGTAGTTATTTTAAAGTTTTCTAGATAAACTTTAGATAAATTTATTTTGCGTAGTCTTTTTTGTTTAGAAGAATTGATAAACTTATGTGATTGTATAAATCTTTGAACACATTCTTGTTAATAAAGTACTTATTTTAAATAGATTGGCTTTGCAATTAAACAGTTCCATGGAATAAGTTAATTCTGCAATACCTGACTTCTGAAGAACTTAGGGAAATGTTCACACCTTGTGTGTGACAGGTCTGGACCTGATTAAGCAATCCAACTTTCGTGGTTCTGCTACCTGATGCTAGTGGAGATAGATGGCAGAGCTAATCCCTGAGCCTGTATTTCCCAGACAGGCCTCGTCAGCTGCCTTCTTGTTGTGTGGTTGCCCAGTGGAGGGTAGTTTTGGGAGAAGGCAGGACATGATGAGTTCCGCTCTACAGTGTTTCTCCCCTCCTTTGTTGCTTTGGGCAGCGTCCAGCTGTGTCCCCATCTCCCAGTGGGACCTCTTTCTTCCATCTTCTACCAGATAACTGGCTCTTGGGCTTCTGTTTAACTCTCATCTCTTTCTACTTCTCTCTTAGGAATAGTAGTGGCTTCTGCTATTTGAATTCACGGGTTGTCTTACCTATACGGCTTCTCAGCTTTTCTACACACTTTGCAATCAATTTCTTTCATTACATTCCCTGTTTTAAATATCCAGAATGTTTTAAGTTTTGCTGGTGGAACCCTGATTGATATATAGTGAAAGGTAATAATTTCAGTGATTTTAATTATATTTGATTAAATGACTGCTTTGCCCATGGCACCACAAATGTTGCTTACTAGCACTGGGTATAATAGTTGTTGAAAGAGAGGAAGTTAAACCATAATGACATTGGGGCATTTTACACAGAAGAAAGATGGATTTATTTCCCACACCCAGATTATGGTGAGAATAATAAACCAAATGTGTAAATATTTAATTAAATATCCATTGATTAATAATATTTAAGTAAATAATGTTGCTAAGGGTGGGAAAATAATGAAGTTGATGAATAAATATTGGCAAGACTCAATAATTCTGTATCTTTTTTTTTTGAGCAAAAGAGAAGGAGGGCTAAACTCTGTTTGTGGATATGGGATCAAAATGCTGAGATAATTCCTACAGAGTTGCCTATTGAAATCAATAGGAATTAAAGACCTTTCTTTTATGTAACTTAATATCTGAGGAACTAATCAAAATTTCCAGTTTTATGAAAGATGGTCATAACAATGCCCATGATTCTAGTATTTGGCCACTGTAGAAATTAGTCTCTCAAGCCATTTGAGTCTTTTGATTAGAAGTCAAATCACTTTTCTATCAAAATCAAAATAACATAAATTAAGACACTGTACACATCATGTACCTTACGTAGAAGAGCTAAGGGAAGCTTCATTAACAAGTCCCCCCCCCCCTTCTTAACTGAATATTAGATCATGTGGCAACCTTCCTTTAACTTCTTCAAAATACTTTCTAAAGGCATTGTGTAGGTGTCTGGCTACGATATAAATAAGCATTCACCATAAGGTCTACTTTTGGTATATTTCTCCATGCTTTTGCAAGAAAGATGGTAATTTAAAACCATTATTAATGAAATGACCCTCTCTTAAGGATGTTCAAGAGAGGATTTCTGAATTGGGAGGAAGTTGGACTTACTGATCTCTGCCATGCCATCCTTTTCAAAGTTTTGCTGATCCATTATAGATTGTCATTGATGCTTTCTATGTATAAGAGAAAATAAAATTTATTGCTCTTTCTTTCCTAGGAACATCATACTACCTGGTTTTTGGCTTTTGTAGAGGGAATTTTAAATTGGGTCACATGCTCTTTTTTCAGGTATTTTATGTATTTCAAATGCACCAGTGGAAACAAGAACTTCCCATACTACTAGAGAGTCAAATGTAGGATTTTCCTACATGGTCATAATCATTATCAAATTGGATTTTAATTAGTCCCCTCTATCTAAAAATGTAATATCATTTCAAAGATATTGAAGAAATTTAATAGTAGCAAAAAGTTCTTTGGTGTTTTGTTAAAATATACTTTCTGTTCTTTGCTGTACTCATTTTAATTGACAAAACAGCTGGGTGTGTAAGCACTATGACTCTTGTTCGTCTCTTCTAGGGCCTTAACACAGAGCCTTACATATATCATGCTAACATCTACTATTTTTTAAGTTAATGACTCCATGGCAGGATAAGTGAAGGGATAAATGTGTTTGTGCTTTAGTTTATTAATTGTTTCATATTTTAATAATTGTAATATATTTAATACTGTGTTGGATCTGCATATATATAGTGATTAAATACTTTTTATCGAATCCATATATCACAAGTCAGCAGGGAAAGTTTGAAATGCAATGGTATGGTTGTAAGATTTTAAGTTGTAGTTATAATTTTAAGAAGATCAAATATTTTATGTTATATAGTAAGGTTTTTGCCATTTGCAATTCTAATCATCAGATAAGAGGAACAGTTCAAAATAGTAATATGTCTATTGTGACCTCTAACATTTTTTCTGTTTCTACCTCAATTCATGAGCCTCTTCCTTTTTCCCAAGGTTTCAATTAAATCAAATCAATAAAGATACAGAGGTAGAGAGAACTGGCTATTTGCTATGGACAAATAACTCTCATTTGAAAAGTAGCTGTATCCCCCAAACCCGAGCAGAACTTCTGTATCATTCCAGCCATCTCCCAGAGGCAGGTCAACAGTACTTTATAAACCACAGGGTATTGATACTAGCTGATAGAATTTTAATGTGGTCATATGGCTTTGATTTATAATGTTGAAGAGGTTATCTATTAGCATAGTGGTTTCTAAGCCATATCAAGTTCTGAATCCTGACAGAGGACCTTTGATGCTCTTAAGCAACCAGCTGGCATGGGAATCGGTCTTTTAATCACTTTCTCTAGGAAAAAGGGAATATAGGAAAGGAGGAATTTGGCAGTGCCACCAGCATTAAGTGTTGTTCTTTTGAACAGTAGCCAAAGCTTTATACTCTCCAGATAGCTGGTAATTTGTTCAATTTAAGGAAGATGTTTATAACCCTTTTTGGTCCAGAACTAAATTGTTCTTTAGTGAATTTCACTAAGTTGTTTGGACACTGGTCTAGTGCCCATGCTTATGCTACAAGATAGGGTTTCTTTAAAGCTATAGCTATTGCCATAAGGTACGGAAAGGTTTTGGGTGATTTAAAAGGGCCATGGGAAAAACGTGTTCTGTTGTCTTCAGAAACCCGTTTCCTCTCATGCAACTAAATTAAATTTAGAGATCTTAAAAGGATTTAAGAGACATTGTGAACAGAATTGCTATAATCAGAAGGCGAGAGTATTGTTTGTATATTCTCTGCAATAACATTATATACTATTGTATTGGGATATTAAATGAATAAATCAAAGGAATCATAATGTTTTCCTAATCTTATAGATAACATATTTCTTATAGGAGAACATCTTTAGATATATTTGATTTATAAGTAACCTGTTTTTGATGAATGTCTTGGTAATTAATCAGCAGAATTGATGGCATCTCTACTGCCTAACATTGCTTGACACATTTTTAGTGCTCAAAATCTGAATGACTGAAGGAATTGAAGGTGAGAAAGAGGAGGGGGCAAGAGGAGGGAAAGGGGGGGAAGGGGAAGGAGAAGTGTGTTATGTTATGTGAGTGACTTCTGATCAAATTACCTAAAACTTACATCACTGGGATGACAAAATTAAGCCCATAATTTGTACTATATTATAATAAAATGAATTAATAATAAAGTAATATTTTGTAATGAAAAGAATATATTATAATAACTAATTCCCATGAAAATGAATAAATTTCATTTCATATAATTCATTTAATAAGTGGAATAATCCTAAATCTACACCTTTCCCATGATGAAGTGTTGTATGTTATACAAACTGAAGTTCTAAAATTATATTTTACATTCAGGTATATGTCTTCCTTCCAATTTACTAGTTCATTTATGTTTACTTTAAAAGATAGCTAGTAATTCTGGAACTTGGCCTGCACTGGGGTCAGGCGCTAATTTTTCATAATATGTTCACAACAGGAAATTATATATAAATCTTTGAATAATTGCTTCCCTGTCTTCTTGAGCGTATGTCACTGATCGATTTTTTTCTCATACATCATTAATGTGAAATAATAGATATAAAAAGTTATTTTTGCTTATGCACAGAGTTTATCTTCTTTTGTAATTGTTTAGTTTCATTGAAACCTGTCATGCTTTGAGGTGTCCAGAATGGGAGTGATGAGAATTTGAGTTCCTACTTCCCTAATTACTTACTGGTTACTTGACCTTGAACAAATGCCTTACCCTCAATTAGTATGTTCCTAACAGAACTACATGGATTACATGAGATAATACATGTAAAATCCTACCACAGTACCTGTCACATAGTAAGCCTACATTTATATTGGCTAATACTTTTATGTTGCTTTTCTTCTCCTAATCGTAATCTGAAATTTTTGGCACTATTTACTTACCAATATGATTTTTAAATCATTGCTTCAATTATTTGTGAATCAACTGTACAATATCCGTTGAATGTATATTTTTGCTGTGATTTTGTTAAAATAGCATTTGTTAAATAGAACCCAGATAAATGTCAGATAGTGATCTGTGGTTGAACAGACACACACACACACACACACACACACACACAAGGAAAACTGAAATAGAGGAGTTTGTTACTCACAGGTCCTGGAGGAGACAAATGGCACACGCCAGGGGCCACATAAGTCCAGGCAGAGAGATCAGCCACCCTGAAGTACACAAGCCTTTATAAGGGTCGATGGATGGAGTGTTAGGGGGCTCCTTCGTTCAGACCCTATTGGTCAATTCTAACCAAAAAGAGCAGAGTTTTATCTTAGGCTCCCACAAGGGAACAATACACGTGGGGAGGCAGGAGAGAATGTTGCTTGCAAGAACTGCTGGGAAAGTGGTATCAGGAACTTGGATTTGCTTATGACTCTAATGGAGATATGCGAGTGAAGGGATAGTGTCAGTCAGTCAGTTCAAGGTTCCTGCGTGCCGCTTGGCCACATGAAATGGATGCTTAGGCAGTGGCAGCGTGGAGTAATTTAGCTGAACTCTTGACATTTTGTATTTTAAAGATTCTGTTTAATGCACATACTTGTGTTTGTTTTTATTGTTGAGCCTGCTAAGCAAATGCAGTAACTCCAAATCTGGAAGTACAAACATACCAAAAGAGGCTTTGCAATTATCAGGAGGCAAACCCAGAACTCTCAATAGCAGAGAAACCACAAATTTTATAGTCAACAGACTGATGGTGATTTGACTCACTTAAGAGAAGTAAGAGATCACTGTAATTGGGTGGTCACATGAAACATTGAGAACAGAGGAAGAAATGAAAGGAGACAGAAAAGAAGAATTGAGAAATTAGAAAGTACAATGTGATGGCAGTGGAATAGGTAGAGGGTACATTTGTGACAGTTTAGGAGAATGGAAGTGATAACTGGTGACAACATTGGAATAGTCGATAAGAGAGTGAGAATAAAAAAGAAAGTCAACTGTGTATTCTGGTTGGGGTAGCAAATAATTATTCAGGATTAGGTATGCCCTTTTGATTCTTTAGGGCATCTGTATGTAATGCTGAAGACATTACAGTTCAGAAGCAGTCTGTATGGGCAAGAACTTCCCATATATATCACCATATTATCCATAGACAATAAACTCAGGAGAAGCTCAGAAAATATGAATCCTTGCTTTAATTTTGCATATTTGCCAAATGCACAGCAGAATGATTTAAGTTCATAATCATGACGAAGCCATCATCGTTGTGATTCAGATTCAACTAACAGTTACTGAGTGTCTATATGACATACTTCCTCAACAATATGCAGTAAGTTATTGCTTTCCCAGTTTTATCACCAAGTAAATTCAGGCTTAGAAAAATAAGTTAACCTGCTCCAGGTAAAATGGGTAGTAGCTGAGCCAGAATTGAAATCTAGGTCCTTTTATTCCAAGCCCCGTGGCTTTTCTCCTATCTTGTGTCTCTCCCTAAGAAAAAGAGCAAATGATTGATAAATATATTGCTTATTCATTTACTAAAACTTTGTTAAGCACCAGTTGCACTTCACCTACTGATAAGTCAACAATGATAAAAAAAAAATCAAGGTGTGTTATATGTTTGAGGAAAAATGTGAGATTATTTTAAATGAGATTAAATACATAGCATATATTACATAGTCGAGCATTTACCAGATTGGAAAAGAGTGAATTCTTAAAACTATAAATATTATGAAATAAAATCTCTCATCCAATAATGATTTCATCCCTAATGATTAGAAACTACTGATAATACAAGAGAAAAAAAAACAGTTTTTGAATATCATTTAAAGTTGAGCATTATCCATTGCCCACTTTATTGAATCCCCATGACAGCCTACAGTTTTTCTACTTTGTAAGTGAAGAAACAAATTCATAGGTGAATAACTTTATATTGTATTTATTTAATTTTTAACTTTAATACAGATAGTAAATGGCATAACCAGGAGTTGATCCTAGGTGTGTGTGTCTCCAAGGCCCATGCTCATCTTTTTTTAGAAATTGTAGTATTTCTTGGAGCATTTTGACAAAAAGGAGAAAATGTAGTTGCTTGCTTTATTATTCCAAGTTTCCAATTAAATTATTTGAATACTAATTCTGGCATAACTCCAAACAGCTGTACCAAGTTGATTTCAAACCCTCCCTTGAAAAGGGTTAGGCAGCCTAAGGTGTTGAGCACCATTATTTCCCAGGGTAGATGGGAAGATCAAAAAAATTGAGGACCAATAAAAGAAGTTTTTATTCTAATTTCATTAAACATATCAATGCTGTTATTGAATCATATGGCTAATTGTAGTCAGTGCATAAAATGAAACATATTGAAACTGGATAGGTTGCCTTTTTCTGCTAGCTGGTAGAAGGAAGTTTATAGTCTAGTTGGATGAAAACTTGCTTTTAATCTGATGGTGTGTAATTGAAGTATCTTCTTTAGTGTGCTTACATATCCACCTTCTAGTGATCTTACATGTGCACCCAAAAGGAGAGTTTCATGTTGATTTGTTTTTTGTCTATCCAAAGATTTCCCAAAATAAAGTCCTATTTTTGTCTCATATAATTCAAGAACATTTTTAACCTCTCTAGACCCGTTCTGACTCTTCTTTCTCTTCCTTCTCTGAATTCCAAATTCCTACACTTTTCCATTTTATAATGTTTATTCCATCAGTTTTACATTATGGTATACTGTTAAATGTTTGTGTCTGCAAAGGAATATAACAGCTGCTGTCTTATTTAACAGCCATTTACTTATATTATTGCAAATCCTTCACAGAACTTTGCATATTGCTATTTGCATAGAATATATTTAGTAAATCTACTTTCATTGACTCTTCATTTTTCTTCTTTCAGGAATTTGTTTTGTAATTTTTCCCACTCATCATACAGTTTTTTCCATAGGAGCATGTTCTTTTAGGTAGTCATTCACCTATTTTAGAGCATTTATTTGTTGCATCCCCATCAGACACTAGACACTTCCCATGAGTTTGAGATACAGTCGTGATAAGAGATAAGGTCCCTCCCATTGAATTTACATTCTAGTTCAACCTTATCCTTTAACAGTGTTGGGCAGGGTAAAGAACTTAGGTTTGACTTTTTATTTCACCAACTATTAGCTCTGAGACTAATAGTTTCTGAGACTCAGTTTTCTTGTCTGTAAAATGGAAATATTGATTGCTACCCCTGTACTTACTATAAATCCTAGTAATAAGCCACTGAATGTGCCCAAAGCAGTATTCTGCACATAGTTGGTGCTCATTGTCAATGTCTACTCTTCCTCCCTCCGTCCCGCTTCCTTTAATACAGCTATAACTTATGGCCAGGACTATCTAGTTGAAGGAATTGTTTTGTGTTATATTGTGCTTCCTGAATTCTGTTTGTTCCCCAGTAACTTCTGAGGCTCACTTATTTTTAATTCCAGGTATCTTTCTATTACTTTGAAAAGTAGGTTTAAACTGAACATACGATGACAATCTCATTCATCTTGTTTTTATTTCTTGGATTCATTTTTTTCTTCTGGGTTGTTTTTCCTCCTTCACACTGTGCTCTCTTTTGAATACTTTTATACATGGATTTCTCCCTAAATTTATTGTCAGTTTTTGACATATTTTGAATGTCCAGGAAGATTATATTTTCTTCTTCACAATTTCTTCTGTTAGCATAAACACCTACTTGTCATTATGTGTTCTTTCTAAAATCCTACACTTTCCTCAATATACTTTCATTACGGTTTTTCTTGGTTGAAATGGTAATAGATGTAAGGAACACTTCATAATTATCACCTAGTCCTCTGATTAACAATTTGGAATTCTTCAGCAAATGATTCTTCATTTAAATAGCACTTCTGTACTTTTGTCACTTCATTTTCTGAATTATTCTGAGCCTCCTACCCCTAATGGAATGCATGACACTTCTCTCTAATTTCAACTATTGATGAGCTGATTTCTGACTTTTCCTGGAGTATTCTAAAAATTTTCGTTATATGTGACGTACATAATCAGTTCGTTTCTGGCAGGGAATATCTAGACTTTTCTATATCACCTCCTTTAAAGTAGCATACAATGGTTAAATATATGGGGAAATCTATAAAGGTAAATTCTTGTTAATTTCCTCCATTTACATTAAAATCTCTATTCACCTTGGTATTTCTCCAGTACCGGAATATTTTGCTTTTTCAAATTCATTCTAAACTTTTCAATATCCTCATCCTTCTCCTACTTCTAGCTACTCTAGAATTGCATTTAAGTTAGGCCCTTAAAAAATAGTGGCATATTTCTTTGAATCATTAAATAAAATTGAATCAGGAAACTGCTTAAGATTGGTTCTGTATAAAATGGGTTAATGATAGTATCTAACCTATAGGTTGTAAGAATTAAATAAAGTTTGAAAACTCCATAGCACCATGTGTGGTACAAAATAAACAGTAAATAAATGCTAGCTATTACGATTTTTATAACTACCACAACAATAGACCTTCACTAATAATTTTGGGGATTAGCTGACACCAGACAAAATCAAGATGCTCTGGTAATATGCTTACTTCTATATGATCCAGCATGCTTTAGGGACTTACTTCATGAGTTACCCTTTATTTCAGATAGGGCTTTTTGCTGTTGCCTCTTCTATTTCAGATAGGGCTTTTTGCTGTTGCCTCCTCTTTTCCTTAGCAGTTGATTTTCCAAAATGGTTTTTCAGTAATTTCCAAATTCTATTCATTTTCTAAACTTAGCTTAATGCTAATTTTTTCATGGAACCTTCATTAATTGCTCAGCATTGAAGTATTGAAAGCAAAAATTTAAACACATGGATATATTTATATATATCCCCAAATTTATGTATCCAAATATATACATATATGTATGTATCTGCATATTTATTTCCTTCATAATTTTGTAAGTCTAGTTACCTTGCATTAATGTTGGATTTAACAAAATGAGTTTAGTGAAAATAAGCAGCTCTTTCCTTGAATTTTAGTTTTTTATATACATGTTTTATGAAATACCTCTACCCCACTATAGGCCTTGGGAAGGCAGAATTCTTACCTTAATTGCCTTTGTATCCCTTGGGCCTTGAACAGGCTTGGTGAGTAGCTAAGTGTTTGTGGAAATGAGTAAATGAATCTAAAAAAAATTAGTTTCTCACGATAGAGCTATTGCATGTTTGGTTTGGGAGTTATATGTATATGAAATACACATGTATTTTAATTTGTTATTTTACTTTAATTTGCTGTTAATTAACATTTTTACACAAGTCCCACTTGGAGTACATGTTAAGGTGAATATGTATCTATATCTCCATTTCTTAGCATTCATTTTAGTGTTATATAAATCACTTATCAGAAATTTTGTGAGGTAGGGAGACATATTTGCCCTGTGAATATCACTGCCATACTCCCAGAAAATGTTTATATCAATAACATTATGAAGATATGGTAACATAGATGGGAAATATTTTCAACTAAGATCATCTCAAGAAGTATGCATTGTGTTATTCTTTTTAAATGTAACACTACCTAAAAATAAGATTTTGGGGGATTTTTTTTTTTTTTTTTTTTGGTATTTGATTAAGTAAAATCACTTGAATTCTAGACTGAAGGGTGCTATCGTGTTTTTCCCTACAATTTTTTTTTTCTTTTTTGAGTAGAGGCTCATACAATAGGATATCCAAAGTGGGGAGGAAGAATTAAGTCCCAGGCTTATGGGACCAAATACATGTAAGGGTGGGAGAATTGTGAAGTATAGTGTGTCATGATAATGATGATAATGCCTATGATTTCTATAGCCTGGTATGAAAATAATTTTAAAATTCATAAAATTAGGAAGGAAGCTCATTGGAGGTGTTCCAAATATCTTAGAAGTTCCCAATGGGTATACTTAATATTACATGCCTTAGAGATTTAAGAAACAGATCTTAGTTTGGTTTTAAAGGTAAAGAACTTTTGGTTTCTGATGCTGCAGTGTATATAACCAGATATTCAGTGAGACATTCAGTAAATAGTTTATTTGATTGTTTTACATTTCTAGAGCTCCTCTTAACTACTGACTTGTTATTCCCAATAAATTAGAGACATACTTTCGGATAAAAATTAATTTATAATAGTTAAATTAGATTGTAGCATTCGTATCTCAGTTATATTCCTTAGAAAAAATTCAATAGAGGAGATTTGATGTATTTTAAGATTAAATGGGAATATTGAAGCTGATCACCTTTAGTACCAAAAAATGAATTAAAATTAAAGGCTAATGAAAATTATCTTCTTAATGGGAGAGTCAACTTATTATCTATTTTAAATTATTTTATATTGGTATAAACATAGGTTGGTAGTCAAACAGGCAAACAGCTATCATCAGTCAAATTAACTAAAACAAAAAGATTGTCCAAGAGTTTAGATTTAATTTTGCATGGAGAAAAAATTTAACATATAAAGTTACATAAATTATAATGGTGTAGTTATATAAATTTTGGTTAAGAAAAGATGTTATATTGTATACAGTTACTGAACTATCTTATGAAGGAGTGACAATTGAGTATTTAAAATTTACTTGGCATGGTAGTTTACATAATGAATTATAAATTTATTTTATTAACAAATACTTTTAAAAGAGACAAATATATAAAATAAGTTCTTGCTAATGGTCTTCCACTTATAGAAAAATTAGACTTTGGTACATTTTTTCAAATATTTCTTTATGTTCAATAAGAGTTTTCTAAGGAGAAATAAAATACCAACATTTTAAATGGTGATTTCTTCAGTCCCCAAAAGTCTATACATTAGTAAACATTTTACTGGTTCAGGGACTATATTTACTGTCATTAAGAATAATTGGATGGGGGGTTTTAACCAGTGTTAAAATTCCAGTTTTACAAAAGAATAAACACAGGTTTAGATGTTTAAAGACTTCTTGGTTATGAATAGTTATGACGTCTTTTCAAACTGAAGCTCAGTCTGAGTTCTTGCTTGATACATTTTTCTTCATATTACTGATTACCTGAACTACTCAATGTTATGGATTTTATCTTATTTTTCAGGGGCTCCAGAACATTTGATTTGGGCCTCCATATTGAATATATCTATCATAACTATTGATATCTCTAACTTCCACTATTTTGTGTTCCATTTCCCATCACACTTTACCCTATCCCACAAAATAAATGTGTATTGAGTAAATAATGGAAACATCAAAGAAGAAATAAAATCACATGAAGAAAAGAAAATCAAGAATACTGGAGTGAAAAATTAATGTTTTCCTACTGTTACATGATAGCCATTCTCTTTTGTCATTGCCATGTGTTTTGATACCTTCTTCCCTTCACTCTCTACCCCAAGAAAAGAAAGTACCAGGAGGTAGTGAATATCTCTTAATGCCAGTTCTTTAGCTAATTACTCAATGGAGAAATTATGTTACCATCTCGCTTAATTTGGGGTATAGAGCTAAGAAGGAGAAAATTCTTTGCAGAAAGAAGTACCTACATAGCAGTGGTTTAAGAGAGAGAGAGAACACTATTTTTCTTCAAAAAAAAAAAAAAAAAAAGAGAGAGAGAACAGATTTTTCAAGTAAAGAGAACTTTATTTTTTTTTTTTTTTAAAGATTTTATTTATTTATTTGACAGAGATAGAGACAGCCAGCGAGAGAGGGAACACAAGCAGGGGGAGTGGGAGAGGATGAAGCAGGCTCATAGCGGAGGAGCCTGATGTGGGCCTCGATCCCATAACGCCGGGATCACGCCCTGAGCCGAAGGCAGACGCTTAACCGCTGTGCCACCCAGGCGCCCCAAGTAAAGAGAACTTTAAATGCTACAGGGTCTGTTTTTTGTCTGTTTTGTTTTCTCTAGATATATACATCACAAATTTTTTAAAAAATGTATTATTTAAAGTTGTTTTTATTAAGCATATATTTAACTTTAACAATAGATACTCTTTCCCTTTTAATTAAAAAACAAAACCAAACTACTTAAATATAGAAAACATGGAACATTCCTTTTGGAGAAATAAAACATCCAATTTGCATAGATAATTTCCAATAGTAAGATAATAGAGGACTTTCATCAGTTTTGATCATAATTTCCCCAAATGGTGTCATGGGGAAAGCTAATCTATACAATGTTGATACAGAAGAAGTTCTTTTAGTTGACCTATATATGATCAACACTGTTTATTTCCTCTAAAAATTTCCAATTGGTGCCCACAGCATCCAATAAACTTCTCTTTAATGTGTACTTGAACATTTCTTTCTGTCATTTGAATTCTGAGATTAGCAGAATTGGTTACAATATGTGTGATGAAAAAGAGTTTTGTTTCTACAAAAACAATGTTGAATGCTTTGAAAATACTCGATAAAGGCAATCGTTAAAAATAATTATGTTTAACTAGATGTAGTTGGAGTAACTGTAAGTAGGAAAATAATTAAAATTTACTTGCATTCTACACTGAGAATGCTTCACAAGTACCTTTAAATTCTCATTCCACTTTGAGGAACCAAAAACTGAAAGTCTGATAATCCTAATTGGAACATTATGTGGTATAAAGAGGTAGTGTGATATTTTAGTGAGTAGTCATTTTTGTTAACAAAAGAAGTTTACTCAATCTTTTAAGACTGACATATAAATATGCATTTTAAGTGAAAATAAAATATGTAGGTTATGCATATAATAAATTACTTTTTGATTAACTGATCAATATGATCTTAATCCTATTTTATAAGATGTTTCTAAAGATTTTGCTGTGAAGAATAATTTTAGAAGCCAATGTCTTCAAATAATGTGCCCCTAGCTATCAAATGAAGCACATACCTTTACTCCATATTCTTGGAGAGGGATCAAAACGACATTTTAAAATTGATATTTATAAAGGATAAAATAACCTATATGCCTCTTGCTCTTTGAGGAAAGCTGATAATCATGATTTATTTACTGATACAACTAATATTTCTTGAGCACCGAGTATATGCCGGCATTATTCTAAGTTTCTGAGATTCATTAAGACAAAAAAAAAAAAAATCCTCAAGGATTTTATAATCTGGCAGGTAAACCAATTGTGATAGGAAAACAACTAGAGAAGAAAACAGCATTCCTAATAAGGAGGAAAGTAATGGACACTTACTGTTCTTCTCCCTGGATATGCAATGTGCATGTCTCCTCAGGCTGCACAAAAAGTAACTGTTCTTGAGCTTTCACTTCAGGAGAACTTTGAGTGCTGCCAGGATTTAGGGGAGGTCATAGCCTCATCTCTCAAATCTTCACCACTTTGTCCTTTATAGACCCCATTATTTTCACATATAGTGTTGCACTTGATTTTCCCAACTTTCTGGTAGGTTGGGGAAATAGTATTCTATCATCTCTCCTGTCATTTACGTCTCAGCTTAAGAGTCATCTATCTCTTCTGGAGGCTGCCATCCAGGCTGGGGTAGACCTCTGGTCAAACGTGGCTGGCTTTGGACATGAGATGCCTATTTCCGCTGTCTGATACAATCTCTCCTATGTTGTGTTGTCTTTCTCCTGCTACTTTTATGTAAGAGTGGGGGGAACCTTGCATGCTTTCTGCCAAGCTTTATCTCCAGGGCCAAAGTAGTGCCTGACCCCAGTCGGTGCTCAAGAAGGTTTCATGTACAATAAAAACTAAGTTTTAGAAACAAGATTTTTTTTTAACTGAAAGCTTCTCGCTATTTAACATGACAATGTTAACTATTCATTTTACCAAATATGTAGTTTTATCAAAACTATTTTATCTTGGATTTTTTTTTTTCTGAGAAGTATCTTTTCAGATCATTGTGCTACATAGCATAATTTAGGAAACATACAAATACATAAGGTGGCTTGCTTATTCAATTTTATTTTTTTAAAGTGATCAAACTGAGAATATTTTTAACATGTCATGCTAGGGGCTAAAATTACAATATTCATCTCCAAGTTGGTTATGAACTTAAATGTCAACAAATATGAATTTGTAAAATAGTGATGAAAAAGTTATGTATTTCCATAGCCATCTATTTAGGTTCATATTAATTTTTAGTATTCCTTGTTTACTTTTGACATTACTGTAAAACATGATTTTTCTTCCTTGAGTAAAAATACTCACATGATATTTTCATAACATGGTTATTTGTGACCCTTTTAAAATAAATCTCACTATGAAACAAGGAAAAGTCATAATCTTATAGCTATATCTGAAATCTTTCAGAAAGAGTATACTGACGTGGTCAAACATTTCTTATTGAAACTTGTGCTTAAAATTTATTATTTTTAAGTCCACGAGAATTATTTTAATTGTATTTTACTCCTAGACTTTTAAAAATAATATTTTAACTTATTAAAAGAAATGTGTTTACCCAATCTGCATGTAAATGTCAGCTTTTAAGAATGTTGGCTGCCTTACTGTATGATGAAATATTGAATCAAGTGTGGAGTTGTATTGAATGCCAATTAGAATTCATCTGAAGTATTTTCCAGTTTGAGCAACTGTTTAAGAATATTTCGTCTATAGTGTATTTCACTGGGACAAGTTAGTTTGAGGAGTATTTGACAGGGTAACAGAGGATCATAGCAGTGTATAGTGTCATCTTCAGAATCAGACTGCTTTGTTTTGCATCACAACTTTGCTACTAATTGTAGCTTTGGACAAATTGCATACTTTCTGTGCCTGTTCCCTCATTAGTAAAGTTGGGATAATAATGCATATTTTATAGAGTTTTAGGAGGATTTATTTATATTTACATTTAATTATATGGAACTTGTGAATTACTTAGAACCGTGCCTGGCTCACAGTGAATGCTTAGTAAATATTGTAAATTATTGCATGCTGTTTGTGAATTATAGTTCTTAGGATTTGGTGGGTGAGAAGAAAGTTTGTGTTCAGATATATTCTTCATACCAATTAGACTTACCAGTAGATAATCAAATCTTGGTTTTAAATGAAACCAAGGGATGACGGATGTCTCTATAATATATAAACACCCTTTGGGGAAAGTATAGTTTTTAAGCCCTCAGGTTTCAAAGTCAGAGCAATGTTGATTCTTGTACTTCCAAGCTGTTGTGTGTTCAGTCAGTTTACTTAACCTTTCAAAGCTGTGGTTTTGTTATCTATATAAAGGGGGATGAATCCGTGCTTCATAGAGTTGCTATGAGGATCAAAAGAGGAAATTTACATAAAGCACTTAGTGCATTGCAGTACCTAGTAAGTGATTGATAGGTTTGTATTATTGCTATTATTATTATTAGTTTAACTTTGTTGTATAGGTAATTGTTTCAGAAAATCACTTTTTTTCCCCCAAAGATTTTATTTACTTATTTGACAGAGAGGCAGTGAGAGAGGGAACACAAGCAGGGGGAGTGGGAAAGGGAGAAGCAGACTTCCCGCTGAGCAGGGAGCCTGATGCGGGACTTGATCCTAGAACCCCGGGATCATGACCCGAGACAAAGGCAAACGCCTAACCACTGAGCCACCCAGGTGCCCCCAGAAAATCACTTTAAATGAAAAAAATCTACAAACACAAAAATCATATGGTAAAAATTAGAATTACTACTGAGAACTGAGGAATAAGAACAATATAAGAGGTGAGTGACAACAGAAGATGAACTTTGCCTGCATTGCAGTTTTGCCTAAGACAAAACTACATACAAGAATAGTTTTATATTCCATAGATGAGAGAAATCATGATAGTTGTCTTTCTCTGCTTGACTTATTTCACTTAGCATTATCTCCTCCAGTGCCGTCCATGTTGTAGCAAATGTTGAGAACTCCTTCTTTCTGATAGCTGAGTAATATTCCATTGTATATATGGACGATCGGTAGGGGAAGAAAGGGATAAAGAAAGGGGGGGTAATCAGAAGGGGAATGAAACATGAGAGACTATGGACTATGAGAAACAAACTGAGGGCCTCAGAGGGGAGGAGGGTGGGGGAATGGGATAGACCGGTGATGGGTAGTAAGGACGGCACATATTGCATGGTGCACTGGGTGTTATACACAACTAATGAGTCATCGAGCCTTACATCGGAAACCGGGGATGTACTGTATGGCGACTAACATAATATAATAAAAAATCATTAAAAAAAAAAGAATAGTTTTATTTGTACCCCATTGTGGTCAATGAACAGTTATTAGGCTTGCCTATGTTCATGCTCTTGTAAGGATCCATTAAATAGACAAGATCCTTACCCTTTGGGATATATTCTATGTATGAACTCCCTTCCTATGTACCAGGTTTAATATGTTGGAAAACTGCACTGCATTGCTGTGGAATATAATAAAAATTTTGCCTCTTGTTACAGATGAGATAAAAACTCTCCCTTTAGTTTTGAGATGTAGCCTTTATTTTATTATTATTATCATTTTTAATTTTTTAAAAAGATTTTATTTATTTGAGAGAGGGAGAGAGTGAGAGCAGGGGCAAGGGCAGAGGAAGAAGCAGACTTCCCGCTGAGCAGGGAGCCTGATGTGGGGCTTCATCCCAGAACCCCGAGATTATGACCTGAGCTAAAGGCAGATGCTTAACTGACTGAGCCATCCAAGTGCCCTGAGATGTAGCCTTTAAATACTAAAATCCACTATTATAATTAAGGTGATGTCTTCATGAGCCATAATTCTTGTCTTGAGTTTGCTACAAGGATTCAGGATTTGATCGAGTGTGCACAGGAAAAAAGGGATTTGAGGAACAAATAATAAATATATGTCAATGTATTAAAGAAGAAGAGGAGCAAAGATAGTAGTATGGAGAGGACCCTTAGATGCTATCTAGACTCATACCTTTTTTTTTTTTTATTGAAGATTTTATTTATTTGTTTGTCAGAGAGAAAGAGACAGAGAGAGAGCACAAGCAGGGGAAGAAGCAGGCTCCCCGCTGAGCGAGGAGCCTGATGCAGGACTCAAGCCCAGGACCCAGGGATCATGACCTGAGCTGAAGGAAGCCACTTAACTGACTGAGCCACCCAGATAGGAATTAACAAAAACAAATTAAAAATATATAAAGATAAACAGTTTACAAGTCAGCAGAAAAACATTATCATGCTTTATATTGTTAAACACTTTTTGGGGAACTCCCATAGCTTATTCTTTCTTGTGATCCTCAGAGAGGCTCAATGAGGGGAGAATTTTAAAAGCGATAAAATAACCAAGGTCATGTAGCTATTGAGAAAACAACCTAAATGAGATATCCTGGCTGCTAATCTATGGTTTTCATGAAACTAAAAAAATGACAAGTGAATTTTAGTACGCAAAATTATGTTAGTGCTTTTAGAATTTATTATATTAGATTATATCACACTTACAGGCTATTTTCTCAGTATTCATTATCCTTTGTAAATTTTTTAAGGTTGAGTTGCAAAATAAGAATCTACATTCTAGGGGCGCCTGGGTGGCTCAGTCGTTAAGCATCTACCTTTGGCTCAGGGTGTGATCCTGGAGTCCCGGGATCGAGCCCTGCATTGGGCTCCCTGCTCTGCTGGGAGACTGCTTCTTCCTCTCCCACTCCCACTGTGTTCCCTCTCTTTCTGGCTTTGTCTCTCTCTGTCAAATAAATAAATAAAATCTTAAAAAAAAATCTACATTCTATATATTTGCATCATGTTCATTACAAACTTATATTACATGTAATAGTTCAGTCATAATACCTTATGGGATTCATGGTAATAGCTAATTTTATTTCATAAATGCCTATTGCATGTCTGTATATAAGTAATCTTTCTTTTGGGGCCGTACTTGCTCTTGATAATTTTAATAAAACCAGGGGACCTTGGGATGGGGGTGAGCAGATATTCAAACACACACGCACGGCCATCATATAACTCTGAAAGCCAGTTTTAGAGTTTCTCGATCTTGACATTATTGATATTGTGGGCTACTTAGTTAATTTTTTGTTGTGGGGGATGTCATGTGCACGGAGGATTTGTAGCAGTATCCTTGGCCTCTATCCATTTAATACCAGTAGCACCCAACCCCCTGAGTTATGACAACCAAAAAAGGTCTCCATGTATTGTCAGATGTCCCCTGGTAGGCAAAATTACCTCTGATTGAGAACCACCGAGTCATAGCCCAATGACCCTTGATTCATTGACCCAAGGTTAAAGAAATCTGCATGAATGGAGATTTGAGAATGGCTAGGAGTATTAGGAGATATCTGTTTGTGGTCTATTGTGATCCTTACCTCAGGATCCTTAACACTTTTTAACCTCATCTTTGCCATAAAACAGTGACAAAAACTCTTTCTAAACTAGAGAATTTTAAACATGGTCATGCTGAAAAAAAGAATTCAGTAATTTATCTGGGGAAATGATTCCTAGATAAGTGACATTTAGATTTTCATTCTCTTTTCTTTACAAATATAGGATATCTAGTCTTCACTACCATTGGTTCCAAAGAAAGGATGACTGGGTAACTGCTGTGGCCTCAGATTACAGTTAGCATCTCTGTGCTAAGGACATAAAATGGGGCACAGGAAACAGATGTGCATCCCCAAACCAGTGAGTAAGAAAGAGATACTTCAGTAGATACTTTGTAGAGGTGAATATTAGGTTGGCTTTCCCTTTTTACCTTTCAATTTGTTTGTTTGTTTCTTTTTTCTTTCTTTTTTTTTAAGATTTTATTTATTTATTTGACAGAGAAAGAGAGACAGCCAGCAAGAGAGGGAACACAAGTAGGGGGAGTGGGAGAGGAAGAAGCAGGCTCCCAGCAGAGCAGGGAGCCCGTTGCGGGGCTTGATCTCAGGACCCTGGGATCATGCCCTGAGCTGAAGGCAGACGCTTAATGACTGAGCCACCCAGGCGCCCTTTTCAATTTATTTCTGACAGAAAAATTGCTACTTAAAAAGAAAAAAAGTATGTGAATATAAATAAGTCTCAAAATATATGGAGGAGGGACATAGAATACAGGATACATAGATTAATATAGCTGCATATATGTATTTATATCAATATTTCAATAAAAACAGTGATGATAGTAACAGCTCCCCTTTATTAAGAGCTTACTATTCGCCAGGAACTATTCGCCAGCAAAACTTACTATTCGCCAGCAAAAATGCACATATATTTATTTTTTCACTCAATACTTACTCAACCTTGTAAAGTAAAATGTTATTAGGAGCTATTATTTGTTTGGCTAAAGAAAATACACGTAAAGGAATTAAACCGCAGACTTAATTTGGGTTTAAATCAAGGTTTGACTCCTCTAGAACATATTTGGTTAACTACTCCAAATCATGGATTTTGTATGCACATTCCATTTTTGTTTACTTATCCTTTAATAGATTTAAATTTCAGAGTTAAGCTGTATTATTTCTCTGATCAGGTAAATAAAATTTGATTAAAAACAGTAAATAAAACTAAAAAATTTACTTATGCACAGAATATATATTCTAGTTTTTACATAAATTTTAGCTCATTAATTTTCTTCTGTGAACTGCGTAATGAAATAGTTGTTAGGAAACAAATTATCTTTGATATGTATAAAGTAATGAAGTTACATAGTTAGAGTAATTATAATTCATAATTCAATTTCAATTTCAAATATGTATTTCTACATCCTCATCAATTTAAGCCAGATAAAGTAGATACACAAACAAAAAGCACATTCTTCTTCTTTTCTGTTATGAGTGGGGTAAAGGGAAATGATCTGGCCAGCTGGTGCAGAGTTAAAATTTACAGTGAATGGCAGTGAAAACAGACTTGTTTGGAATCTCCAGCTGGATGAGCATTGTGTCAACACTTTTGTGATATTTCTTGATGATATCATGTTAGTCTGAAGAGCACTTAGCAGACACTAATTATCATCTGGTGAACACTCTTCAGATGAAAAGGTGAAAATCTATTCAGTATGTGCAGTGCATGCACAAGTCAATTGTTAACTAAACTGCAAGCTACAAAGACTTAATGTTTTGGTGATAGTTTAGGTGTGAACAAAACAGTTATTGTGCATTGTTCTGTAAGATATATGTTTCCCAGTGATTGGATTCCAATTTCTATTATTTTTATTAATGAGTGGGCCAAATAGTTTAGCTCTGCTTATTGCAGTTCATGTTATCGTGCAATTACCATATAAAACTCAACACACAAACTTCTAGATTGCTCTTCTGTATGATCTTCAGCTATCATTTAATTTGGAGAAAAAAATGAGAAATATTTACTATATTTCCATGAAAGTTTAATGTTTTAAAATTAATATATATTTTTGACACATCATAGTAGACATTCTGAAATAAGGAAAATTGTGTACCATACATGAGACAGAGTACATTAATGCTCAAAGTAGGCTAAGATGGTGTCCTTTTTGGGTTTTTTTTGTGTGTGTGTTTTTTTTCTTGCTGATTTTTAAGATGGTATGTTTTTTATCGTACTCTTGATATAGTCTCATTCATTTATTCATTTAATATCTATTTGGTACCTAACATGTACCAGCTATTTAACTATTACTTCATGTTTCTATAAATAAAATAATTGGCTTTCACAAATTTGATCTGAATTATCTATCATTCATGCTGTCTATTATTCAAATCATTTGTAAGTGAAATCAATTACTTCAATAGCAAACAAAATTTTATTATTAATGGTGTTTGTATTGGATTAGTACAGAAGGGAAGTATTCTACTTGCCTCTACTTTCTACTCAAATATGGACTTGATCACAGATTTATTTTTCATAAGGCTTCAACTTCATTTCAGAGCATACTAATTGTGATAAAACTGAGTTGACAGACTGACAGAATGAAAGATTGAGCATTTGAGAAAAATAGAAAACCTGTGAATAATGAGAAAAAAAACCCAAACCACAAAAATATATTAAAATGTAGTTAGAAATATATTCATTTAAGTACATCCATAGAGTTGGATATGTAAATCTTCCAAGAGGCTACCTGAAGAAGTAGGAGGAATGGAGGTTAAGTTTCTAGAAAATTGCCTTGAAAGAAATTGAAGGATATAAGTTTTTTAAAAAAGAACAAATATAATTTAATGGAAAGAAGACAAAGCACTTTATATAAAATGTCTCAACATTTTACTGGCTTTGAAACATACTTAACCATATGTTGAATACAATGTTTTTTCTTGATGTATACATGAAGTGGGAGCCAAGGTATCATTTTTGAAAACACAGAAGCCTTTAGAACTTTAACATGAGGGCTTGAAAGGCAGCAGTGTTCCTCTTACATTCATTTCATCCATGCTGCAAGCATTCTTTGAGTGCCTCCTAAATACATATGATTTTACTAGGTATTGAAGGAAAGTTGTGAAAGTGTTGTTCATTAGGGAACATTTGATTGCAACTGTAAGAAACACACCCATGTAGGAGTTATCAGTGTACTACATATTAAATGCAATATAAAGACAACATGTGATACCTAAATCCAGAGAAGAGAGAATACACGTGCTATAGAAATTGAGATGATGTGGGATTTGAGGTGGACTTTGGAGTATGTATGAAATTTGGGTTAGGAGAGAATATGGGTTAGTTTTGGTTCTGTTCGAGAATGTCATCCAACTCTGCCTTGGGAAATTCATTTCTTTGGTCGTGGGAGAATCATTTGTAACCATTTAACGTTCCAGTTGTTCATGTGTAAAATGATGGAGTTTTAAAAAAGTCTGGCATTCAAGGCTTTCATGTTGAATTAATCTTTCAGCTTCAGCTAGTGTCTCTTTGCTGATTACTGTTTCTTCTAACAACTTATCTGTGTCAAGTCCCAATTTACTAAAGTTTCCATCTCAGTATCATGGATTCAGTACATATTTATTATGCTTGATATTGAGTCTATAGCCAGTATACTGATAATCAAAATAATATTGCTATTGATTTCAGTTAAATACATGTTATTGGATTTTTTCCTGTCTTATTTCTTTTATCTATTCAATTAGAAATGACTTTGAAATCTGTTATAAATACATGATTTTCATTTCTATTGATAACACAATGTTCTGGTATTTATCTCTTCCTGTGTGAACACTTATTACTTCCTGTATAGCACTTACTCTTAGCTTATTTTTCTGTCTTCATACTCTTTTCTGTAGTTGAATGGAAAAAGATCTGTACTTGGATTTGTCCCAAGATATGGCAGAAAGCATAATGTATTGAAGTGAAGATGAGTGTTGATTTATTACTTAATCCCTCTTCAGGCTTATTGTCACTCCATAGAAGTATTCTGATTCTGTGACTTGATCTCAAATTCATTGTATGACTTCCCTGCCTAAACTTCTGGGCATGTAGCCTAATGAGATGGAAGGATTTCCTAGAGAGTCCCCAACGCATCCTAACATAAACTTTCAATTCTTCCAGTATTTTCAAATGAGAGAATGAAAATGGAACTATTAGAGATTCTTTGTTGACAAGAGGGAAGAGATGATGGATGAGGCAGTGGGTAATTATAACCCAATGTCTTAAACAAAAACCACTACCCAACAAATTCAGTATAAATTCTGAAGCTACATTAGCAGATAATTTGAAAAACCTCCACATCTTTGGGTCAATAAGAATCAGTGCTTCCAACTATATGAAACATCCCCAGTATTTATACTTATCAAACTATTGTTTGGGGTAAAAAAATATTGTTTAATTAAAATTGCAGACAAGCGCAATAGTAACAACAGACCAAGCTGTAAATGTATAGCCCTCTTGACTAGGCATCACCAATTCATTTTTTCTTAGCAACTGAATTACATTCTAGGAGGGGTGAGCAGGGGATGTGCTAAATGGGTGATGGATATTAAGGAGGACACTTGTGTTGAGCACTGCGTATTATATGTAAGTGATGAATCACTAAATTCTACTCCTGGAACCACTATTACACTATATATTAACTAACTAGAATTTAAATAAAAATATGAAAAAAGTAAAAAAAAATTGCATTCTAAACTTACAGAGTTTTCACTTTGCCCTAAATGTGATCATTTATAAGCAAAGGTCTGAAATAGATGGTGTGGGGTTACATTACATACTATTAGATCTGAAAACTGATATACTATAGGGCTTGTGGGGAAGCTTTATCTGTAGACCCACAAATGAGCATTCATCCTGATTAATTTGGAATGCCCTAAGAAACTGTATACTAAAACCATTCTCTCTGTCTCATGCACACACATAGACACACATTCTGTACCCTCTCTACAAAATTTTTAGAGATAAATTAATACATAAAGTGTAGAGTCCATTCCATATATGAATTATAAAGTAACAGAACTTAGTTATCGAAGAGGTGATATCAACAAATATGTTACAGACATGCAGTAGAATTGCTAAGTGAGATTTGAGTTTGTTAAACAAGTCATGGCGCTAGGATTTGGTACATTAATATTGAAAATGGTTTTTGAGCCCTGAGAGGACCTTGACATAAGACCACAATGACAATAGAATTCTTGAATAAATTAATTGCCTTCCTTAGATAAATCCCTAAGAGGTTAGGTTGTATACATTTTTATGTAAAAATTCACAAAGAGATACTCTGGGAAGATTCAAATAAAATGTGGTTAATGAGAAAAATGTGCTTTTATACTTAATTATTTGTAGCCAAAATTCTATGTTATCTACAAAATAGAAAATACCATGCTGAGATTTTTCTAAATGAAACTCTCATCTCTGATCAATCATCTTTTTGAGGAATAATTTACTAAGTTCAACTGGATTGTATTTTTTAATACAAAGGAAAACAGTTTTGAAGAAATATAAGAAAATTGTTTCATTGTAAGGATATAATTAAATCTCTCAAAATAGTGTGTATTTTTGTTTGTCCTTTTTCTTTGTCCTTTACTTTTGTGTCTTTTTAAATATATATCTTTTTGTGAAGTAAATATTTTGTGATTATTATCTATTAATTTATTTTGATCTATCAATAGATTGCAAACTAATATTTATGACAAATATAGTTCATAGAAAGAATAAGATCTACATAATGAATAAAACTTCTTTTGTTTAAAATAATCCTTTGCTTCAAAAAAATCAAAGTAGAATTTTAAAGAAAAGTTACGATGGTCAGCAAAACATAATATGCCTTTTTAAAGATATAGTACAACCTATCAAGATATAATATGGTCTTAGTCTTCTCTTTCTTATACATATTCACAAGAGAATTTCTAGTAAGTAGGAGTCAATTTTAATGTCCCATTACTCTTTCCACACATTTTCTGTTTTACCGAAGGATTTCACATAAGTATAAGAAATCCTCTGGTGAATACGGCTGGGGTTCCCTACAAGAAAAGAATTCATGAGTTCATAAATCTTTCAGTCCCTTCAATTTATCTGGAGAGTTATGGATAGCATGCTGGGTAGCAGTACATGGAGCAGATCATCTTGAAAAATAATGCTATCTCTATAATGGGGAGGTTGCGATTTCCCAGTGGGAGTGAGCTGTTTAGGCTGTATAGATATGGCCCTATTGCAGACTGCTGTTGGCAGAGAGAATCACATTCTTCTTGGTTTCCATTTTGCTTTGAATATATTTTGGTGGCTGAGACTTTAATTAACTATGTCAAAAAGAGTACGTGTAATCACTATAAAAGTTCTGATAAAAATGGACAAAAGAAAAGAATTTCACAGTTAAATATATCATTCTCCTATTAAAGCTCTCTAATGTATGAAGGTACTACATTCTAAGATTACTAGAGAATATTTTATGCTATGTATGTTGTATCTTTAGACACAATGGAAGACAAGAAAGTAGATAGTCTTCATTTACTTGTTTTCCATATTTCTTTTAGATTTGATTATTATTTGAAGGTAGGGGTTTGTATTTCATTGTCCCTGTTAAACAAAATAGCAGCTACATTTCCAGTCATTTTTTTTAACAAATTATCATTTCCCTTTTGCCTGAATGTCATAATATGCATGTATATGTAAAGACTAAAAATAATTTCTTCTTACTAATTAGAAAAGTAATTAGTTACGTTCAAAGGTAGTGTATTAGTCAGGGTTCTTCAGAGAAATAGAATCTATGTATATAGCCTATATGTGTGTATATCCTGTGTGTGTGTGTGCATGTATGTATCTTTTGAGAGAGACAGATTGATTTATTCTAAGAAATAGTATTAAGGGGCTGTGAGGGCTGGCAAGTCAGAAATTTGTAGCGCATGCTGGCAGACTGGAGACTTAGGTAGGTTTTGTATGTTACAGTCTTGAGGAGAATTCTTTATTCTTTGAGAAACCTCAGTCTTTTCTCCTGATGCCTTCAACAGATTGGATGACGTCCACCCAAATTATGGAGGATAATCTGCTTTTCTCAAAGTGTACTTATTTAAATGTTAATCACACCTGAAAAGTGCCTTCAGGGGAAAATCCAGACTGGTGTTTGATCAAACCTCTGGGCACCATAGCCTAGCCAAGTTGACATATAAAATTAATAAATATAGCTTCAAGAATGCAAGTTTTTATCATCTCTAATATATTTTTAAAGATTATTTATTTGAGATCGAGAGAGCGTGCATGAGTTAGGGGGCACAGGGAGAGGGAGAAGCAGACTCCTGCTGAGTGGGGACCCTGATGCTGAGCTCCATCCCAGGACCCTGGGATCATGACCTAAGCCAAAGGCAGAGGCTTAACCAGCTGAGCCACCCAGGCACCCCTCATCTTTAATATTAATAGAGATTTCCCAAATAGCATGAAAAGGGACAAACAAAGGTAACTTTTTTTTTTTAACTGAAGTATAGTTATCATACAATGTTATATTAGTTTCAGGTGTACAACATAGTGAATCAACAATTCTATACATTATGCAGTTTGCACCTCAATAAGTGTAGTTACCATCTGCCACCATACAACATTATTACAGTATTATTGACTGTATTCCCTACAGTATACTTATCATTCTCATGTCTTACTTATTTTATAATGGGAAGTTTGTTTCTCTTAATCTCCTTCACTTATTTCATTCATCTTCCTACCCCTCTTCCCTCGGGCAGCCACCAGTTTGTTCACTGTGTTTATGCGTCTGTTTCTGTTTGTTTATTCATTTCTTTTGTTTTTAAGATTTCACATGTAAGTGCAATGGTAAGATACTTGTCTTTCTCTGTCTGACTTATTTCACTCAGCATAATACCCTTTAGGTCCATCCATGTTGTCACGAATGGTAAGTTTTATTCTTTTTTATGGCTGAGTAATATTGCATTGTAAATATACCACATCTTTGTCCATTTATCTATTGATGAATACTTAGGCTGCTTCCATATTTTGGCTATTGTAAATAATGCTGCAATAAACATAGGGGTGCATATTTTTTCAAATTAGTGTTCTTTCTTTTCTCCTCTTCTTTTTTTTTTTTTTTTTTTTTAGTTTTCATTTTCTTTGGGTAAAAACCCACTAGTAGAATTACTGGATTGTATGGTATGTTTATTTTTAATTATTTGAGGAACCTCCATACTATTTTCCATAGTGGCTGCACTACTGCTTCTACTAGGAAGTAGAGGAGATTGGATTCCTGTATGTTTGGCTGCAAAGTTTATAATTTTTTGCACCATGTCCTCCTGACTGTCTTTTTTTCAGTGTTTAGCCAAAGATTTTATTAAACAGTGAATACACGGGATGAAAAATTTTACAGTTCATTATAGGGCAAATGATTCTGAAGATATGCCTGTAAAAGACTTACACTTGTTAAATAGAAGAGCAAGAGAAAAGTGATTTTTGTATAGACTGTACATGATAATGCTTTCAGCAGGTGTATACATTTGCTTAAGACCTCTAATATCGGCTTCCTATTTTTCTTGCTACTGCTCCCCTCCCCCAGCCCTCTAACAAGTCTTTTTTCAACACAGCAGCAAAATGTTGAACAATTCTTCTTAAATGCTTAAGTCAGAAAATGTCAGTCCTCTGCCAAAATCTTCTAATTATTTCCCATGTCATCAGAAGTAAAATCCAAAGACCATCAAATTGCTGACAAGGCCCTGTATAATCTGATTGCCCACACTTTCTTTGATTTCAGCTCCTACTGCTTTGTCTTATTTTTGCATACAATCATGTCCCTGCCTTAGGACCTTTGCACATGTTACTTGATTTTTGAAACATTGTTTCCCTAGTCATCCACATGGTTTGCTTCCTTACTTTCTTTTGGTTTTTAATCAAGGGTCATCTTAGGCTTTTCTGTCCAGTGCTTATCATCACTTGATATACTTATTTTTTTATTTTTATATTTATTTTTATGTATATTTATTTGCTATTGTATGCAAGATATAAACCCACGAGGGAAGGAATTTTGTTTGATTTCTTTCCTGCTATATTTTGGGCCCTTAGGCATCTGGTACAAAGCATGCAGTAGACATCTGTTGAAGAAGTGAATGGATATTTGAGAGAGGGTTTAATAGATGTGCTCTCTTTTCATTCTTCTAGGTACTTCAAAATGAATTTCTCGTAGTAAATTAGAACCTCAGAATTCAAAGTATTTGGGGCATCCCTGAGCTTAATTACCTACAGAAATATGAACACTCACTGAAACTCAGTTTAATGTGTAACTTTTACACCTAATAAGGTGTTTTGTCTTGAAAACACCCGAATTTCTAGCCCACTCAGTCTCTTACTGTTTGACAGTGAGCAAGTTACCTAAATTTGCTTTCTTTTCTCAAAAATAAAACAATACTAAACTATTCTCAGTACTCTTATCTCTTATCCAGTTAGTCAACAAAGAGTATTACCATACTACTACGTGGCCAGGCACTAAAATGCTACTTTACAGAATTGGCTTATAGAAAAATATGCAAAGTACTTGGTCTAGAGTCAGATCTCAGTAATCAAAAATTATTTGTATTTGCAAAGAGTCAAAGACAATGTAGACTGTAATTTAATGTTCAAGTCTAGCTATTATTTCATATCAAGGGTCTGTTGACATCTGCTGCATCTTTCTCTCACCTGAGGCAGAGGGTGAATTGAGTAGTGACTAAGATCAAGAGCTCTGAAGTGGGACTAGTCAATTTTTGTCTGGCTCCTGCACCCACTGGATGAGTAATCTGGGGCAAGTGTTTGTTGTTTTTTTTTTTTAACACTGGATGAGTAATCTGGGGCAAGTGTTTGTTGTTTTTTTTTTTTAACTCTGCTTCTTCTTCTTCTTCTTCTTCTTCTTCTTCTTCTTCTTCTTCTTTGTAGTGAGGATGAAGAAAGTAACACCTATATCATTTCATGCCATGATGATTAAATGAATCAATATAAATAAAGTACTTAGTAGAGTGCCCAGCTGAAAAAAACATTCTTTGTTAGCTGTTATCTGCCCTATATTTTATTGCATTTCATTTCTGCTCTTACACAATGCAGCAAGTCTTTTGAAAGTAGAGAGTTTGTAAATCTAAGACAAAAAATAAAAATTGAGATAGTTCACTTTAGTGATGATATTTGATGAACTTCTCATCAAATGCTTAATACTTTTAATCTGAGTTTTGTCAATACGTATAATGAAAATATTTCCCTATTTTCTATTATTCTTAATGTACCTTTATTGCGTGGACACTTGCACTACTGTTGCATTGTGTATTAAGCCAAATGGGCAGTGAATGTGGAAAGAGTCCTTTTACTTTCATTTTGTCACTCGGCACACGTTCATTGATCATCTGTTGATGAGTACGGTGCTAGTATTTGGATTATAAAATAAATAATACAAAATAAAGAATATTAATAAATAATGACATTTTAAGTCTTTTGGAAACCTACTCCTGTGTGATAAAGGTAACAACAAATGGATATGAAAAGTTCCAAAGTGAAAAATGATCCACGTATTTCTCAAGGCAGTCAGGAAAAGTTTCATAGAGAAGGCAGTGCTTGAGCTGATTGTTAAGAGTTCTTTAGGTGGGCTAAAGGAAAAGGAACTCTAAGATAGGGATGCAAAGCATAGAGATATAAAACAATAGCATGGTTTGGGGTGAATTAAAATTACCATGTTCTTGTTAGGCCATAACATGTGGAGGAAGCATGACAAGAGGTGAGGCTTGAGAACTAGAAAAGGACACGATCATAAAGAGATTTTTAAGACTGGTGATAGCTTGAGTTTTATTTTGTTGGTGGTGAATTGTTTCAAGCATCAGAATGATCTAGTTGGGATTATATTTTAGGAAAGCAATTGATGGAAAGAAAGAGCATAACACTAGAAGTATTAGTTTAGGTTATTGCAAACAGGCAAATGGGCAGATAAAGTCAATTTGATTTTACTGAATGGGATAAAGCACTTTCTATGATAAAATAATTATAACTCATCTCATTGTAAAAATTGAATTTAAATATTTCAAGGGAATAAGCACTTTATGACACATACTGGTAAGAATATTAGTAAGGTAGTAAATAATTAATATTTTGATTTCTTGTTTTAAAACTTGTATTTAATATGTATAACATATTAATTTACCCCCATTTAGGATTTAATGTTTTATAACATTGAATTTTATGTAAATAATTTTTTGACACTTAGGTTGAGAATGTTAGGTTGTAAAACTTAATTATATATATTAGAAGTCTAAAATTTAGAGTTGCTCTTAGATTAATTTATTATTTACTTAGCAATTTATTTATTTATTTATTCAGGGGTGGAGAAGGGGCAGAGAGAGAGGGGGAGAGAGAGAATCTCAAGGAGGCTCAATGCCCAGCACAGGGCCAACAGCAGGGCTCTATCTCACAACCCTGAGATCATGACCTGAGCCGAAATGAAGAGTTGGTTGCTTAACTGACTGAGCCAGCCAGGTGCCCCTACTTAGCAGTTTCGTTAAAATGAAATGTGAATGTCATATTTCATTACTGCATATGCAGAAAATTTTTATGCCTAAGTAAAATGTTTTTCTCATCTAAATTTATTTCTCCTATATTTAAAATTAATATTTGAATCTTATAAATGAATAGGAAAATGCATTTTATTTTCTTATAAACAATAGCATTCCTCTGTATTATTTTGAAATACTGTGATTAAATAGTTGATGGCTATTTGACTGTTTGCAGAATCTGTCTGAATTATTAAAATATAAATTGATGCCGTATTACATCAAAATGTGCTTCAGTCTTTTAAGAATTATGAATGGTGCCATGACTGTACCTTTGACTCAGAAGTTAAGTAGAACTTGTAATGTGGAAGAATCTCCTTTCCTGATGGGACTCAGATTATTCCAATAGCTATAGCATTATAAGCCTTTTAGTCCTATACATTTGTTTAATAAATTCTGGTTTATTTACTGAATAAATTATTTAAAATCTGTTTAATCACTTCTCAAGAAATTTAAAAAATGAAAAAACTTTTTATTGACCCAGCATGGGAATTTTGACAACATACAGTTGATCCTTATTATTTGGGGATTCCATATTTGTGAATTTGCTATAATTTATTTCTAACCCCCAAATCAATACTTGGGGCCCTTCATGGTCATTTGTGGACATGCACAGAGCAATGAAGAATTTGAGTTGACCATTGCATACATTCCCATGTGAAGTCAAACAAGGCGATAGCCTTCTTGTTTCTGCCCCATACTGTAAACCAGTATCCTTTTTGCAGTCAATTTAGGGCCATATTTTTCACCTTTTTTTGCTTTTTGTTTGTGATTTCACTGTTTAAAATGGCCCCCAACCATAACGCTGAAGTACTGTCTAGTGTTCCTAAGTACAAAAGGCTGTGATGTGTCTTATGGAGAAATACATGTGTTAGGTAAGTTTTCATTCAGGCAAGAGTTATAGTGCTGATGGCTGTTGAGTTCAGTGAGTTAATGAAGCCTTAGCTCTTGTTAAGGCTGTGAGTGTCAACGTCTTAAAATGTTAAAGGATCTTTAAACAGGAACACGTACAAAACAAGGTTATGTATTGATTAGGTGATGAAAATATTGTGACTAGCATCTCCCAGGAATCTAATGTTGTATTTCCCCTAAGAGCAATTGTTCAGGATTTGCTGATTCAGTGGTTGCAGCAACTTAATAGAGTATAACTACTGTGAATAATACAAATTGACTGTATTTACAATTCCCAACTGGTGACTTGGGCATTGTGATAGAAGATGCATAAACAAACAGTGATGTGCTTTCATGCATATGTATGTATGTGTGTGTGTGTGTGTGTGTGTGTGTGTGTGTATTAAGCAAAATTGAAAATGTGTATGATTTCGTATTTTTGGGTAGAAAACTTCTGAATCGTGTATCATGCTATGTAAAGCAGATAGGACAGGTTTACGAGATCTAACAGATATAAAATTTCTCAATCTCTTGGATAGTGAAAATAAGGTGGGTTATGTCAGAAAGAGAATGATCTAAAATTAATAACCAATAAAAACTAAGGCATTTGTAGCAGCCTAAATACAGTAATCCTCTTTTGCATCCTGGAATATATATTTTGAATATGAATAAATAAGGAATTCAAATACATATGGAAAGAAAAGTTCTCTACCACATATTACCAAAATAAAACAAAACAAAAATGTTGAATAAAGTAAATTATTAATGACACATAGTATTAACTTGGGATCAGGGACTAAATATGGTGTGCTGGAAAATCAGATTAAGATGCTATACTTAGATAAATCTGAAAGGATAAATCTAGCTTTCTCTATAAATCTCTTATTAACCTAAAACAAAGAGAATTTAATTTCCAATTCAAATTTAAATGAAAAACCTTGATCAAGAATATACTAATAGCACAATGGTATTTTTCCAGACTTCCATCATACAGAAATTAATATACCTATTTTTAGAAATAATTTGAATTGGCAAAAACAGCACTATAAGTAATGCAATATTTGAGATTCTTAATGCATATAATTAGATAATGAGAGATAATAATTATAGTATATGTTATCCAGTGAATTTACATATATAACAGATCTCATTTTTCTACATCATTTAATTATAGTCAAATTGTGGTTTTTGTTTATGTATTATTTATAAGGAAAATAACTTTTTAAAATCTTCTTAAGAAACGTACCTAGTATCAACAATGCCTGGATAATAACACAGAAACATAACTATGACAAGACTCGGCTTCAAAGTCCCATGGGGAAAACAGACATACATTCCTGAAATTCCGGATTATTTACTATTTCATCCTCATAACCACCATATGATGTAGATACTATTTTCTTCCACTAAATTAAAGCTTATTCATACACTTATCTAAGAGACTTATCCCTCTAAAGAATTAAAGTTTAACGCTTTTAAGCTTAGTGTTTGTAAGTTTATGTTCAGTGATTTTAACTGAGGTTAGAAGTGTACTTTATGGTGTACAAACAATTTGATTTGATTTATATGACCTATTGTGATTAATACAACTAAAGCATTCTATAAAATTGCAAATATAAAATCAGAGTTATTCTTAAATAGATATAGAGCATGTTATTGAAAATTATTTTAAGGTAAATAAATAATGAAAAAAGGGAAAATTTTACTTAATTATTCATTTTTAATGTATACTTAATTTGTGTCTTAGTACATTTATCTCTTATAGTGGTAAGATAGGAGTATAATTAACATTACTTTTACCAATCACATTACATAATGGTTTTCAAATACATTATTAATATAAAGCTATCTTTTGTCTTTCTAGAAATATTATTTTATAGAAGCATAACATCATACCCTGGGAATTTAATAACAATATGCTATAGGAATAGTTACATAAAAATTTCATTTGCCTCCAGGCAGAGTTCGTGCCCCCTTCCTGCGTAGCTCTAATGCTGTAGTCATGTAGGGCAGATGCAGGAATGAGACAAGAGTTTGAATCTCAGCTTTATCATTTACTAATTTAGCAACCTTGGGCAATACAATTAGCCTATGTGTGCTTTGATTTTTTTTTCATTAGACAAATGGAAATAAAGTATTTCACAGCTTTTTGGTGGGGATTAAATTAAATAGTATATTTATAATCTGTTAAGACAGTCTGGCGTATAAGTACCTAATAAGTGTTAGCAATTATTATTAAGATGATTATATTTTACATACAGTATCATGAGCAGATTATTAGCTCATGGTAGCAGAAACTAGTAAACCCAACAGATGTTCAATAAAGAGTTGGTGAATGAATGAATGAATGAGAGCTCTTACTTGTCATACTGACCTAAAATCAGTCGAGAAATATTTACTAAGTAACCATTAGCACTAAAGCTAGAAACAGGACAGATCTGATCTCTGCCATCATGGTACTTAATATCTAATTATGCAAATGAAGTGAAATATATACATGCATATGCATATATTTATATTTAAAATCTATTACATTTGTGCTAATTGACTATTATTCAATGCTTTGTACTTTAATTTTTCCCATTATGGAACAAATTTTAGCACCTCAACTCATTATACTATAACCAGAAACATGTAGAAACTTCTCGTTTTTAAAGGAATAATAGTCAGGAGGATAATTATTTAAGTTGTAATTCACTTTAAACAATAAATGCATGGCCTATCAAGAATAATAATTTAGCTTCAAGTGTACTGTATGATGATGACACCATGAGTTACCATTATTTTATTTGTCATCATCTTGATATTAATGTTTTAAATTATAAACCACATCATTACCCCTCCCATTCTCCTTTAATCTGGGGATGGAAATAAAAATACTAATACTAAAAATAAAAATAAGCCCTAACTATAAGAGTTTACCAAAGGTAAAAATGTTTTTCTTTACATAATAACCAGTGTGTGTTAAATGCTTAGTATATGCCAAGTATTGTTCTAAGGATTTCCCATATCGTCTTATTAAATTCTCACAATATCTCTCTCAGGTAGGTATTATTATTAAACACATTAATAGATAGCCAAATTGAGAAAAAATGAAGCAAAGTAATGTGTCCTCATTCATAGTCCAGTGACAGAGTTAGAAGGCAAATCTAAGTCCAAAATTTCCATTCTCACCACACCTATGCTTTACTGTCTCTATTATGAACTTTCTTTACTTTGAATGATCTAGAAATAGAGGAATAGGAGGATCCACTAAACTTGTATTTAACTCCCTTTTATCTTCTTTCTTCATTTTATATAAAGGCCTACAAAATTTGGAAAGATGAAACATGGTATTACATGGTTTTAACTTTAAATTGTGGTAAAAACCCATTTCATGGAGTGTTTAATAATAATATGCATTACATAGATTTATTTTGTTGATTTAGGGTTTATACCCATACTTGTAGCTTACTTGTTGATTCAATAGCACTATACAAGTATTAATTTATATAAAACCTGAAGTCATATTAGATCTGTGCTGTCATTTTTGTTTTCCTTCATTTATTATAAAAGTAATTTTTAATTTGGATGGTGTCTGGGTGAAATAGCAGCTCAAGAAAAAAAACAGTTCAAGGATTTGGAGTATCTGGGACATATACATCACTCTACTTTATGTAATTGTGCAGATATTGCCTATTGATTCTAACCAAGTCACAGCTTCACAATCTTAACATGTCTAGGCACCCTTGCCCTTGGCCACTTAGTTGTGTAAGAAGAAAAATATTTGTGGTCTCTCTTTCATGCATTTGTAGAACATGAATAGTTGGTCCACATTCTCAGAGTTTAAAACAGACAAATAAACATGTATGTGATATCTATCTATCTATCTATCTATCTATCTATCTATCTATCTATAGTTCTCACATAGAATTAATTCATGTTGAATTAGCCTACTTGTAACTTCAGTAGAAAGGGAAAATCAGGTATCTGGGTTGTGGCCCTATCTGAATATTTGTTATTTGAATTTAAGTAATTCACATAATCTCTTAGACTCAGTTTTTTTCTAATATTAAAACAAGCAAGAGGAGTCATCATTTCTCAAGTTATATTCATGATAATTTTGAAAGTATAACATCAGATATGATCTAATTTCAAAATCGATACCATGTTATAAAAATTTTCTTATATTAAAAAAGCAAACACTTTCATAAAATTATCATGGTTCAGGGGCGCCTGGGTGGCACAGCGGTTAAGCGTCTGCCTTTGGCTCAGGGCGTGATCCCGGTGCTCTGGGATCGAGCCCCACATCAGGCTCCTCTGCTATGAGCCTGCTTCTTCCTCTCCCACTCCCCCTGCTGTGTTCCCTCTCTCGCTGGCTGTCTCTATCTCTGTCGGATAAATAAATTAAAAAAATCTTAAAAAAAAAATTATCATGGTTCAATTTCCATTTCAGTTTTTAGTTGAAGGATTTATGTGGATTATGGAGGGCAGGAGTCAAACTTTTTTCATTAGATTTTTTTCTTTTTTAATTTTACTGAATACAACAACAACAGAAATTTTACTGGATACAACAGTCAATTCATATCCCTTTTTGTTATCCCTTCTGGCACAAAATCAGGGGAGGTTGTAGGGCAAATTTTAGATAAATTCTAATCCTAATTTTAATATTTCCTCTTTTCATATATTTTTGTTATTTTATTTGAGGAACTTTGTCATTTTTACTGAATGAAAATTATATAGCTTCAATTCAGATTGCCTTTACAGATTTTAATTTTAGAATAGTATTTAGCTACTTAAAACAATAGAAATTTATGTGAACAACAAATTAAGTAGCATGAAAGGAAAATGATCAACAGATGACTGTTGAAATACTTAAAAGGTATCTCTAAATTTTTTTTTCTAAATCAAAGAAAACAAAAGTACAAACAAAATAAATACAATAGTTAATTTTTTTGCAGGATAAATTTTAGGAATTTTGACTGAAAAATTATTTAATGATTAATTATTGAATATTAGACCTTATTTTCCTGAGTACAGAGTATTGACTCTTTATTTGTGGTTTGATATACTTAGGGTTAAAAGATCATTATCATGGAAAAGGAGCAAAGACTGGGAATATATTCTTCTGTCATCAGAATTAAGTTCCTATATCAAATAGTGATTGGTTGACATTGCCATCTTTCAGTTTTTTATTTACCTTTTTTTTTTAGTTGAGAAATAGGGTAATTATTCTTGGAAAAGCCATGTCTTAGACCTGAAAATTCATGTGAAGTAAGATTTCTCTCAACAGGTTGGAAGTCTTTCTAATGTGGGAAGTGAGGCTCATAACATTGTAGGAGGGAGAATGCAATGTAGACGTTTCAGGAAATGTATTTTACTGCAAAGTGTTTTGTTTTGTTTTGTTTTGTTTGTCCTATAACTTAATCTGGTCACTAGACTCCACTGAATGGTTCTGTTGCATCACAGGTTTATCAGCCATTTTCAGTACTTTAAAACCCTCTCTTATTCACTCTGTGTTTTGTGTAAGTTTTGAGAAGACAAGTACCTTGCTGAACTCTACCGGCATGAGGCTCTCTCTTTATGAAGAGACTGAGGAGAGAAACTAAAGCCATAAATGATTATTCTGAATGAAATGCAGTGGGATTGCATCATCGAAGCAACGAGGACTGTAGGATATAAGGGTTGGCATCGTTAAGTCACGTTGCTGGAAGGTGACATCAGTACCTCAGGAGGAGTGACATTCCCAAGTACTGCTCGACTTTCATTATGGTTCCTGAAACTTCATGTCCTTGTAGAGACTATTTTTTAAAATTCTATCAGCTTGACACATAGCAGGTAATAAGCAAATATTTACTGAACCAATTTGATATGGATACTTAGCATGGTTTATAGAGTATACTGTAAAATTAAGAGGTTTTTAAAATTTGGCATGTGTTTAAATGGTCATTTATCCAATTATATTTTAATTACTTGTTTTCATGTCTCTCGCATTGGAGTCCGAGGTTCTTAAGGGCAGGGACCATATCTTAGCATTGTTAATATTTGCCACAGTGCTAAAGAAATAGCTATTGATGGGTGAAGGAGGAAAGAGGAAGATGTAAGGGATTCCTCATAGTATCCTTACTGAATGGGTTGCCTAACAAAGGTAGGGTTTTGACATTTGTCAGAGCAACTGGTGGAAATTAACCAAGTACATATTATCAGACACTTTTTAAAAAAGATTTTATTTATTTATTTCAGACAGAGAGAGGGCGCACAAGCAGGGGGAGCAGGAGAGGGAGAAGCAGGCTCCCCCCTAGCACGGAGCCCTATGTGGGACTAGATCCTGGGACCCTGGGATCATGACCCTAGCCGAAGGCAGACACTTGACTGACTGTGCGACCCAGGTGCCCCAGATTATCAGACATTTAAATCATAAATACAAACTAGGAGTTCACCTGGGGCTCAGTGGGTTGAGCGTCTGACTCTTGGTTTCAGCTCAGGTCATGATCTCATGGGTCCTGAGATCCCACCCTGCATTTGGACACATGGCTCCCTTGAGAGTCTCTCCCTCTCCCTCATCCCTCCACAACTCGTGCACGCACACTCTCTCTCTCAAAAATAAATGAATCTTTAAAAAACCCTAACTAGGTAGTAAGACAAGAAATGAAAGATGGTGGGAGAGGGAGAAGGAAATAAAGAAAACAGTTATTGAGCACCTTTTGTGTGACAGGTGTTGTACAGGAACTTTAAATTATCTCATGTAATGCTTACAACTCTACATAAGGAAGTTATCATTGCATATATGTATTATTTGTATGTAACTTGCCTGAGGCCACGTGACTACTGTTTATCAAAACCAAAATGAGAACACAGGATTTTAAGCCTTCCAAATTTATCTATACCACCCAGCCTCTCTAATAAAATACTCTGGAAAGAAAGGGTCTAACGTAAAAGTACAGACATTTCACTTTCATACTTTTAATATTTGAAACTGAAAAATAATGCCTCTCATTTTATAATATTCTGGAACATATACAAATCACATTAATTTAGTCTGATTGATATTTATTGGTATTGATTTTATTTTATTTTATTTTTGTAAAGATTTTATTTATTTATTTGACAGAGATAGAAACAGCCAGCCAGAGAGGGAACACAAGCAGGGGGAGTGGGAGAGGAAGAAGCAGGCTCATAGTGGAGGAGCCTGATGTGGGGCTCAATCCCATAACGCCAGGATCATGCCCTGAGCCGAAGGCAGACGCTTAACCTCTGTGCCACCCAGGCGCCCCTATTGGTATTGATTTTAAATATGAGATTCTGTGGGATTTTTTTGTTTGTTTAAAAACAATTTTTGGCGCAAAATGGTGGTTTATAAAAGCATAAGGACAGGACCCGTGGGCATAAAGAGCTGAGGCACAGGGATCTTGAGGAGTGGTGATTATAAACTCAGGAGTTGGGGTAAGTAAGAAAAAGGGAGGCTTCAAAAGAACTTTCATATGCTAAAGTGGACCAACCTACAAGATACCTGAGGCCTTGCCATTGTCAAGCTAAGGTTGTTTTCCCCTCTAGCAAGGTATTAACATTAAGATAGTTGGGGGATTCCTGGAAGAATGCAGCACTTGTCCCACCCAGAAGATTCTGTGGTGGTAGAATCCCCATTAGATATGGCTAATCTATAAACAAACCTTTACGTGTAACAGAAAGTTCACTATTTAGAGAAAGTGTGAATCCCACAGTAAACTATAAAATCACACTTGCCTTAAATGATCTATAATTCGGGATTTTATCATGGTTTTTCATATGAACGTCTCATTTGTGAAAAATAAAGGTATATGTTATAACTTTCTTTAACCATTCATGTATGTCTCGTATATTCTAACATACTTCCGTAACTATGTTCTGCTTAGATTTTTCTCAGTTCTTAACTGTTTCAAATGTTGTCTCTCAACACAACACAACGAAGGCCAATCAACACATAATCTGAGTCATGTTACTTCATGTGCAGAACCTAATGTGGCTTCCTGTCATCAATGAAATTAGTCAATGGACTCCTCAGAACTCACTGTAATCATCTCCTTCATTATTCTTTGTTAAGTCTGTTCTAGTCTCAGTAAGTAATTCTCCTTACTATTCAAAACACTGTCTATACTTCCTGCCTTCAGATCTCACTTACTTTTTGCTCCTTCCTGAAAATAATACTGCTATTTTACATATGCTTTGCATTTCACATTTCACAAAATGCTTTTTCATATGTGATTTTGTTTCATATCTCCTTCCTACCCTCCAATTCATCCTTCAGACACCAACCTTTGCAGTCAATATTCCAGCCACAGTTTCTGTTGATATACTCCCAGGACATCTTATGCTTTCTCATTTCTGCACTTTCGCCTACAATCTACTGAAACGTACAGTGATACCTTTTTGCTTCCATCCTCTCCCCATGCCCTTTATATTCAATACATTCTTCTAGGCCAGAAGGACACATAACCTCCTGTGTAACAGTTTTCCTGATAAGGGCATCTGTTACAGATTGCTCCTTCCTCCTCAAGACTGCCTTAGCTTTTACACTTTAACAGGAACTCTACCTTGATGCATATATATGCACAGGAGGTCATGTAGGTTTTCAATTCCTTGATGATAGAGCTATATTACATTTCTTTATATTTCAATATATCTGCATTCTTCTGTATATAGTCAGATTATAAATGCTTGTTAAAATCTGGTGAAGGGGTGCCTGGGTGGCTCAGTTCGTTGTGTCTGCCTTAGGCTTGGGTCATGATCCCACTGCATCAGACTCTCTGCTCAGCCAGGAGACTGCTTCTCCCTCTCCCTCTGTCTGCTGCTCCCCCTGCTTGTGCTCTGTCTTTCTGTCAAATAAATAAATAAAATCTTAAAAAAAATAAAATAAAATTTGGTGAAAACAAACACATGATAGATATCTTTACCTGTAACTGTCTGGATTGAGAAGTGAAAACCTAGCTGCAGAGCCAGCTGGCTGTTTTTCAAGACTACTCTGTACACCTTTTAAGTCACTTTCATCTTCCTGCCTCTTAGATGTCTCATGTCCTTCTGTTGTTTTCTTTGGAAGGGTGAAAAAGAGGCTCTGAGGAGGATAGATACCTTCATACTAGTGTGGTAACAGTATGAAATTCATGGGAATATTAAGGTGCTTAATGACCTATATTGTTTTAGTCATCTCTTTTCTCCTTGCTTCTTCTCTGCCCACCTCTAGAGAATGGAGTATATTTTCTTTATCCTTCCAGATAAACAAAAAACCCTTGATAAAAGTAAAAAATAAAAAAAAATAAATAAAAATAGGGCCCTATGATGCAATTGCAATTGAAACTATTTTCTGTTATTTTAAGGGAAAAAAGTATTACTTAAAAATCTATCACAGCACACGGTTTTATAGACATTGTTTTTCAAGGCTAGGCTGTAATGCAGTTATAGCCATGGTAATGGTCATTCAGCTACCTAAGGAGATTTTTTTGTCTTACTTTCTCTGTGGAGGAAGAGGAATATCCTTACCTGAATGGATTAAAAGGCAGCACAAACATGGTTTATGTGTTTCACTCTGCATTAGAATTACCTTGAAAGCTTGTTAAAATATAGACTCTAAGGCCACTCTAAGAGATCCTAATTCAGTAGGTGTGAGTGTGTCCTGTTTGTAGTTTTAAAAATGCCCATCCTTTATGTGATCCAGATGCAGGCAACCCGTGGACCAGTGTTTAGTAGAATCCTTCTGCACCTGTATGAGTGAGGCTGTGTATTGGTGAATTATTGGAGAATCTTTCCAAATTTATGTTATAAGGCAAGACCAAAATCTTACTTCTTTACCAAACTCTACCCTATTTATTCCTTCATTCCTTCTATTTGCCATTCTTCCTAAAAATAAAAGTAATTAAGGAACATCTATGTTCAGAAGATCATGTGATTACTGTAACATGGTTCCTGCTCTTTACCCATTCACAATGTAGGTAGAGAACCACACAAATTAACAAGTAAAATTATTACAATGTTATATATTTGCAATATATGTACAAAGTCATTTGGGAAGAAATATACTTAAGTAGTAAATTCTGTCATGGTGGACAAGATCTCATATAAAGTCAATGATAATAATGGTAATAGCAAACACCCACATACTACTTACTGTGGTTATAAGTTCTTTTTATATATTAATTTAATCTTTAAAACAATCCTGAGATAGGTACTATTATTATCCCCATGTTACATGTGAGGAATGTAATACAAAACGAGGTCATGTACTTGTCCCAGATTGGAGTCTTGAATGGTAGAGCAAGGAATCATATCCAAGCAATCATGATTTAGAAGTTGTGCTTTTAGTTAAAACAATTTATGGAGGAAGCAGTATTTAAGCAGGTAGTAAAGGAAAGAAAAACCATTTCACAAAAAGAAAGAAAAGAAAGATGGAAAGGCATATGTGAAAAGAAGCTATGAAAGATTTTAACAGGGCAGTCTTCCAGAGTTAGTCCGAAGGAGTGGATATGAAATGGGTATAAATACAGTGACAAATCTATCACTTTTTTTTTTTTAAATGTCTCTGCTGCCCTTGGTTGCTTCTCTAGCCAACAGGTTTCATGCATTTGTTTATTTTGAACTTGCAGTGTTATTCTGGGCAGAGAATGAATCATGATGTGGACCCTTCTGGACGCTTTTAGAATTCTTCCATGACCTCTAGAGATGACAATGAAAAGTTTTAGAAATAGTAATATTATCAGTAAAGTGCCCATGTTATTAGAGTAGCTTAGTAATGTATATTTATGAGTAAGTGTTGACCTTAAAGGCTATAGTGAATCTTAGATGGAAGGGTGTAGTTACAGGATCAGTATTATTTCATATAATTCACTATTGGGGAGGCTGAAACAGGAACACGCATTTTAAGTTTTGGATAGTAGGAAGTTATACACAGTTGATAGACTCTTGGATGCTAGAAAAATAATCTTGGATACTATAAGTTTACAATTTAAATTAATTTTGACGGATTTGAGAAATATTCAGCTTTATAGGAGATGAATAGGACCAATTCAGAGTATACTTTGGTTATAAGATAGATGAAAAGATGGAAAGTAACTAGCTAAGTGTCATTTTAGAAAGTACCTGAGATTCAAGGACTAGGTAAAGGCCATTATTGCTTTGTTATATTAATTCAGCATATGTCTAGATTTTTGTTTTTTAATGAAGATCACCATAATTTGATTTACATATGACTTGTCAGATGTATATGAAACCTACTTATATGATATCAGCAAATCAGTTTCTAACAGGAAAGCTATAAAAATAACTTCATAGGTGCCATTTGTACCAATCAGCAATACATTTTTTAAAGTTAGGCATTAGATGCAAATAATTTTTGAAGTCAATTATCATTATCATTACTCCAAAGAGAATTTTGTGAGGGAGATAAGTAACTCCATTCTTAAAGAGCACATTTTAACTTTTGGTGTGAACTTTGCACTGCTTGCTCTGTTAGAATTAGTTTGGCAAGCGATTCATGTGATATTTCCAGCAGAGAAGTCTGCTAAGTATTCTACCCAATGTGGTTGCTTAAACAGTTAAATCCTCTGCAATCAGAGAACTCCCACTGAACTAGTGATTATCTGTATGATATATTCTAATGTACGGAGCAACTGTGTAAAGATCATGTGGATTGATTGTTCATTTTACTAACTTCTTAAAGGGATTGAGTGGAAAAATTACACAGTGTACTGTTCATTGTACAAAATCTGCTTTTTCATAAAAGCAGAACGTCTTAAAAGAATGTGGAATTTAGAAATGTAATTTTCATTACATGTTGGAACAGATTTTCTTATTTGGGAAAACATCTTTGAAATCAGAGGGTGAATCTAATTCTCTAAACAAATTTTAATTTATAGGCATTTTAGAATGCATTAGAAACTGTGATCATTAGCTCTTTTTAAAAATGAACATAAATATAACGCCAAAGTATTTAACAAATAGTTTAAGTATATTTTCCAGATTCTAAATTCCTTTTCGCAGACTTGAGCACTGCTTTTGCAAAAAGGTTAGAAACTCTGAATTGATAAATGTTATCTGTGTCAAAATATAGATCATTTGTGTTGAAAAAATAGGAAATTTATTACATAATTCTGGCCTGTTTTAAAAACTAAATAATAGAGTTGACTCTTGATAACTAAAATATCATTTATAATTAAAATATTGTTTTATATATAGAATGTGTATAATTATCTGACTGGACTTCTAAAAGTATCAAAAAGAGCTAATACTATGGATAACACTATAGATTCCAATATCAACTTCCTTAACCATTACAGTAATGTGGAACGATACTACTTATGTCAATACTCTATATAATATTCTACAAGTGGAGTTGGGAAAATAATTTTTGGAATGTAATGGTTTTCAATGTTTGTAATGGTTTTCAAAAATATAAATGATTTCATGACCTACACATATGGAAATGTAAACCCGAACATTTGTTTATTAAATTGGGAATTAAATTTAATGAACACCTGCATTATTCTTGAGAAGAGGAAGAGGCATAGAGGAGGGTAGATTAAAGCTGAACACTACTACACAGACCCTTCTTTAGATTTTTTTTTTCTTTTTTTAATTTTGGTAGTGGAGACCTATTAACAATACGGTGACAGTAGTATACTCAGCACAGTGAATTTTTGTGATAATTCCCTTACTCTGTTTTCCATCACCCTCTTTATGACCTTTACCTTAAGAAGCTAAATTGTGAGGAACAAAACTTTATAAAACTCCACAGGATTAGACTGTGTTTCATTTTTCTGAAAGGAATATAGCTGAATTAAGACATGAAAGCTTTACCTTGAAAAATCGCTCATCATTCCTTAGTCTAGGTATCTCAAGACTTCCTTTCCGATGCCTAAGACATCTCCGGGCCACTTAGTATATTTTACATCGTAATAATAGCTACTGATGGAAGGTCAGCTGGGACTTTCCTAAAACTAATAGTAGCCTTTATTTAAAGTTCTTTGTATGTGCCAGGCATCCTTCTAAGGGTGTTACATTTAGTGCCTACGACCTCATCAAGTCAGGTACCGCTGTCATTGCTGCTGTTACAGTGAGAAAAGGGAGACACAGAGAGGTTAAGTAACTTGCCCAAGAACACACAATAGAGAAGCCAATATTCTTCTAATTCAGGTGGTTTGGCTCCATTGTCTAGAATTTTATTCGCTTGTGCTCTGGATAACACAAGCTAAAATTATAGGTCCACATCCTATGAAATTCAAAGTATTTCTCCAGTACTCTGTGAATTCACAACAATGCTCTTTTTTCTTTCTTTCTTCCTTTCTTTCTTTCTTTCTTTCTTTCCTTCTTTCTTTCCTTCCTTCCTTCCTTCCTTCCTTCCTTCCTTCCTTCCTTCCTTCCTTCCTTCCTTCCTTCCTTCCTTCCTTCCTTCCTTCCTTCCTTCCTTCCTTCCTTCCTTCCTTCCTTCCTTCCTTCCTTCCTTCTTTCCTTCCTTCCTTCCTTCCTTCCTTCCTTCCTTCCTTCCTTCCTTCCTTCCTTCCTTCCTTCCTTCCTTCCTTCCTTCCTTCCTTCCTTCCTTCCTTCCTTCCTCTTGTTTTAATGGTCACTTCTGCATATTTACAGATATGCAGTTAGTTACTCCTTACCACATCAACCAGTGTTTCTCACTTGATTCCACAAGGGAAAAATCCCTACTCATAACAAAGCGTTTGTTATGATAAACGAGGGTCTAAATTTAGCTTAGCAAAGCCAAACACTTTGAATGTAACATCAGCATTCACATTCTCAGAAGTTTTTTTAGCTCCTTCATTCCAACACAATGACCAGCTCCTGTTGCAGTACAGTGATTCCCCTACAAATTGCCCTACAGATTCCCCAATAGATTTCCCCTCCAATTTTGTAATATCATCCTGGTTTTCTCAGTCCTTACCTCTTGGGATCAAAATGTTTCTTGTCTCATGCAAAGCACTCTCTTCCAACCTTTCCCTTCATGGTCTTACCCTAAGATTGCATCTTTTACCTCAACCCATCTGACTGTAGGGGGTTATCCCAGGGCACACCCTTAACTAAGGACTCTGGGAATAGCAGTCAGGATGATAGAATTTTAAACAACTTTCACTATCACTTACTTGGTACTCATTATGAGGCACTGTGTTTTATAACATGGCTTCTCATTCTCCTTACTGCCCCATGAGGTAGGTATTATCATTCTCATTTTAGAGATGAAGAAACTAAGGTCCAAGAAAATTAATGCCCTTTCCCAAGGTTTCAGAACCATTAAGTGCAACAGTGTACATCCCAGCTCAGATTCTAAAGGCCAGACTCTTTCCAATGGTGTCTTCTCATTTAGGTCATGAATATTCTTAAATACATTATTTAGCCGAAGTATTTTGTGATTAAATGTTTGCATGCACATAGGTTCCAGTTTCCTTTGAAAGATAGCCTTTCTGTAAAAATGAGAATGAATAGCCATTTTGCCTACTAAAACATAATAATAATTGAGCCCTCATAGCTCTTAGTACCGTTTTTAAAGTTACAGAATAGAAGAGTGACAGAAAAGATGCTTTAATTTGTTTTCTTTCTATAGAGCTCAGAAATATAAAAGTAGATATACATGAAAAAGATAATTAGTTTCCAAATCACTTTATTTTCTGAACTTCAGAAGACATTATGAATGAGAATATCATCATTTTATCAAAAAATAAATTACATGAAGAATATATTGTGTACATACTGGTAAATATTTATTTTTAATAGTGTAAATGATGTATGTAAGTGATGTAGTTGTTATGATTAAAGGTCAAATCAATCTAATGCAACTTAAGAATTCTGAATGTATGAATTTATGTATGGAGTCCAATGTAAAATCTCCCTAGATAATTAGAAACTGAAGGTTATAACATTTGCCATTTGAGAAGATAATTATTCTCTAGATATTCAATAAAGTCTATGCCCTGTGACACTGATGATTCAGAAGCAGGTGAATGCCCACCATGAAGTATTGGCTTTGAAGACATAGAGGGTATGTGTGTCATTTGTAAAATGCAACTTTTTGATACTTGGGTTTCTGATTATCTTTTATTTCTATAGACATTTATTTTGATATTTTTATTTTTTAGAAGATCTATAATAATAAAATAACATTTTGTAGTATATCTACAACTTTCTAACAATAAAATTCCTTATAAAAATTTCACATAGTTTGTAATTATATTTTAGTGATATATATAACATAAATACCCATTTCCACAAAAGCTTAGATCCTGACTGAGCCACTAGATACTCTGAAGATTTGTTATTCTTTCATTCAAACAATACTGATGGCTATTTAGATTACAATATATTTAATACATAAATTAGTTTTTTTTATTTTCAACCTTACCTTCTTTGGTCTTTTATTCTACAATATACTTTTCCTTGCAAAGTCAGTTCCTCAAAATATATATTTACATTTTAATCTAACTATAAATCCTCAAGAACTTACTTTTGAAATCATCAAACATCAATGATTTTTAATAAAAACTAGGAGTAATCTGGATCCAATTTTGTATTAGTTATTGTGAAGAGTAATTGTCCTGCCCAAGATTTGATTTTTTTCTGTCATACAATAACTACATGAGGTTATTTGAGAAATAATCAGTTTTGAAAAAGAAATAAAAAATACTAACCAAGATAGACTACTAAACCTTAGTCATAACCTCTTAGTAAAAAAAATGAATAAATAAAATAAAATACTAGATGACTACTAATGACATTGAATATATGCATAATATGTAAATTTATAATGACAAATATTTAGGAATAGTCTTAGTTTCTTAATTACATATTTTCCTCCTATTTTAGGAATAGTCTTAGTTTCTTAATTATATATTTTCCTTATGTTTTAGCCCTCTGTTAACTATTTATGTTCAAAAACATAATTTGCACAGCAGAGGGTATGAATACTAGGAAAATTTTGGTGAAGAATTTTCATAAAGTGAATATTTCATAAGAGGTAACTTTAACTATATTAAAAATCAGTTTTGATTTTTAAGAAGTGTAAATACTGACGAGATACTTTTCAAATATAATACTAGTACAAAATCATATTTAAATAAAATAGTTTGCTTTACATTTTAGATGTAAGAATCATAAACTAACTTTGTTTAAAAAGATATCCCTTGAATTTATGTCATTTAATCTGGCTCTGATGAGAAATGAAGAGCAGTGTGATATGGGTAATACTTTATAGTCACTTGACTCAGATCAAGTTCTAGGTTCAGATAAAGTTCTGTCATTTACTTATGAGGGGATATTTAGTAAGTTACTTTTCTGGTTCTCAGATCATTCATGTGTAAATAATAATAGATAATAATAGATACTTCTACAAGGTTGTTGTGAGAATTTTATGAGGAAGTTTATACATGGCACCTGGCAATTAGAATAAAACTGAATCAGTAATTCTAACATTTGAAAATTTTCAAGCTAATTTAAGGTTATCTGAATAAAAGCTCAGATATTTTTATTTTATATCATTTTTATGAACACTTTCTAAAATATATTACCTATTTGTTTTTTTAGCAAGCAGAATATATTAAAATATTTAAAAATTTTCTTCGCAGAACTATTACCAAGAATATTATTGATTCTTGCCATTTTGCTCATAAGCAATAACAGAATAGAAAATTCTATTTTTTAAAATTTCATTTATTTATTGGAGAGAGAGAGAGACAGAGATAGTGAGAGAGAACAGGAGCAGGGTGGAGGGGGAGAAGCAGGATCCCTTCTGAGCAGGGAGCCCAACATGGGGCTTGAACCCAGGACCCTGGGATTTGACCTGAGCCGAAGGCAGATGCTTAACTGACTGAACCACCCAGGTGGCCCAGAATAGAAAATTCTTGAAAAGAAAAAATAATGCAGTTATCATTTGAATTATAAGCAGTCGTTTTCTTGACTATATAATACAGATTCCAGTCTGAAGGTCTCAGTTCATATCACTGACATTTGTTTAAAAGCATGGCATTCAGTTATTCAGTGCTCATTTGTTAGATTTCTGCTGTCTAACGGAGAAACTAGGGCAATAAGATTCAGCTTTGTAATCAAGTCTTCCTTTGATGTTCAGGTGTCTTCATTCACTACCTGATTCAAGACTGTTGGGAAGATCCCAAATAAATTGGAATGTATAGTTTTAAAAACCACGACAAAAATTGTAGCCTATAACATAAATCATGGTTAAATTAATATAATGATAAGAACCATTCATGTCTTTGCATAATACTGTTTACTTAGCTAATCTTTGATATATTATCTTACACCTGAAAACAAACCATCCTTAGACCACACTAGATGAAAATAAATTATCATGTGTATGTCGAACGTGCTCCTTTGTCTCTTTGTATCTCTCTATCTCTCTTTTTCTCTCTCTTTCCAGTATTAGAGGTAGCATCATTTAGCAGTTAATAGCATGAGCTATGTAAAAGAAACATGTTTTAACTCAGATTATAATACACTACCTATATACCCATGGGCAAGTTGCAAAGTTACTTAATTGTGTAAGCTTGTATTTATTCATACAGTGAATAAGAATAAGAATAGTATGACCTACCTCATGGGGAAGTTGTGAGAATCACATAAAATTTTACATGTAAAGAGCACAAAATTCAGTGTTTTTGCATTTCTGCATCCCCTGCATGGAGCTCTTCTTGCAGATACTCAAGGCATTTCTTCAGAGACAATTTTCCTCACCCCATTTTAAATAGCATCCTCCGCTTTCCCACCTCCTGTCAGTAGATCTCAAATAACCTGGCCACACATTAGAAGAAAAGGTCAATGAATTTGACAGTTTTCCTTACCAGTTTTCCTTAAGGTCATTCATATTGACATAGTTCTCAGGATAAATGTTATTAAAAAGGAAGCCCCTTTTCAAAACTTAGAAAATGTTGAATGCACACATCAATGAAAGCCTGAGTTCTTGGGGGACAGTAACTTCGGTAGTCAATCTGCTATACTTAAAAGCATGTGATAGTCTTCTAATCTTTGTCAAAAATATTTTTAATTAAACCAATTGTTATGCAGCTGTAATGTTGTCATTTATCAGCATAATGAATTTAAACTGAAGGCCGCTCTTGCTGTGAGAATGAACTGATTAACTGGAGGGTCTGCATTGGTAATAATTAGTCAGAAAAGTGCAGTGGTGCAAATCAATATCTTGGTGCTGAGACTCTCCTTGGGGAGTTGAAACCATAACAAAGCTGTCAAGCTGCAGAGAGATGGGGATGTTGCTGATTTGTGTTGCTAATTTGTGTCGCTCTGATACTTTAAACTTGTATACTGGATACATCAGGAAGGGGAGAAAAGATATTTCATTTAATAAACTGTATTAAAGTCTTAAGTGGTAAGCTGATCACGTTTTTTTGAAGGGTGGTAGGAGATAATCAGAATTACTGTAATGCTATTTTTTGGGGGGTCAGTGTTTAGCATATATGCACCACTTGCTACTTAGTGTTATAATTTGTACGCAAGTAATTTTGTTTTCAAATTTTTGCATTTTTAAGGAGAGATGATATTATAAAGTAAGAAGTACCTTTATTTGTTTAATGGAATTATAGTCATTCTTATGGCCACGTACACAGCATGTTTCAGGAATGCATCATATAGAAGAGAACTACCTGTCACTCATCATAAATTTCATAGTTTGATAATTCATTATGGAAGAGTCCATTTCTGGTAGGATTTTCAAAAGTCTCTTTCCTGTATAAAATTTAAATTTTTCAGCAACCCAGTCACAGAATTTTGTGCAAGACACAATTTTTGGACCTCAGTTTTTTTATCTCTAATATTTTAAGGAGGTTGTAATTCTGCTTCAGAATCTGAATGCACTCTGAAGTGCATCGTGGTATAAGAAAGCATGTACTTGGGTAACTTCAATTCATATATATATATATATATACATATATATATATATGTATATATATACATATATATATATAATGATTGCTGTGTTAGAGGTAAGCCAGGGTGCTCTGTGAACATGATGAAGGAGGATCTAATGCGTGGAGAATACAAGGCTTCACTGAATAGAGAGTGTCATCTCCCATCCTGCGCTTTGGGCTTATGCGCATTTGAGAATTCAGGTGGTCATGACATTTGGATTCCCTCCCTGTGATGCCAGGGACAGTGGGACAGTTATGTGATAGATTTGTGGAAGTTTGTATAACTTGAAAGTAGCTCCCCGTTACTTTGTAATTATGTTTTATTAGAAAATAATTGTCTCTTTGAAAATAAACATTCATGATAAAATACAAAAACATGTTTTTAGATTTTCACTAAATAAATATGCCATTATATGAGCAATTTGTAAACTTCTGGACTGATCACATTGATTGGTATCTGAATATTTCATTTTCAATATTCCCTTTCTCCTTGTAATAAGGTATAGCTGGGTGCTTTCTTGTAGAAAGGTGCTTAATAGTTGGTGCTAACTGAAGATCTGATTATAAGTAATATTTCTTTTGTGAATTACATCCATGAGTCTTCATAATACCTAATATGAAACTTTTTATTAAGGATTTGTATAAACTACATAATTTATCACCATGTCAGATCCATGTGTATTTTCTGTTGTTGTTGTTGGAAAGAACAAAATAGCAAAATTGTCCAAGCATATGGAAAGACAGAGTAAGTTTTGCAAACGTCTTAAAAAAAACTCAACAGGACAGAAATACGTCTGGCTCCATAAATACCGAATTTGTCTCTATGCATTCTTTTAAATTATACCTTGTTTTCACAATATGCTCACCCTGTTTTCTGCTCCCCCATTAAATTATCAGATTATAATATAAATATTTACCTGAAATTTATAGCTGTGGAATTTTTATATGCCATTGACTTCTTCAACAGTGTGATCAGAAAGATACTAGATTTATTCCTCTCCATCAGAAATATTCTTGTTTTCATGCCTTGTACCTCAAATGCTGTCCCGCCCTTCCTTCTTCCCACTATTTCATTGCCTCCCTGATTGCCTACCTCAGTTGTCTTGTCTTACACAGTCTTCTCTGTTGTTCCATATCGGTACTTACTCCCTGCAATACACCTGACACGTAGCATAGTCTCTCTTTTAAAGACTCTTCCTTTTGTACTTTTTATGACAACTTTATATGTTTTACTCACATGAAAATGTAAGTTTCAGAAAGTAGGGATATTTTATATCTCTTTTTATCTAGCTCATAACCAGTTCTGGTTCTCCATCTTATATTCATTAAGTTTTGTTGTATGGATGGAAGGATTTGAAAATTCTTATCTGATCTTTTCTACTTCCGTATTTATTAACTTTTACATAATTTCCATATGGACACTATTTTGATTGTCACTTTCATATTTTTTCCACTTGCTTAGACAGAAAGGTTTATAACAATTAAATGCTCAGAAGTGATAATTAAGGGTGAATATTAAGTAGTGATCTGGATTATAAGAATCTCTTCAAAAATTGAACATTTGTGTCTTTAGAAATTAATCTTGGCTTCCTTTGTTGTTGAGTTTTTGATAAATTTGGTGTCCAGCTGCCCACCACCAAGCTTGGCTTCCTGAAATAATTTCCAGCCAAATGTTTTAATTTGGTCCTGTCCATTTCAGGCACCTAACCTATGAGCCATCTGCCACCCTGGATATAAGAATTACTGAGAAAAAATTATTTCAAAACACAACATAATCGAAAGGCAAATAAAGCTTTTTCAGTTTCATTTGAGAAAAAAAAAGATCATTTAATAAAATTAAAAGTATTTTCAAAATAAAAGGCTCTATGACTGCTGCAAAAGTCAAACATAAAGTTATTATTTGTGTTATACAGTTTTTTCAGAAAATTGTTTATTCTAGAAATTAGCTTGGAGTTTTCATTATAATCAAATTTTATTAAATCTAAGATAAAATAAAATTATCGTCATTACAAAAGTACTTAGAACACCAAGGAGATTCTGTTTATGTGGTTAAATCTATCAATATTTATCATATTAGAAATTAAAATTGAGGAATTTAAAAATATTTATTAATTCATTTATAAACATAAAACAAACCTATTACATGTTAATATAAATAACATGTCCTTATAAAATTAATACGTTTTAAAATGAGATGAAAGGCATTGTCTTACCTTCTTTATATGTCTCTTTAATGTCTGCCGTAATCGAAAACAGCTAAATTCTCATTCTGATTTTGCATTGTAATTTGTATCAAATATGATATTTCATTGCATAAAGAAAGAAAATCTTGCCTTGCCAATATAATTTTAAAGAGTATGAGTACGTTAATAGCCTTTTTGGGAAATTGTGATATTCATCTTTTATACTACACCAAAACTTGACAAGTGGTGTTTTCAAAATGATTGATTGCAAAATAGAATCTCAAACCTCGTCAGTGAACTTTATGTGCTCTGTTAATTTAAAAGCCATCAATATATCTTGCATTTTGAATATATCTTTGTCAGACAGAAAATATTGGTTTACTGAGTTGTGCACATATCCTACACTTAAACTAAATAATATTAGAAAAAGAATCACATTTGTTAATATCACCACTGATATCATCCAAAAAATAATATGAGAACTGGAAAGCTCTCAAACTAATGTGGTGGAATCAAGATGTCAGAAGTGTTAATTTTTGCTGGTTTGCAAAATTTCAACCAGAACTGTCACAACAGTGTTTTATTTCCAAGCACGTCTGCCAAAAACTTTACTTTGTATAACTTTGATTTTGTCCATTACTTATTCCTTCAAGTAAGAATGATGTTCCATGAGCAATGTAATTCAGCTCGCATCTCAATCACCCAAGTGCTTTCTTCAAGACAACTGCTATAATTTGAAATGCAGCAGAAACCCCTTATACATACATTCCACTTCATCGCTTAAAATATGAAAACATGTGTCTTCTCAAGGTTTTATTATTCTTTTCAAAATTAGTGGCACACACTCAGTCACTGAGTTGACCGTTGTTAGTTTTAGGTGCTTTACCTACCATTGCTTTTGCAACATAATTGTAAATGTTAACATAGGGAAAAAGGCAAACAACTCAGAATTATATGAAAATAGTTTCTACTTATGGAATAAATGAGACTCAGGGACTTCCAGCTGTCTGTGGACCACAGTTTGAAAACTGCTACACTAAAGAATAAAAAGTAAATTTCCTGTTACTGTAAATTTAGGAATGTCTTCCAAAGTCTAGTGCTTGCCTCAGTTACTTAATCTTTAATGCGCAAAAGTGAATAATGGACATAAAACATCAAATGCAACTCAGTAAGTATTAAATTTCTTTGGTTTTGTTAGTATAAGGAAATATCCTAAAATAATAATTGTTGTTATTATAATTATAGCTACCGTTTACTGAGTACTCATATGTGTCTGACACATAGATGATGTACCTTGATTCCTTGCAATAATCTATCCTTTCATGGATAAGAAAACTTGAGGCAGAGAGATTAAGAAATTTGCCTTTAACTGCAGAGTCCACACTTTCAATGTTTACTTAATAAAATGTAGAAAAAAGAAAAAGAGATAAATAAGAAAAAATAATTCTAAATCTCTCTTGGTATTGAAGAAGTATATATCCACAAACTTGCCTGAAATAAATAGTGCCCAATTACTCTAAAATAAGTACATCTATTTTTCATTTGATTTTTATAACTTTGAAAGATAAATGCATAAGTAAAATTTTCAAAAATTTTAGAAATGACTATATTACTCATTACATTGTGGGGGGAGAGACAAGACCAGCAACTTACACTGTTTTTTGTTTTTTGGTTTTTTGTTTTGCTAATGAATATTTTAAACTGATGAAGCACCCATTGTTCTTAAAATTCTGGCAGAATTATCAAAGTAAGACAGAACTTAACTGTTTAATTTTGTATCTTGTAATCATACATATCAAATTGTTTTCTAATGGCATTGCATATAAAATAACTAGCACTTTGTAGAATATATAATCAATTAAAATATTCTAACTAAAGAAACCCTTTAAATCATTGCATAATTGTCAAGAGAAAATAATGATACATTTCTGTTTGAAATGAGGTTGCCTCAAGAGACTGATATAGACTGTAATGAAAAGAGTGTTTTTTTCATTTCTGATGTAAGCCATGTTTCAGAGGTAATGCTCTTTGATTAATTATAATCTACTTTTTAAAAATATGCCTATCATTTAAAAATACCAATTCTTATCTTTCCAAAGAAGCTTTATTAGAAATTCTGTTCTAGGTATTCAAGTCCTTCTACATAAAAATTACATAGGAAGAAAAAGTATCTGCAGATTTCTGTAGAGGGCTAAAAATATGTAATTCTGGCTCATCATTTGAATGAATAAATGTAAAATAAAACAAAATCCCATTTCTATTAAGAGAGTTAATAACAAAATCTTATCACAATGTAACAGAAATATGTTGCCATAAAACTAAAGCTATACTTGCTTTGATTTATCTGTACTTTGACTCTTAAAATTATATAAAGTAATATTTGAAATTTATATCAGTGTTTCATTGTTTGCCAAGTTCTTTATATGTATATCCATTCCACTCTATTATAGCTAGATACTACATTCTTTAATGTGGAATATATGCCCAGGTGAGAGTTAGGTTCTCTATTTTACAGTTGAAGAACAGACTTATCAGCATTTTCCCAGATCACATAGACTCATTCTTATAATCAAATGGAATTCTCTGAAGGTACTTATAGTTTTCTTTCTTCTGATTATTATTGAATTTCCACATTTGATATAACAGTATAATAATTAAAATTATTGAAAAATATTTTTATAAAGAGGACTATTCAGTTTTCTTTCTTAAGTATATTAAATCAATAAAATAAATATTTTAATCTAAAATATATGCATATATCAATTTTTAGTTAAAAAGTACTTAGCTATTTTTTCCAAGAAATGAGATTTTTTTAGTCTAAGGGATTTTAATTGATAATCATTCAATAAATATTTTTCAAGAAATGACCATAACCAGACACTGAGCAGGATGGCATATCAAATCCACTATATTTAGACATTTTCTCAATGACCAACTTTCCTGAACAAAGCATAAGATTAGTATTTTGTTGGACTCAGACTTCACATATTTGTAATATCTATAAAATACTTGTATTTGTAAAAATTCTATAAATACGATATCAAGTTAATATAGATGAATTCTTTTTTTCTTTTATAAACTAGTCAAGATGGAGCTTAACTTTTTTTTAAGATTTTTTATTTATTTATTGAGAAAGAGAAAGAGATAGAGCATGAGCAAGGGGGTGGGGAGAGGGAGAAGCAGGCTCTCTGCTTGCTGAGCAGGGAGCCCTAGGCAGTGCTCAATCCAGGGATCATGACCAGAACGAAGGCAGAAGCTTAACCAACTGAGCCACCTATGTGCCCCCAGATGAGTTCTTAATAGGCGTAGTATCAGTGATTTGGTTTTATGAAAACGTGTTTACTATTTCTGATTGTTTTATCCACAAAACTCTTGTAAATTTTAATTCACCAGCTTCCCTTTTTCCATTTCTTCCATCCAAAAAATGACTTCAATTTTTTATTTTAATCAAAAGATCAAAGTTCTGTGAGAGCACATAAATGCCCCCTGCCTTTTTACTATATGTTCCATATCCATTCTGGCCCCTATCTTTTATTTTTTGGTATTATACTCTATAACTGTATACTTTATTCCATATTATTTTCTTATCTAATACTTGCTTTTTGAAACCATTTCGTTTCCTTACCTGCTTTACTATATAAACATGCTTAAGAAGTCCATATATGGGCTTTTAGTTTAGATTGTTTTGCCTTTCTCTCTTCTCAAACTTACATCATCTTTTTCATTCTTGTACAGTCTTTTATATCAGATGTTATTTTTCATTCATTGCCTTTGCTTTTTGTTGTGTGTGTGGTGTGTGTGGTTTTGTTGTTGTTGTTTGTTTTTTGCCTTTGATTTTTCATCTTTTGGTCCTAAACACCTTCTAACAGTATGTGCCTTTAATTCCTCATGGACCTGGCACTTCCTAGGAATAACTAATTCCTCCTACCCTAATATATTCCTGTAACATCTACACCGTTGAAAACTAACTCTCTTTTTAAAATATATCTCCATATGTCCTTTGTTAGTCTTTATGATTCATTTTTTTGGTTCTTCTATTTCTCCTTCCACTCCAATCTTCTAGTGTTTGTTGTTATTTGTTTTTTTTGGTTTTGGTTGTTATTTTGTTTCCTTCCTGTTATAAAACTATATACATCCTCAGATCCCATCCTTAGCCTTCTTCTGGCCTGTCAGGAATTTTAGCCGCTGTAAAGTTCAGTTTTACATAGAAGTTTCAGCAAATCTCTATCTCTAGCCATAATCTTTCTGGGATACAAATGCTCAATCCCAAGAGAATGGTATCCTATTATCTTACATGCAGATGCCCAAATCAGCCATCACTGTATCTTTGCTCAGTCCCAAATTACTTTCTCCTAAATGTTATCTTCCCGTTCTGCCTCATAGACACAGTATAGGAGGTATTTAAAGAGATGGATAAAATCATAGGAAGCATCATATGTAAAAGATGATGTTTGGGACATTAGGTAAGATGTCCACAGATGATTAAAAATGGTGAGTCTAACATTTGCTATTATTAAAAAAGAGGTCTGGATTTCTTGATGAAAGTATTTAATTGCTTACTAGTGACTTGAAGATTTATATTAAAACTAATATAAAACATTTCTTAAATTCACATAAGAAAAATGAATACAATTTTGCATAACTCTTAGTACCTTTTATATGACATAACATTTAAACATTTTTTCTAATGAATTTTATAGATACATTCATTCAGAAATATATACAGTTATATACTTTTTGAATTCTTCATCTTGGCTTTTCAACTTCTGGCTAATATAAAAAGAATCCATTTTTGTTATTTTTTGTTAATTGTTGAAATATTTTACTTATATATTGTTATATATATTTATAGCATATTTTAATATATTATGTTATATATATTTCTCATATACTTACCATTTTTTGAATAATGAACATAAATATAGTTTTGGTGTAAATATAATGTGCATTTCAATTTAAACTTGTGTGAAGCTTACTTCACATTATAACTTATGTACACGTTTTTACACTTAATTCAATACATAACTCCTTAAGTACTTTGAAGTTGGTGAGGAACATATTCAGGAAGGAGAGCTAATGTGATATATCCTGAGGTCTTTAAGCAACTGAAAAGGAGACAAACTCAGAAGCATTTTTTTTTAAGTGTTTGTACTGACAACAAAATAAAGATAAGTCACTTTAAAACACTAGCTGTAGTATTATGGCCCCATGGATGAAAATGAAAATGAGGTTTGATGAAATAAAATGTAACATGACTTGTTTTCCCTCTTTTGATGGTTGTATTGACTATGAAGACCCTCCCTCTCTGGTCTTTAACTCATTAGTCATCCCCATGTACTGAAAAAAAAATCAATTTGTAGAGTGAGAACAAAGTAAAATGTCAAGGTTAGTTCATCATGAAATGTGGCCATTAAATAAGGTCAGAACTATAAATGTAGAAAGATAGCAAGTTATGTAAATAGCAGCATCAAATTAGGAGGCACTTTAACACCCCATACAAAATTAGTATCACTGGGTGCTTGCATGCAATGAACTTTAGGACACTGGTATTTCTTGAATATTCAGTGTTGCTGTTGGTTCAGATACTTTCATAAATGTTGAAGTTATTTTTGTTTTCTACTTATAGTATGCTACATTTCTCAGAAACTGGTTTGTGCCAAGACTCTCGTATAATCATCTGGTAATAATGTGTATTTGATGCTTTTAAAAATAGCATTTCCCATACACATCACAAAATTTCCTGACCTTCCTCTTTCATAGAATTAATCTTGCCATCTGTGCTCACATTGTATTTAATCATACTTCTAGTATAACATTTATCACATCATACTATATTAGAGTTAGATGTATATCTCTTTGTCTTTTTCACCAAACTGTGGGCCCATGAGAGTAGAGCAATCTCATTCATCTCTATATCCCCAACATCTGGCATCATGTCTGACACATACTAGACATTCAATAGGATAGTAACTGCACTGTTTTGATAAGCAATCAGTAAATGAATGGAAGTACTTTATAAATTTAATAAAAATCACCTGTTATGTATCACTTATGAGCATGAAGCTTAAATTGTTTAAAAAAAGTAGTAAAGGATTGTGAAGGTAAAAAAAAAATATTAGAAGACTAACAAACTTCAAATTCTAATTCCCGTTCAGTAGAAATAAAACTAGGCTGGAGCATGCAGTTTTAGCATTTGCGTGGCCCAGTGTTGTCTTCAAGGCAACCTCTAAGTAGATGAAGGCCAGAGAATCTGTCCCTTTCTCTTCTGGCTCTTAGAGTCTTGCTGTGGGTGTCAGCCCAATCTAGTTTTCCCATACCTGGAAATTCAAGAAGGTTGTAACTGTGGAGTAAGGAGACCTGATATCAGGCTGTGGGTTGGAGAAGTAATAGAATGTCAAAGAAATGAGCAAAGGGTTAAAAAAAGGAGAGAGGGAGGCAAACCAAGAAACAAAACTCTTAATTATAGAGAACAAACTGATGGTTACCAGAGGGGAGGTGGGTGAGGGATGGCTAACATAAGTGATGGGGATTAAGGAGTGCACTTGCTGTGATGAGCGCAGGGTGATGTACAGAAGTGTTGAATCACTATATTGTACACCTGAAAGTAATATTACACTGTATGTTCACTAACTGGAATTTAAATTAAAACTTGAAAAAAAAAAAAAGAAAGTAAAAGAATCTGGTCACTGCAATTTGGGTGTCAGTATTTTAACTCAACATCAGTTTCAAATTACATATTAGCAATGTAATTTGGTGATTGTTTTATTTTTTAAAATTTTTTGCTAAAGATAATTGTGTTTCTGTTTTCTTCCCGGTTATGATCCTGTGACAGGAAAATCCTACGTTTGCAGTATAATAGAGGTTTCATATTCCCGGCACTTAGTTTTGACTATCATTCATACAGTTTCACATTTGCTTGTTGTTTTATATTATACTCCACAGGGGCATATAACTTTAATTTTAAACATTATTATATGACCCTACAGGTCTGATGACTTGATGTAAATTTGCCATAAAAAGTTGTAGAAGGGAAACTGGAAATATTTTTTAGTGTTTCTCACAAATCAGAATTGAGGGCTATAGCCTATTTAACATCTTTAATTTCATAACATTATATTTTCATTTTGAAATTAAACATAACAGTCTTAATTATTCTACATAATGACTTTAAAGTGGAAATGAGACTCTGTCTGTGTATGTATGTATAAATCATATAGTTCACTGACATTGCCTGGTTATTTTTATACAATTTTTTTTTTTTTGTCCTTGCAACCCAAACTGGAACAATACTGGAAAGAAGTCAGCATGTAATTAGTTTGGATATATGAAAAACAGATTGCATTGTTTCACATGCTGTGAACTGTGAGTGATCCACAATGCTGTAAAAGATAGCAAGCATCAACAGTTTTTCCCCCTTAAATCTCAACATTGTTGACTTTTCACACATTACTGCTTAAAGAACTGAAAAACACAGAGGTTCTACTGATATGATGACTATTGACTGGAATGGTTGCACTGGTTAGCATTTATTGGCTTATGGCTTACTTCTTCAAAGAGTCTTTTATTCTTAAAATCAGTTTTGATCTTATTTGGAGCCTGTGTGCTAGAGAGGGGGAAAAAGGAAAATGGTGAGGATGGAGGAAATGATGAATTATTTTTCTCATTAAATGGGGAGTTTAGAAGATCTAAAGACTGTCACAAAGATCCTATTGGATGGTCTTTTTGATTATAGTTAAGAAGAACAGTTACGTAGTCATTTACATAATTCCAGCTATCACAAAGTTATCACTCTGTGACTTTGTTTTATGCAGTTTTACTCTTCTAGCATTTTTAGCTCTTATCCTGAATTTCACTCTATGATCTTTGGTAGGATCAAGCCTGAGTCATGTTAAGGTTGGATGATTTGGTGATTATGACCCTTCTGATTTTCGTTTCACACACTTTTCTATTAAAATTAGATGTCTATTAAGATGAATTTAATTGACCTTTAAGTATCAAAACATAACTAGTAAATACATACATATATCCTACATTTCATTGATTCTAAGACAGTTGTTCACCCTTCCCACATATTAGCATCTTTGAAATCATGACACATCTTAAAATCCATGGAATCTTAACACTTGTGGTCAGTCAGGAAGTAGTAATGACATAGTTGTCCTTGAATGTGCATGTACAAACTTCTTCCAAGCTATTCATATTTTTCTCACTTCACTTGACTTATATGCATTGTGAAAAGTATAAGTGTGGAGTTTACTTGCCATTTTTTTAATAATAATTTTTTATTATGTTATGTTAGTCACCATACAGTATATCCTTAGTTTCTAATGTAGTGTTCCATGATTCATTATTTGCGTATAACACCCAGTGCTCCATGCAATACGTGCCCTCCTTAATACCCATCACCGGCCTATCCCAATCTCCTTCCCCTTCCCCTCTGAAGCCCTCGGTTTGTTTCCCAGAGTCCACAGTCTCTCATGGTTCATTCCCCCTTCTGTTTACCCCCCCTTCATTCTTCCCTTCCTTCTCCTACCGATCTTCCTATTTCTTATGTTCCATAAATGAGTGAAACCATATGATAGTTGTCTTTCTCTGCTTGACTTATTTCACTTAGCATAATCTCCTCCAGTCCCATCCATGTTGCTGCAAATGTTGTGTAATCGTTCTTTCTGATGGCTGAGTAATATTCCATTGTATAAATGGACCACATCTTCTTAATCCAGTCATCTACTGAAGGGCATCTCGGCTCCTTCCACAATTTAGCTATTGTGGACAATGCTGCTATGAACATTGGGGTGCATATGGCCCTTCTCTTCACTATGTCTGTATCTTTGGGGTAAATACCCAGTAGTGCAATGGCTGGATCATAGGGTAGCTCAATTTTTAACTTTTTAAGGGACCTCCACACTGTTTTCCAAAGTGGCTGTACCAACTTGCATTCCCACCAACAGTGTAAGAGGTATTCCCTTTCTCCATATCCTCTCCAACATTTGTTGTTTCCTGCTTTGTCAATTTTTGCCATTCTAACTGGCGTTAGGTGGTATCTCAATGTGGTTTTGATTTGAATTTCCCTGATGGCTAATGATTTTGAACATTTTTTCACGTGTCTGTTAGCCATTTGTATGTCTTCATTGGAAAATTGTCTTTACTTGCCATTTAAAATGTCTTCAACTATTGCCCTAATATACAATATTAAAGTGAAATTATGAGTATTATGTTCCTAAAAGACATGAGAAAAAGAGCAGAAGGTTTATATTTGATGTTTGTGGGACAAATGTTCACTTTTGGAGGAATTAATATACTTTTTTTCCAAAGCTATAACCAAGTACTTTATCTGATCCAACAAAAGAAGATACAATTAATTGAAGATGTGTTGTTCGTTACTGAAATATCTGTAATATAATTGTCGTTTCCACACAATGTAGATGAAGGCAGTAGACATTGGCAGATCCTTTGAACTAAATGGAAGAAATTTCAAAGTATGTGGAGCTGGTATAAACCACTCATGTATCAGATATAACTATTGTTAAGTCATTTTATAATAGTATATAGAGTAAATTTTTATCATTGCTAGTTCATAAAGGACGTGTGTGTTTTACAATTAAATACAACTTAGAAATGGTGGAATATGTAAAATTCACTTTAGCTGAATTAATTCTTTATTGAAGAGTTGGATTGAAAGATCATTGTAACTCAATGTAGTATCCACTCAATCTTACACTACAAAATCTCAGCCACCTTTAACTTCCAAATATTTGGGGTGATTTTTAATTTTGTACTTTATATTAAATTCCTGTGTAAGTATAAGGAAGTGATGTCATTCATCACCTTTGTTTCATTTTCTGGCCAGTAATTTATCCAAATTTATCAAGTGATTTTCTAAGCCGGCATGATCTGTTTAATTCTTTAGTTATTCTTTAGTCAAAGACAACATAAAGTAGAAAAAGACAAAAGATGAAAATGATAAACCAGAAATACAGTATTAATTAAGAACAATCAAATTGAGCATTCACTTTTATATCTGGAGTAGGCTTGGCTACAGTGATAGAAAACACTAAATAACAGTTGTGAAACAAGATAGAAACTGATTTTTGTCCTGCATTTTTTCCCCCCAGAGATAGGTGGTCCAGGGCTAATGTGATATTCCTGACTATCACAGAACCAGGTTCCTTCTTGTTGGTAGGGTTTACATTTTCCCTGTCTGCTGTCATCTCATGGCTTGAGTCCCTCCAGTTCCAATATCACACCTTGTTCCAGCCAACAGGAAAGAGGACAGGAAAGGAGGAAGTCGTATGCTCTCCAGTGTTCCCAGACAAATTGTCTTTTCCTTTTTCTGTACCTCCCATCCTATGGCCAAAGTTTAGGCATATGTATGCCCCTAGCTATGAAGGAGGCTTGGGAAATGTGGTCCTTATTTTGGGCAGCCATCTAAAAAGTGGGGATACTTGTTATGATGAGCCCTGAGTGTTGTATGTAAATGATGAACCCCTGAATGCTGCTCCTGAAACCAATATTGTACTGTATGTTCACTAACTAGAATTTAAATAAAAATTTGAAAAAAAATAAACAAATATTCCTCAGGGGGAAAACAAAAAATGGAGATACTTTTTCAGCCTAAGGAGAGAACTAGCTGGGGAAATGCCAGCAGCCTCAGCCTCATCCTCCCTCATTTTTTTTTTCTTATTTTGCTTAAAATCTTGGAGATAAATATATTAATTTACCACCAGGGCTTAGTTATTTCTTATATGTCTTTATGTCCGTTTCATGTAATAAATATTTATTAATTATGAATTTTGTGCTTTTTACCTAAGGTACCACGTTTTTTAACAGGATTACCATTTAAATTAAATGCTGTGGTCCTCATGCAGTGGTCCTGGCATTCTAAAACAAAAAGAGGCAAATCTAAATACTGAATCGACTTTTAACTGGTTTCGTCAAAATCTGATTTTGCTATGAATAATCTAAGTTGATTATTAACCTGTAGCTATGGAAAAGTCTTATTTTGTTTTCAGATCATAGAATAAACCAAATGTAGAAGTGTCTTGTTCCACTTTTGAGCAGTATATTTTAATGTACTCCTTTGCTGTGGTCTTTTATTCTTAGATCTGTAGGTTGGGAATCCACATGCTTTTCCTTGTTTGACCATTATGTAGTAGACAGTTTTTCTTACAGATGAAAGTAGAGAAAGTTTCAGCATTTAGAAGTTCGCACTGCTGGTGTTGAACTGTGCACTGACCTTGTGCTAATGAATGGAGTGGCAGGTGTGTAACTACATGTTGTTGGTCAGCATATGAATAATTACTTTTAAGAAGCTCGTTTTTAATCTTCAATCTACAGTAATCTGCTTCTTCTGCCAGAGAGATAGCTGAGTTAAGTGATTGATCAAAACAATTATTATTGCAAAGTTCAGTATGTAAAATATACTATTTCCCAAACAAGGTAGTGAAAGTTGTACTTCTGTTGATTAAGGTTTTATTTTCAACCATGCCGCTTTGCAAAATAAGACTGAATAAATTAAGGTATTGCATGCATTTTTTTCGTATTGTTTCTTAAATACTGAAGAATAAGGTTTTCTAATCTTTGGTTGGTATTTTTATCCCTATAATGATTAAATTAATTTGAACACTCCCTCTATCTTGACATCATATCATTTTGAGCGAAGGAACAATAAAACATTGACTGTTGGCAGACCATAAAAAGCCCATATTATATAGCTTTTTGTACTTTTTTCAATCTCCTGTGACCCAGGTAACATCACTAAAATTTTCAGATAATTTTAACTACATAGTTTAAGTAAGGTCTTGTAGTATTCTACTGTGATAGAAATTTGATGTTAGCTATGTTTTCTGATTGTCCCAAATTATATGTTAAGTTGTCTCAAGTCTACTTGCCAATGTTATATGGAACACAGGAAAATGAGAAAAAGGTTATTAAAATTTTAATTTTAATCTCAATTATTAAAATGACTTCTGTGGGACTATGTCTTATTATCTCAATTTGCCAGAAACTCTTTTATTATAGTTACATGTATGTCATTTTCTCTCCTTCAGTGATTATTTTTGGAAGTACAGAATTGCATCCTCCTTGTAATTTTCACATCAGTGCATATTTTTGTCAGTATTTCAGCATGTAGTAAGGTGAAAATAAATAAATGTTAAAATAATCTCAAACGTAAAACAAATAATAACATTATTAAGAATTTCCTTTGGTACTCTTAACCCCTCCCCAAAATGCTTCCTTCATTGGCATAAGACAGTTTTTTAGATTGTATCATTTGGAGGAAGGCAAAGGCAGGGAGTGGGTGAGAGTGAGGGAGAGAGAAGGCACTAACAAATTTACTGAAAGCTAATGCTGGAAATACCTTTGGGTTATGCCTACGCAACTGCTCTCAGTTTTCCTCAAACTTAATTCACAACCATCACAACAAGAAGAAAAATTGCAGCTTGGTTTGATCTTTAAGACATGGTATATAATGCCTTATAATTCAGTGCCCACATAAGGTATGCAGTATTTTATGTGTGCAGTTATGAAAGGTATGGTCATTCCTAATTCTATTTGTATTTCTAGGAATTTCACATAGGACGTGTTCTCTGGATATTATGATACAGAGTAATAAAGCTGTGTAGGTGTTAGACCTCCCACCCTACCCACCCCCAAAGAAAATCTGTAACTATATTTTGTAGGGCTTTTCAGAAATTTACAATCAGATAGTTTGTCTTCCATTCCATGTTTCTATAAAAAATACATCATTTTTATCTCTCAGATTTAAGTCTTTGGGTTTCTCTTTGCAGCATTGGTAGTTTTCAAGCTAACAAATTACATAATCTAGCAAGAAAAATAATCTGAGTTATTATATAGTTATTAGAAGAATAATTTTAATTAAAATTAACATAGATTTTTAAAAAATATATTTATTTATTTAGAGCACACAAGGTGCGGGGAGTTGAGGGGCAGAGGAGAGGGAAAGGGAGAATCTTAAGTAGGCTCCATGTTTAGCATGGAGCTTGTCGCAGGGCTTGATCTTAGAACCTGGAGATCATGACCTGAGCTGAAATCAAGAGTTGATTGTTTAATCGACTGAGTCACCCAGGTGCCGCAACATAGACTTTAAAAAAAAATTTTATGTGTGGCAACTAAAATTTAGATCTATCACCCCCTAGGGAACCAATTTATCTGAACTTTGTAGTGGAAATTGGGAATGGGTTGCTAGAGCCACAAGTGGTAAAATTTGAAATTATTAGGAAATACTGAAAATAACACTAAGAGCAGTGACTTTTCACTCTCAAAGAGATATACTCACTTTTCTACTTTGGTGGTGGTTGTTTAACAATATCATAATAATGAACCTCCTTCAATTAGGCCATTAGCCTATTATAGTGATTAAGCTTGGATACTGAATGCAGTGCTGTGTGCCCTTGATAAATCCCTGTGCCTCATTGTCATGATGGCACAGTGGTATGTTGACAGAATGATGTCATCAGATGTGTGCATGAGAGAGAAGTCCCTCTAATGTGCAAGATACAACATACTACACAGGTACTGTACGACCTTTGTTGGATGCATGTTGATCACTCCATACAGCAGATGATATAGCAAGCATTCACCCCATTTGGGACTCATTCACATGGCTTCCAGTGCATGAGAAGGAGCTGAAAACATCTGAGAAAACATGAAAATCCAATTAGAAACCTTGAGATGCTCTTTTTGCCACTCACATGGTACATGGTCAGAAACCAAAATATTCAGATCAAAAGAGAGAAGCAAGAGAAACTTAAAAACCCGTGTGTGAAAGGCAAATTGAGCGTCCCCAAATCCTAACCAGTTCTTCATGTCACTCAGATGCTTTCATGATACCAGCACCCTCCCATGTGCTGAAGTAAACAGCCTTTACCATGAGGTTGGGGAGTTCATGGTCAACTCCCTGTTTAGTATTTCCCTGGAAGGCTGAATGTATAATCTTGCTTATCCTCTAGCTCTGAGTCAGACAATTGATTTTCATGTTTTTGAGAGAACCAGCTGGGGAATCTTGGCAACTTCCCTGAACATGTTTGCTCTGCACTTTGACTCTAACAGGGATTACTCCCTAATACGTTCCCTACTTTTGAGACCTGAAGTTAGATGGTCAATAAAGTATTTATTTAGAATAGCATGTTACCACTAAGAATAAAAACTTTTCTTTTCTTTTATCCTGTTTTTTGTTTGTTTGTTTGTTTGTTTGTTTGTTTTTTACTACTTTATACAAAGAACTAGCTCCCTATCCTTTGCCATCTGATATGTGTATATATGGAGAGGGCTAGGCTTTGTGGCTCTGTAACATTTATCTTTGTCTAGTAAAGAAATAGGCCCCTGTTTTCATATGTACAGAGAAGTTCTGAGAGAGATAAACATTTGGACACATATTAATGCCATTTATTGTGTTCAGATACTTCCTTTTTCAATTTCGAGTGATGGATTGAATTTCCTGGTGATTTTAGTCGATTTGCCAGTTCTGCATTCTTTTCAAATTTTCATAATGATATTAAAATATTTACCTTAGGTATGATTTTCTTTATGTTGTATGGGGATGATGCTCATTGAAGTAATGAAATAATACCTTAGACCAATATCATTAATAATTTTGTTATTATCACTAGATTTTGTATTCCCCAAGTATGCCTTCATATTATGATGGTAAACCCTTAGAGTTGATGGATAGAGCTGAGTTCCAAAGAATGAAAATGGTGTACAGTAGATATGTTTTCAGGGTTGTAATCTGACCTGCGATTCCAATCTATGTGATTGAAAATAAACTATTTTAACAAAATATACATACAATTTTCTAGAGTGAAAAGAATATCATATAATCTAAGAATAAACAAACATATTACATGAAAAAATAATATCCCTGATAGTGAGTTAGAAGAAGAATTAAATGACATTTCTGGCCTTAAAATATAGTTGTACCTTTTTTTTTTTCTTAGTTGGTTCCATGCCCAATGAGGGGCTCGAACTCATGATCCCTAGATCAATAATTGCATACTCTACCGATTGAGCTAGCCAGGCTTCTTTTAAGGATCTTGTATGTGCAATTCTTTGATGCCAAAAATCTCAGCAATATGGGTGCTTAGAAGGAGTGACAGAATAATGTAGTTCCTGAATTTTCTGTTTTGTGTCTCAACGATATCAACTTTAAAGAGATATAATGGATTGTGTGCCTGTTTTACTGACACTTTATGTTGCATTATATATGTATTGATTGCCAAAATTTTTATGTACTGGAATTTTATTGATTATTCCTTATGAAATTGTTGCAAAGATATACAAGGAAAAACTTTTGTTTTTCAATTACGAAGCATCCTAATATCTGTGTTACCTTGATGAAAGAGACAAAATGAAAGCAATACACATTCAATTATCTGAAAAAATTAGTGTTTCTATTTTCTTACAATACTTACTCATTTTATGTGAAGCACAGAAAGGTTAAGTATATTCTTAAAGCTCAAAGTTAGTGTTTCCATCATATTTCTCATAGAGTTCCTTTCTTGTAATGTCCAAAAGACATAGACTGGAAATGAATGTTCTTTTCTTTAAAAAAATGTGCTAAATATTGATGTACTAAATAGGAATAATAAACAAGAGAAGTATAACCAGGCCACATATAACCTTATACATAGAAAAAAAAAACTATAAAAAGCAGGATATTGAACAGAGGGGAACCTATCCTACCACCCAATGCTAGAGTCTCTGGGCACTTACAAAAAATCTGGATAAGATAAACCCTATAATCCATAAACTATAATCTGGTAAATTAAAGTGCCATCCAAAAAACCCACTATTCTAATTTGGCAATACCCAATTTGATGTAATAGTGGTAATTTGTGGAATATTTAAAGCTTAATTAGTTTTTTAGTTACATAAGTGAAATATTATTCTTTTTACTGAATCATTGCTAAGAATATGTCTCATAAAGACATATGCATATGCCCTCCTAGACTATAATTTACATTTTTAATATTTGTAATTTGCAATTAACACTATCACTTGCCTTTTATATAGAAAAACATACTGAATCAGTACTCTTAAAATTTTAAGAAAAAAAATCCATATTTTGTAATGTTCTTCCTGGAGTATATTATACTGTGATGTATTTTACTATCTGCCAAAACTGCTCTCTTTTACAGCAGAAGATAAATTGTTCTTTATCTCTGAGCAGTGCCTTTTTGCCATAGCCAGTGGGATTCAATACCACTGATTCTTTTTACAATCTTGGTTTAGAAAATTAAAGAAACTCAAGTAGCACTGCTGCAATCCATTCATGGCTAATACATCTTGTCTCGCATGACTGAGGACAAGTGCCCTCCAGATTAAATTTTGCTGCTCAGCACCCTGCATTTTCATAAAATATAGTCCTTACATAGCTCCATGAATATCCCAAGCATGTGGTTTAATTTAAACCAACATGCTTGAGTCACCAATTTAAATAAAATGTTTGTAATGTTCCAAAACTATTTTATAAATGCAGCTTCTTAAAATAAAACAAGCAAACGCTGTAATTTCAAATGAGATAAAACAATATCTATACTCAGTGATAAGCAGAAAGATCTTCAGGAAGGATTACCTGAGTTATCTTAGGGACTAGACATTTGTTTCTGAGTCTTGATTTTTGAAAGAGGGAAGTGGCACTGATCTCTGTGCTACAAGTCCCTTTATGTCCTGGACCAGACCACCTGGTTCCTTATCTGCTTGGCCAGAGCAGCAGAGCCACCATTGATACGAAGGGCCTACCAAAAAGTTACTTTCCTGCAATACTCAATGTGGGCTGCCTGCTGCCCCGTTTTCAGTCACAGTTTAAATGTGGTCTTTGATATGCATTTTGATAAAATTTATTCATAAAAATGATAATTTGTGTGAGTTTGGTAAGGATAAATAAGAGAAAAAAGGTATTGGAGAATGTATATTGTGATATATCCATGTAACATACAGCTGGTTTTCATTATAAAGAAACATATTCTGAAGAATAAGGAAGCATTTTAGAAATTTATATGCTCATTAAAACAAGCCAATTGAGATAAGCATCTGATGCTATAAGTTTCCCGTGTGTGTGTGTGTGTGTGTGTGTGTGTTGCTTTCTACCTAATCCGTCAGATAATGCCTCGTAATGATAAAAAATAACTTTACTTTAGGAACTATTCATGGAAATTTTGACCACATAGAAACAATGACAGGATCAAAATGAACCTAAAATGTAAGTCCACACTCTGGTATGTGTGCACAATAATAATATTCTATAAATCAGTTGGAGGGACAGTGTATCTCTATCAGGAGAATACTAGTAAAATATTATGCATATAGGACCTAGTATGTGTGCTGGGAGTTTTAGGGGAATCACATCAAATGATCTGTATGCAAAGGGGTTCTTAGTACCGAGTCATCACGTAAATCTTTAGATAAAACATTCACTAATGTGGAGAAAAAATATAATGTGGAGAAAAAATATAAAATTAATTGAGCCATTTACACATAGTTGAGAGTATCAAAAGCCATGAAAATGGCAAAAAATACATAGCGGAATCTATATAACATAAAAACTAACAATAATTTAATGGGTTGAAGTGCTTTGCTTTAATTATTGTCAGCATATGTGCTGTCATGTATCAAAATTTTAAATGATTTTTATGAAAATATAAAAAATTAAGTAATATTCGACATCGTGGGAGTGGCAGGTAATTCATTTCCAAAGAACAATTAAGTGACTAGCTATTTTCACTATGCATCATTATTGGTTAGCTTTCTGTTTACATTAACAGACATATACTTTCTTGTCTCTATAAAAAGTTCAACCAAAATGTTAATTTTACAGGCATAATATTTGCTTATGTTGTATTAACATAATAGAAAATTAAATTAAATTGAAATGAATGTTGAGGAAAACCATTTTTTTGTTGTTGGCAAGAAGTAAAAATACGTGATTATCTATCTGCATTATGGATTAACAAAACTATTTTTTCAATTTTAATGGGGTAATAAATATCTGAATAATATTCAGATATCTAAAGCCATGTTTCTATTTAGGCTGCTTAGTTAAAGGTAATTCATTAGTAATTATCAGCAAGCATTTTAATATATTTAGCATTTATGAAGTCATTTCATGTAAATGATATCCCAGGCTCTCACAGAAACCTGCATACAGTTATTACATTAACTATGTTCTGTAGAAACACATACACATACACCCCTAGACACATATGGAGCTGAGGCTTGGGGGGGAGGTTAAATATACTTTCCCAAGAAAATATATGTGATATTTTGTATAGTTGCAACACATAATCTATTTATTTGGATTCTACTCATCCATTTATACTTAACATAGTTACATTTGACCAATGGAATTCAAATTTCCCATTCATGTGTGATTTATATTGGCCAATGTGCTGATGTTTTTATTTTATTAGTAACTTATTTAAACATTTCTTTTTAATTTATGGAGGCAAAAATTCTAAGGCAGACCTGTCTTTGATCCTTTTTCTAATTCTTTTTTTTTTTTTTAAGGTTTTATTTATTTATTTAACAGAGAGAGACAGCCAGCAAGAGAGGGAACACAGGCAGGGGGAGTGGGAGAGAAAGAAGCAGGCTCATAGCAGAGGAGCCTGATGTGGGGCTCGATCCCAGGACTCTGGGATCACGCCCTGAGCCGAAGGCAGACACTTAACGACTGAGCCACCCAGGTGCCCCCCTTTTTCTAATTCTTAAAAAGCATATACATTTTAGCAAATGATTTGAGGAATACAGTCTTGTGTCATGAACAACATAATGCCAGTTCTTATTATATGTCTTTCATTATTATACTTATCTGCTTTGTAGGAAGAAAAATGTGTAAAACATGAAAATTAATATTAATATCCCTTCTTATGTAGTTTATAATGTATGATTTCAATAACCCAATCATTAAACAAACACCATTTATCCAAGGCCTACTTTGAACATCCATAAGACTAGTTGCTCAGAATAGAAAGATGAACAAAATGCTTCTAAGCATTTTAGAGCTCACTGTCAAGTGTGAAAACCATATATGCAGTGAGGGAAGTATAAGGCAAGACCATTTGGGGAGCCCAGAACAGAGGTACAGACCACAGAATGGGGACATCAAGAAAACTTTAAAAATCAGATTCCTGAGTTGCACTTTAAAAAAATAAAGTGGAATTTTCTAGATGCTGAGGGAAAGAGTGTGAGGTTAGTGTGAATAAACTGAAAGAGGTGAGAAATAGTGTGAAATTTCAAGCACATCTGTGGTATTTTATAATAAATGGAGTGTAAGGAAGAGGAAAGGAAGAATTGCTACATTGTACTGCTTTGGGGAGAGAACATTCCAAAAATGAGCACATAGTCAAAAACACAATTATATACTTAAAGGGAAGATATGGTAATTGATTTTTATAATGTGATAAAAAGTACAATTTATCATTTTGAATAGAGAAACTGTTTTCCTGGAGCTAGAAAAATGAGGTAGTGGGCATTGAGCTGGCTGTTGGCAGACTATTAGAAGTGAATTGTCCAATGTGTTACATTTATAAAATATCATATTTTCATGTTAGGCAATGAGGAAAAGACTTAGTGCCTAATGAACATGTATTTCTGGACTTAAGAGCAGATATTGAAGAAAGAGTAGTGTTAAGAATTAATTCCTTTCTTGTTTTGTTTTTAATTGCTATCCAGAGCTGGCACTAAGCCATTCAAAATTGAAGTGCCAATTCTGACTTCATGGCCTGACTCTTGTTTAAATAAAATCAAAATAATGATTTAATTCTTATTAGAATAGTAGAAATGTAGAGCTCAGAAAATTGTTTATCTCCAAATTTAGTATCACTATGAAGCAGAAGGGTGAGAGCCAAAATTAATATGCCAACAGTTGTTCCCTGAGATTTTTGTGTAACATGTGCAAATAATGTAAATTTGCAAACATTTTCTAGGATGAATAATAATAATTGTATAGGACTCTTTTCTTATTTAAGCAGAAGGCTATAAACACTATCTCAGATATTCAATAGAAATCAATTCCATTGATTTTGAATAAAAGTCACTGAAGAAATTCATTTTTAGAAATACAGTCAGTAAAAGGAAGAATATGATTAATTTTACTCCAATTAATGAACTGTTGCCAAGAATTAAACAATGCCAATTCCATAAGGGAAGTGCCATGCAGCTAAAGTATTAAATATAAAGAATGTGAAGATTTAAAAGGATATGTGGCATTGGTGGTCATATTGAAAGAGAAATTTATGTGCATAGTTATTGAGAAAAATCCCAACTTTCTTGATCTCTATAAGTTCATAATTTACTGATAAAACTGAACCTTTTGAAAGGTTCATCTTTCTAAAATAGTTTGACTTTGAAACTTAATTACGCCATTTTCAAGCACAGATATAGCTGGAGAATGGCATAGGGCAGCTAGTGTGAGTCCCTTCATATTCATGTCATGAGAGTAAAGAGATCAGCATTTAACATCAATTTAACATTCCTTTGGCTTAAGGAACCAAAACTATTCTAAGGCTTTGAATGATTTGAATATGCTTGATCGTATTAAACTCTTCCTTATGCATTGATTAAATTTACCAGGCTGGAGTGGTTCGAAGAAACATTGCATGAAGCATATATGGAAGTTAGGAAGTACAGCATAGTAATTAAAATCTTTTATTATAGCCGGGCATGCCTGAATTTGAATAGTGACTCTATGGCCACCCAACTTCTTTAAGTCTCAGTTACCTATTCTTCAAAATGAGTTGAAAATAGTACCCGACCTAACAGGGTCTTGGGGAAGATTATAGACAAAATCGTGCATGGAAAGCTGTTAGCACTCTTCCTCTCCTGTCTGTGGCTCAGTAAATGTTACTTGTCATTGTTATTATTCCTTTAAAATATACTAGATTTCAATTGTGTGTTATATGGAATGTTTAAAAAAATCGTGTTTGCGAAGTATTTTTTTTTTTTTTTTTGGTATGGACATTGAACAAAGAAGAATAAAAAGTAGAAGCATCTCAAAATCTTACAACCTGAACCCAGGGAAACAGCAAAACCTAGACTAGTTTGTATGATCAGTTATAAGCTCTTGTATGTTGTGTTCAGAAAGATCCTGAGGCCAGGTCTTTGGTTTATATTATCTTAATAAGTATTTTTTTTAGAAAAAACTTAGTACATATCATTGTGTCTCTTTGTGACAAAGACTGATCGAGATTGTTGATAAACTTTTAAAGGTTAAGAAATTTTACCATTAAAGACTGAACTCTATAGAGGGGTTGAAATCTCATCTGGTCAATTGCTATGTGTAAGGATAAACCCCAAATAAAGAAAGCCCTCGTCCAGCTAAAGAGAAAAACACTGAGAACCAGGACACCAACTTTCTGGTAAAAGGAGAAAATATATTTTCAGTGCATTGAGATTGGCCACCTAAAAGGCAGCATCCCAAGTCCAAAGTATTAAGCCATAATAGTGGTTGCCTTTGAAGCAGCAAAAAAAAAAAAGAAAATTGACCCAGATTTTTTTTTTTTTCCTATTGAAGAGAAAAGTTGGCAAGCACTTGACTTTCAAAGGGGGGGGGGGAACCACCACCAAAACAATACGGGTATCACTTCCCTCTAGTGGCAAGTCAAGGTCCCATAAAGCACACCTTGGAAGTACACTCTCAGAAGACTGATGCTGGTCTTTTGCAGAACATTTATCATTTTCAAAGTTCTTCTTTATGTTTCATCTCATTGACTTCTGAAAGAACCCTGTGGGGTTCTATCATTCCTACTTTAAAGATGAGGAAGCAGACTCTTAAGTCAGGATAGGATGCCATTCTAAGAGTAATGCATTATGAATTGGGAAGCCTCAGATTAAGACCGGATTTTAATACTAATTAGCTTTTGTATTTCTTGAGGTTATATAAATGAAATGAAATCGTCTCAGTAGCATCTTAATGCCTATTACAATGTTAAAATTACCTCAATGTGTCCAATTTTATGTCTAATAAGTAGCTAAAGTGAGACTTTAGCATTGGTAGAGTGTCAACCTGGCCCACTCTTTTTTCCCCGTAGTTGCCCCTCTTGACTGGCTTAGGATATACCCTACCTTAGTCAGGAATTAATGCAATATGCAAGGTGAACTATTCTTAAGGATACAGACTCTACAATAAAAGTGATTTAAATTGAGTAGGGAAGAGAACAGAATGAGTGGGAAAGAGACAATGGATATTCAAGAATTACCTGTTTTCTTGAGAAACAATAAATACACTTCTTTGAATAGAGGAAAGCTGGTAGAACTTGATTATACTTAAGTTTCTGAAAATCATGTAGGAAGTTGACATAATGGCATGTTAAATTTCAGCTTGCCTGGGACAAATCAACAGGCAGCAGAATGAGCTAAACTTTGTTAGGTGACGTGTTTCAAGTTAGATGTGGAGAAGAGCAACTTTTACCGGAGAGATGTTTTTGTCACTGGTTGGAGATAGATCTACTGATCTCTTTACTAAGACCCGTCTTTGTTAACCAGTGATAGAGTAAGTAATAACCACTTATATTCTTGAAGGTTGCAACTACCATTTAGTAATTTTTTAACTGTAAAACCTCATTATATATGATCTTCTGTATTTCACATTAAATCAGATCTAAAGAGTGAAAACTTGTCATGCCAAAATAGAGCATTTGTTTTCCCCCTATTTGGTTGAATGTAGTGTTTGTGTAGCCTTCAGGTCAATCAGTGATATAAGGTTTTGTGAATCATCTTGCATAACTGGTTGCTTTGGATGCAGGACTTACCATAAGTGGAGCTCTGCAGCACTTCTGCATTTACTGTACAGCCGAATATATTAAGAAACAGCCAAATAGTAATTTAAGAATCATTCCCACCAGATACTGCTTTTCATCTCAGGATATGACCTAATAAAATAGCAGGCTGGATTTTAATTTTTTTTCATCTGGTCTCCTCCCCTCACCATGTTGGCGACCTCAAGTAGGAAATACAGTGTTAATGGTAGAAAGCCCTATTTAATGCATGGAAACATCTCAATGAATTCCATTTCCATTTGTTCAGTTTTTCTCCTACTTATCGCTCAGCCATTCTACAGCTCTCCCGGGAGAAGGCAGTTCTTATTGTTTCTCACTTCTCAGGGTCTGCGCAAGTAATTGCTAAGTTTATGAAGTCAGTCACAAGAGGTATATTCATATTTGATTGATTGCTTTGGAGAGTTCAGCTCTTGGGTTCTATCATGTTTTGTTGAACTATTATGCAGTCTTCCCTGTACTCATAGTTCTTTAAGGCAAAGGGAAATATAACTGCAAAACTGCACCATGTAATTGCTCTTCCTCTGGACACTGTTTAACTTATGGTCTTTCCCTTTAATAATTGGGAAGATATTAAGATTTATGTAATCGATGACAAACTAATAATAGTAATAATTAAAAGAGAGATGGGAAGAGTGAGAGAGAGGAAAAACGAGGGAAGAAAAGTCTGCATTAAAGGCCTGCCATGTGCCAGGCACTATGCCAATTGCTTTGTACTCATTTTCACTAATCCTTACAACACTAAGTGTTGTTATCCTCACTTTAAAAATAAGATATTCAGTGTTCAGAGAGGTTAAACAACTTGCCAAAGACAATTAAACTAATAATAATAGCTTTTGTTGAGAACATCCCGAATGCTATAACTGAGCTAAGCTCTTTTTCATGTGTTATCTCTGTTTTAATTCTCAGAATAACCCTTTGAGATCGGCATTGTTTTTATCCACCTGTGCAGGTGAAGACACTTCCGTGTACATAGAGAAGTTAAATAATTGCCCGAATTGACAGGTAGAATTGCTTAGCAGTGATTCAGAGTTCAGTAACTAGTACTCAGGCCAGATGGTCCATAAAGATCATCCAAACATTTTAGGATACTTGCTGGAATTTGCTTGATAAAAGTTTAAAATATTATGATCTAAATATTATGAGTTAATTTTGTGTAACCAGCATGTAGATTTAGCTATGCCTAAATCACATGAAGGGAAAATTGAAACTCTTGAGCAGGAGAGCCAACGCTACTGATCCAGGCTTGTCCTCTCCTTCTGTCATTTTTAGTGCATTGCATGAGGCTCACCAACTCCCTCTTCAGTACTCGAGATGAACCACTATTATTTTCCTCATTTGTGATTTCCTTTCCCAAGCTATAATTTGTCATAGTCTCGGTTTCAGTTCATAGAGTTTATACTATCTTGAATTCTTTTTCTCCTGTGCTCTTCGCTCAGCTCTTTTGCACATTATTTCAATTTCACCTTCTTTCTCTCAAGCTCTCTTATTTGGTATCTCCTTTGCTCCATGTCTTTCTGCTGCCTCCTTGCAAATATCTTCTGTGTCCTGCAATCTAAATACCCTCTCTGCTGCCAGTGGGTTTTGCAATTGTGGCACTGACCCAAATAAGCAGAGATGAGATGAGATGAGATGAATCTTTATGCTGAACTCACTCCCTTAATTTCTTTCATTTTTGCTTATGCCATGTGAAACTCCGACTTTTCCTTCACTGCTCCTTCCAACCTCAGCACAAAACCTGCCCTGCCTACAGAGCCTGTTTTTTTGTTTTGTTTGTTTGTTTGTTTGATTGGTTTTCCTAACCAGCTCTGAGGAAGGAAGGACCATTTATCTGTTTGGACAACTAAGAAAAAAAGTTTAAAGAAAGCAAATCAATAAAAATTTGCCTTTGGAAACATCTCATCTGTGGCTTTTCATTATACCTCAACAGAAAGTTAAAGTTATTGGATATCCCTTAAACATGTTATGTGCTTTCACACAGCTTTGTCTATATTCAGGTCCATCCTTCTATTTGGAATGCCCTCGTGCAGCCTTCTTCCCCATCACTCTTTTCCATTTAAGAAAATATTCATACTTGAAGGCCAGTTTCAAATATCAGCTCATTTGTGAAATCTTTTATAGCTTCTCTTTTGGCAGAAGAAGTAACATCTCCTCACCTTCTTGTGCATTTTGTAGACCTCTGGATTATAGAATTTATTAAATTTTACTGAATGCAATATGGATGGCTGCCACTGATACTAAATTTTGAGCTCCGTAACTGAAGGCAGTTCTTATTCACTGACATATTCTCAGCCCTCGTATTTGACAGACGTGGTTGGTGATCAACAGGTGTTTCAGTTATTCATTTTTATCATGTCAGTGTAGGTACTCTGAGAAGCAGTCCTCAACCCAGGATTGGATGCATAAAGCTAACTGCAGTAACACTTGAGAAGGAAGGAGCTGAAGTAGAAGTAGAGAGGGAGAGTCAACAGACTCTGACACAGGCCTGACACCTGTGGAAGGGGAGATGGAAGGAAGGACTGAGGAAGGAGAGCCTCAGAATGCAACATAGTTCTGAGACCATGTTGGCCTTGCTAATATGAAGTCCCCAAGCCACAGTCAGAAGAGACCCTCAACAGGAAGAAATGCCCTAGCTCTAGAACCCTCATGCTTGCTCATTGACTGGAGGAAGCTCCAGAAAGCTTGGCCTTAGCATAAATACCATGGTGGGTCTGAAGTGGCACAGCTGGGACTGTCAATCAACTCTGCTCCCTGACGCAGGACCTGTTAAAGGAAAGTTTGAGGGGCCCACTCTTTCCACCTCCATGCAGTGCTTTGATAGGAGTATTTCACTTCAGTCTCATTAAGCAAATTTATCAGAGAAAGGGGCACTTACCTTTAAAATCGTATGCCAGTAATACTAAATTAGGAGGCAGGAGACCTAGATTTTGGTCTTGCTTTTAGTACTTAGTTGCGTGACTTTGGCGCATCACTGTATATCCTTGTATGCCTGAATTTTCTTCTGTATAATAGTATTTGAAAATGTTTTGTTTACATTTTAAAGGAAATATGGTGCTACAAGACTATTCTTTCAGGCCACAAAGCAATCCCCCTATTTGTCCTCTTTTTTATATTAATTGTATATGGTTCATAAAACATATATATAAAACATACATATATATATATAGAGAGAGAGTGCAAGCAAGACTGCACTATTCTGAGCATTTGACATGCATTTTACTTCTAACTATGCTGTGTTGGTTATTGCCACACACAAAAAATGCTCAGCGTAAAAAATAACTATAGACTCTCAGTAGCATTCAAAAATAAGTATCTATTTGGGCTACATCTCTCCAGAATAGTGTTTAATTTGTGACTGAGGAATCTGTTGCTCTGTCTGAGCCATTGTTCTGGTTTCGGTTTGGCTCCTTCACAGAGCTATGACTGTCTGGGGGATGCATCTGATTTGTGTCTTTCATCTCGCTTCCGGGATCGTGGGCTGGCCTGGGCACAATCTTTGCTTGGTTATGTCAAAAGTACGAGTGGGTAAAGAAAAACACCGAAGGCAGTTTTTAAAGTCTAGGCTCAGAACTACCACACTGTCAAGCTCATTTGATGGGTCATTGCAAGCCCAAAGCAATGAAGACCCAGGGAAGGAAGCCGTGTCCATAGTGAGAGTGTTCTGCAAAGTTACAGGGTAGAGGGTGTGACTATAGGGAGGGGCGAATTATTGAGACCAATAATCCAGTATGACACATATGCTGAGGCAAGTAATTTTCTCATTCCCATTTCATAGATGAGGAAACTGAGGTGCAAAAAATAGTTAAAAACCTTCTCCACTTTTAGGAAGCTTGCATCTGGTTGAAGATATGACAAAAGTATAACTTTAACACCAATAGAGCATGCAAGTATTATATGATTTAAGAGAAAATAGAACTTTCAATCATTGCTGGTGTAGCATAGAAAAATAGTCAACATTGTGAAATGTAGAACTTGAAGCAGACCATGAAACATGGCTGGAATTTGAATAATCAGAGGAAGAAAGATGGCATTGAAGTAGAAGATAATGGGATACAAGCAGGCATTATGTCCACATGTTTGTGGTGCGAGGAGTAGACTGGAGCCAATGAAACGGTCAAGAAAGTAGATATAGGATATTTGGCTTAGAAATCAAGAGCAGTGATTAAATTTGCCTCTTGGGAAGAACTGATTGTTGTGGGCTGTGCCTAATGCTGAGAAACCAGCTCGATGGTTATTATTTTGAGTAAGTATAATATTACAAAGCCCAAATTTAGGTGGTATGAGAAATGAAAGAGCTGTTGTGGGACACATTGGGAGTGAAGAGTAAATAGGCTTGCTAACTTATCCCATACTAGGGAAAGTGCCTGGGAATTGTTAAATTTAACTACAAGGTTTTGAGCCTGTGCATAATGAAACTATGCCCTGAAACAGGAATATTAGGAGGCGGGTCTGGTCTGGTTGGGGGAAAGATGCTGATTTTGGTTTTGCATATGTTGAATTTTAGATAATAATGGAGTAATATGAAAATACAATTTTCCAGCGGAGAATTAGGAATTAGGAGCTGGCATTCATAAAGAGAGAAGGGTGGAGACTTAGGCATCATTTACCATGAGGTAAGAGTTCCAGCTCTGAGATATTATATCGGAGGGTTGGTAGGTAGGAAAGAGCTCTGAGGGTCAGGAACTAACCCTGGAGCAGCATCCGCATTAGGGAGAATGAGACACATTAAAAGGATGACCCTAGGGGCGCCTGGGTGGCACAGCGGTTAAGCGTCTGCCTTCCGCTCAGGGCGTGATCCCGGCGATCTGGGATCGAGCCCCACATCAGGCTCTTCTGCTATGAGCCTGCTTCTTCCTCTCCCACTCCCCCTGCTTGTGTTCCCTCTCTCGCTGGCTGTCTCTATCTCTGTCGAATAAATAAATAAAAATCTTAAAAAAAAAAAAAAGGATGACTCTAAAAGGAGCACAAGTGTTCTTATCAGGGCACCAGAAGCCAGATGGGACAGGGAATGGGAACTAAGAGTCGGTGATTTTTTTTAAATGTGTGATTGCTTCAAATGCTACTCATGTATCTACACACATTTACTGGGTTTGACTCTTTGGGGATATTGTTGACCTAAAAAGGTGCTGTTTCCAATAAATTCTAGATGTTTGATTTGAAAGAAAAAAAAATGAGTGGCTGGAGAGGATATAAAGAAAAATAAGAGGCCATTCAAAAGTGCAATAAAGGCAGCACAGTGGGTGTCAGCGAGGAGAGTAGGGTCAGCAGTTGGTTGCAAGGAGAAGGCGTTAAGTCATGGAGGAGAGTCCTAGAAGGAGTATTTGAGCTCTGCCCTGCTTTTAAACCTCCATGACATTACTTTTGCAGGAAGATAAACACTCATGTATGTCAACAATATCCAATTTTGTTCATTATTTGCTTCTGCAAAAGAAAAGCTACCTTGAAACAATGTATAGCATCACAGTGATAACACTGAATTTTTAATTTTAATTATATTTTATATCATGTATTAGTTATCCTATCAAAACCTTCAACTATACTGCAGACAGTAGATCATTTAATGTAAATATCGTAAGAATGGCATAAGTCAAGATTATTTAAGCTATATCTAAAATAACCAGAAAAAAAAATTCATGTAAAGATCCTGCAATCCCTACTTGTTTGCCTTTCTGTAATTCTTTACATAATTAAATCAATAAATATTGTCAAGTTCTGGGATAGGTGCTGGAAATAAAGCTGGGTATGAACTGTCACTTCTCCGTAATTATGATGTATGTACAATATATGTTTTATGTATATACAAACACAGATACAAATAGATACACAAATAATACAATACTTTGTTTAATTAATACTGGTCATAATTTAAGTCACTGAAGTTTTGGCAGATTATTTCACTGGATACATACACTTAAAATATTTTTGAAATAGATCAGTACTTACAGAAGAGGTGCCCTTTAAATCCTCTTCATGTACACTTTTTTTTTAATTTCATTCTTCATTTATTTTGAATCTGAGGCAGTTGGCGGTTATTTCAAATAAGAAATACTCTTCACTCAGATCATGCATCATTAGTGTGTAGACTTTCTATTTTTTAATTTTTGAGCTAATGCACTTGAGATAATAATAATAATAACATACAATATACAATGCTGGAACCTTTCATAAAATTCTGTATCTGATTCATTTTGACAACATACTTTGCTCGATTTCTTCAGGTAGCTGAGTAAATCCCATGCAGTCTCAATACAGAATGTACCTGGTAGGATAATAAAAAATGTAATGAACACATCTGATAAGCAGATAATTTTTAGAGCCAGGGATTCTCTTAATATAGAAGAAAAAGAAGTTTTACAATGGTGGTAGACACAATCTAAGCAAGGAGAGCTTAAGAGGCCTCAAGCCTCTGTGAGTCATTTGTGTCCTGATTTAGCCTCTTGTTCTTGCAAGCTGTCAAGTAGAATCGGTAGAGGGCAAGGGAAGTGCTGTGACAAGGTGCCACCGAGAGGAGAACTAATTGGGATTCTGCAAGCCAGCGGCTGCGTGAGGTTCAGGGAAGTGGACCAGCTAATGGAAAACTCTGTCTTTAGGGACTGACCATAAAAGTCACAAAATACAATTGGCCATTGATCACAAATTCACATCTGTGATTTTAAAGTAAAATTAACTGCGGAAGACAAAAGAAGAGAGAAAAGAGTAGTCATTATTTCAATTAAACTTGACAAATTGTTCTCTTGAGTCTAAACCCCTCCCTCTAAAAGATGAACAAAAACAAAATAGGAAAAAGAAAATGTTTGTGCAATATCCTGACTGCTAGTTTCACTGCATTAAATACATTTTTCCATATCATTAAAAAATATATCTTTTTAAAGACTTCTGAGAACTAGGTTCACACTGTCCTTAATTTTTTTAAGGACCTGAGGTTCTAGAAAGGCAAGACTTTTCCAGAGCCCACAGTTAGGATATGAAAAGCAGTAAGCTATGCTTCATGTCAGGATCATCACCTGCCCTTCCCTACAAGGGGGATCTTGCTGGCTTTCCTCCTACTCTGTGCATTACGGGTGTTCCACAGTGATTGTAAAAATAACCTAGGAATGGAATGACCTTTTCAGAAGACTTAGATAAAAACAAAACAAACAAAGGATGTGTTCTTTAATTGCATTTAAATAGTATTTTTGTTTTTGTTTTTATCCCCCCCCAGGGGTTGTTTTTTGTTTTTGTTTTGTTTTGTTTGTTTTTTATCCAAGGGAAAAAAATGATTAATTACTGTAGAAATTTTCTTTTTTTTAAATTAAATTTTTAGAATCATATTTCAAGGAATGTGTTTATTATAGTTCTGTGGAAGCTGCTAATACTACATGAAATTACAGTGAAATGAATTAGTCCCCAGAACATGGGGAGAAGTTAATTTACATGGCAAAAAGGAGTTAAAATGTCAGGTCGAATTAAGATTGCAAAACACTTACTTTTTTTTTAATTTTTTTTTGTAATGATTTTTTATTATATTATGTTAGTCACCATACAGTACATCCCCGGTTTCCGATGTAAGGCTCGATGATTCATTAGTTGTGTATAACACCCAGTGCACCATGCAATACGTGCCCTCCTTACTACCCATCACCGGTCTATCCCATTCCCCCACCCCCCTCCCCTCTGAGGTCCTCAGTTTGTTTCTCATAGTCCATAGTCTCTCATGTTTCATTCCCCCTTCTGATTACCCCCCATTTCTTTATCCCTTTCTTCCCCTACCAATCATCCTAGTTCTTATGTTCCATAGATGAGAGAAATCATATGATAGTTGTCTTTCTCTGCTTGACTTATTTCACTTAGCATTATCTCCTCCAGTGCCGTCCATGTTGTAGCAAATGTTGAGAACTCGTTCTTTCTGATAGCTGAGTAATATTCCATTGTATATATGGACCACAACTTCTTAATCCAGTCATCTAAAACAGTTACTTTTTTTTTAAATAATTTTTATTTTGTTATATTAGTCACCATACAGTACATCCCCAGTATTTGATGCAATGTTACATGATTCATTATTTGCATATAACACCCAGCGCACCATGCAATATGCACCCTCCCTAATACCCATCACCGGCCTATCCCAATCCCCCACCCCCCTCCCCTCTGCAGCCCCAGTTTGTTTCCCAGAGTCCATAGTCTCTTATGAGGTGGGGAGATTATCCTGGATTATCGCAGCAGACCCACTTTAATCACAATAGTCCTTAAAAGTGGAAGAGGGAGGTGGAAGACAGACCGAAAGGTGGCAACAGGGAGGGAGTCAACTCCACACTGCTTGCCTTGAAGATGGAGGAGGAGGCGAAGAGTTAAGGAATGTGAGCAGCCTCTAGAAACTAGAAAATATAAGGAAGCGGGTCCCCCACTTAGAGCCTCCAGAAGGAACGCAGCCCTACTGACACCTGGGTTTTAGCCCAGTGAGATCCGCTTCAGACTTATGACCATCTTAACTGTAATAAGGTTGTGTTGTCTTAAGCCATTTGGTGTGTGGTAAATTGTTACAATTTAATAGGAAACTAACACAGGATGCTTAGTATGACAAGGACAGATTGTAACATTTCTTAATTCAATTTTTTATAATTTATTTTTATTTTTTATGATGACAAACTCATTTTGAAGCTTTGTGTGCACAGTAGAGACCTGTTTGTGCAGATTATATCTGTTGCTGGGGCTTTTATTTATGGAGAAGGAACCATATCTTCATTATGATTAATACAGTATTTGTATTTGGACATGAACCATTACAGTTATATATAGTTGGATAAGAAGTTGTTTAAAGTATCTCTAAAGTTTCATGCTCATATGCTACTGCTATCGTGTTTCCTCGGAAAAATAGTATATTTTGGCGAATGGAAGTAGGTGCAATGATGGTATTTGATTATAAAGACAAAACTATTTAAATGATTGATAGAAAAAGAACTAGCATAGGTATTTCATATACCTTCATAATATGGGTGTAGAAAGAATACTACTTATAATTATTTTATTGAAAAAGAATCATATTGGTTTAATGATAGAAGCAAAAGTCTAAATCATTAACATTCTATAATCCTGGTGACTTTATTCAGCCATCCACTGCTGATGACCATTTCACAATATCAAAATAGCTTTGCTTCAATCCACTAATTTTTCCCTTCAGTTTTCTGTTAAGACCTTTAATGGCCTGACAAATATGGTGTTCAGTCATCTTTCTAGAAGTCATTTGACATTACAAAAGTTTAACTATAGGAACACTGGATTCACAAGGACATTAATGTTTTAGTGACCTGATAAAATGTCCAGCTGTTGAAAGTATAGCTTGATATTTTAATATGCATTTCTCATAATTTTAAAACTATTTTCCTATAAAACGTCCACAAAAAAAAAATTAATATTCCCGTAACAGTTCTTGGAAATATATTGATTTTTCTTTCCATTAGTTAGGAGTACTGAAGTTGATTGTAAATAAAAGTTTGGCTACATTCAAGTGTTGATGTTTTCATAAGTAACTTATTTTTATCCTTTCTGTAGGAAAGGTACCACTAGTATTTGTCAAGAGTAAATTACAACAGGGGCGCCTGGGTGGCACAGAGGTTAAGCGTCTGCCTTCGGCTCAGGGCGTGATCCCGGCGTTGCGGGATCAAGTCCCACGTCAGGCTCCTCCAGTATGAGCCTGCTTCTTCCTCTCCCACTCCCCCTGCTTGTGTTACCTCTCTCGCTGGCTGTCTCTATCTCTGTCAAATAAATAAATAAAATCTTAAAAAAAGAAAAAAGAAAAAAGTAAATTACAACAATATTTTATCTATGGCAAAGAAAGCAAAACAAAACACAAGGACTACTTGGAGAGAAATCAAAGTAACAGCAGATAGAGAATTGACAGCAATGATTAACTTCAGAAGCCTCTAGAATCACAGCCTAAGTTTCTCATAGGCAAACATTTACCTACCAATACTACTTCTACTTGTCAACAGCTTGTGAACTTGACCTTATTCAGTGTTTCTTTGAAAGAATCCCCGATAGATGCCAGAAAGGGCAAAAGGATACTTTGTGTTTTCTTATACACCACTGCAGACTTTTGATGCTCAGGACATACACTGCCATTTAGAGAAATGCAGCATACTAATATGTTTATACTAAGATTCTCATAACTGGATTAATAGTTGTAGCAACTGTTTGATTCTGTTTCTTGAATGTGCCCTTTTTCTTTTCATTTTTGATTCTTCCACATCAAATGAGATTGGAGAAAAATCTCCTTCTGGCAGAGGGAAGGGGAAAGTAGCCATTTTGAAATACACCCAGATCTGTTTTCCCAGAGTCTAACTTGTTGAGTTTTACCAGAGCCTAACCTACCTAGGAAGTGGCACTAGCCAACTGCAGTCCTCTGTAGTCTTCCTGTCTCTAAGGATGGGTATTGAGGAGAGAGGGTTTAAGAGGCACTTGTTAAGGACGTAAACTAGAGGCATAGGCTCACTAAAAGATTGCCCTAATCACTGGAATGTAAAGGGCTTCCTTTCTAACCATACCTCACCACCACATCAACAGAGCTCCTGTTTAATAGCAGAAGAATAGAACTGAAAGAAGTTCGTATCTCAGATCTCATTCAATAAGAAGTCTCTGTGGAAACCCAAGACAACAGGAGATACATAAACAAGGACACCAGAGGAAATGTTAGCCTCCCATACCTATAACTATGACAAACAGTAAGTATGGAAATTACCAAACTTGGGTACTTTAAGTGCAAAATTGTAAAGAAATGAATTTTTTCCGTTGCTCATTGAAAATAAACAGAGGGCTTACAAGGACTCACATTTAAAAAGATTAAGTATGTTCCTGGCTTAGCAACCCCCTAAAAGTTTCTGAGTTCCAAGAACGACGAAGTTAGCATTTTCTGCTCATTCCACATTTCATTTGGAATATGTACCATGAGGTAGACATTGATATTACTGTAGAGATCACTACAGCCTAATTCCCCTTCTCGTGGAGCTTACATTCTACCTGGGGAGACAGACAATAAATAAATAAGTAAAACTTATAGTGTGCTAGAGAGAAATAAGTTCTATAAAATAAATCAGGTAAAAATAATGAGTGAGTTTGCAATTTCAAAGAAGATGGACAAGAAAGGTCTTGAAAAGGTGATATTTAAAGACAGGTCTGGAATACAGATTCATGTCAATTCAAAAGTAACAAAGACGTAGATGAGACCTTCAATACTTAATTCAAAAAATAATATTTGTGTGCCTAGGAAGTGTGAGACCCTGAGTACTTTGAAGGAGCACAGAGCTGCCTAAGATAGGAGAAAGATTTCTAAACCCTGGAGAGCATATAACCTCTCTGGGCATATACTTACAATTTTGCAACAGAGGTTTTTTAAAGAGGTACCAAAGGAATTTTGTAGAAGTCTAAATAAAATATTTTGTATTATATAAAGTATGAGGACATGCAGATTTGAATTTTCTGATTAACTATTAACTCCTAAAACCAATATTAATGACCCCACACTTAGTATTTTTCAATGTCGTGGACTCAAGAGATACCTTTTACTTCTCTTCTACTGAACATTTGTGTAAAGCCTTCCAGTTGTCTTTCTGGAATTTGTCAGTGAACTTTTACCTGACATTTGTTAAAGTTCACTAAGTTTGGAAAAGATTCTTAAGGATTACGACGTGTCAGACATAATTCAGTGTTAAAAACAATGGGTCAGAAGGAAAGCCTCATTAGTATAGATCCATTTAATGGAGGGTTTGGCTTAAACTATGGATCACATAAAAACCCTTGCAGAAAAAAAAAATACTATTTGCATAAAGATAACCATTGGAGAGTTTATACTTCATTAACCTGTTGAATCGTGTAAAAGGTCAGAAGCAAAAGTAATATTTAAAACCATAAAGAAGAATTCAGTAGAGACAATATCCTTATTTAATTCCTAAATTATAAGATTACATGCTAAGTCTAGGCCTGAGGCAAAATATCTTAGAATAGATAATTAACTTAAAAATCAGAATTAAAATGCTGTACACCAGTATACCCATTATTAAATTAATATATAAAATAATGAGTTGTTTATTAAGGACATTTGAAGCCTTTTTAAAGTCCAATAAAGCTATATTTAATAGAATGTCCTGAAAGTTCCATCTTGCTGATTTTCAGGGAGAAAATTGTCTCATGGTGATTAAAAAATATGAATGTGATTTTTAAAGGTCTGATTTATATTCAACACTTTCCTAATATAGAAATTATAAAATTTTGTTCAACAACACTTAATATATTTTCATTATAACTATTGAATATGTATGAATATGTGACTCCTTGTAACTTCTTACTAATTATCTTGATTTTCTATTATGGGCGATACATTTAATCTATTTTTCTAATGGTCGTCTTTTAAGTTTACTTTTTAAATTTTTTAATTTTTTAAAAGATTTTATTTATTCATTTGAGAGAGAGAGAACATGAGCAGGGGGAGAGGCAGAGGTAGAGGGAGAAGCAGACTCCCTGCTGAGCAGGGAGCCTGACATGGGACTCAGTCCCAGGACCCGGAGATCATGACCCAAGCCAAAGGCAGATGCTCAACCATCTGAGCCATCGTCTTTTAAAAAAAATCCAAAAATTGGTGTTATGTCCTCTTTTCTCCCTTCTGCAAATCCAGTTATTCTCAGTTCCCTTCTGCATATCCAGTTATTCTCAGTTTTACTCTGATTATTTCAGCTACTATGCATTTACCTTCATTGAATTTGTAGTTACTTTTCCCACCACAGTTTCTGTAGACTGAAGTCACCTCCATGGCTACTACCTACAGCAGCTGCTTGCCCCCTTGGGCTGAAAAGATCATCTCATTAAATCTACCTAAATTAGTTTTAACTTTTTTTTTTTTTTTTTTTTTTGACAAACACACTGCAGGTCCGAGAGAGAGAGAGAGAGAAAATATCTTTTTTTTCCTCCCTTCAAATTTGTTCCTGTATGTTTACTTAGTGTATGTTTACTTAGTGTATGTAGACAGAGAAGAGGAAAGGACAAGAGGGCAAGAAAGGAGAAACTGATTTTCTTTCATTTCAGTATCCACGACCTAGCGTAAACACCTTCTAAATAATGGTCTTGTTTTTCTATTTCTGGTAAAGATGTTACTGCAAAATTTGTAAAGAGCCTAATTTGTAAATTCGGAACAATTAATATATTAGAAATAAATTTATATACACCAGTCAGTATAGAGTAACACATTAGTTTGAAGGAGAGCAATTGATTCAAAGTGAGAGTGACAACATGATCCTTAAAATTTTGTAGAAGGATATTAAGTGAAACTCTTTCAAGGTTTGTTTAAATTTCATTTTTAGAAAAGCTCATTTAAAATAAACTGTGTCTCTGCCAAACAAAAGTTTTTGTTGAAAAGATGCAAGAAACCTCCAATTGAAGGGTAATTTTACAGTGGCAAGATGAAACACTAGAACTAGAAAGAAAAAAAAAATATCATTTACCTTTTTCTGTTTTGCTCTAGATGTATTTATTTAATCATTTTAATTCGTAAATTCTCATAAATTGCATACCAGTGTACATGGTGTATTTATTCTACTATTTATTCTATTTGGTTTACTAAAAAAATTGTCTACTAAAAAAATACAGTAATACTTTGTGAAATTATTCACTTCTCAATTGCTTATTTACTCACAGTTCAGTAATTTTCAAATTATATTTCCTGAATATTTTGTTTTTTCTTTAACTTCTCTCTACTCTAAATAGCTGAGTAATTTCAAAAAAATTTCTCTTTATTCGGTGAGATTTTTATCATCCTTTCTACCTTTAAGGGTGAAACTTAAGGTAATCAAGTCAAAGAAAAGACTAGAGGAAGCTTTGTTTGTGATACAGGTAATATGGGGGAACACTGTAGTTTGGCCAGAGTTCCTTTCTTACTTTTGAACTAGTTTGGCTTGGAGGAACTGCTTCCCACCTCAAGCTAGCAATATTGTCTGCATGTTAGCGGCCATGATTTTATAAAATCTCATCTCTGTACCCCCTAGGGATTGGTTAAGGCATTAGATTCTGACTCAGGGTGGGTCAATCATAGCACTTGACCATTTCTGACCACAAAGATTAAATCAGGGGACAGTCTTGAACCAGGTTATTCAATTGTGTTTTTTTTTTTTTTTAAAGATTTTATTTATTTATTTGACAGAGAGAGAGACAGCCAGCGAGAGAGGGAACACAAGCAGGGGGAGTGGGAGAGGAAGAAGCAGGCTCATAGCAGAGGAGCCTGATGTGGGGCTCGATCCCATAACGCCGGGATCACGCCCTGAGCCAAAGGCAGACGCTTAACCGCTGTGCCACCCAGGCGCCCCAGGTTATTCAATTGTTATCTGGGATTTTATCTTTTTAACCTGATGCCTGGCAGTAAAAGTCTTTTTCCTTTTTAGTGATGAAATTCAAGATGTTAGTCCAAGGCTTCCCTGGCTCCAAATTTAAAGGGTAATCTCTATTTTGAGATTTCTTGTTAAGAGAACAAGGGACAGTGTGAACAGGAGCGAAAACAGAGAAAAAATTGCCTGGTCTTTAATTTAGTCAGCCTACCTGTACCATTGCCCTTCCTAATTACATAAACTCTTTTTTGTCTAAGGTAGTTTAAGTTGAATTTCTGACACTGGAAATCAAAACAGTTCTTAATAAGACAGTTAACCAAACAAAACTGTCATGTCTCCACTCGTACCTAATCAAAAGCCGGCGGGACAGTTGGAAGGAGAGGTAGGCATTTAGAAATTATCCACAGTCCACCTTTCCTTCTTGCTATCTGTCTCACAAACTAGCAGCACCTACAATGTGAGAATAGTGGAGAGGATACTTCTCAAATTAAGAAAGACGTTTTATTCGAAAACCATAGCACCATTGCCAGTTTGATAACTGTTTAGATACCAGGGATGGACATCATGCCTTGTTGCAAAATCTGCTTTAGGCTTTCAAGAAGTCAGACTTGATCAAGAAGAGGCAGAGATTGAAAGGAATAGGAGAGTTGACTAGAGAAGAGTGTAGTAATTGTAAGAAAGCCGAGTAAGAAATACTCCACGTCATGATACAGAGTACGGATAGATAGCACCTAAAGGAAACCGGTAAGGCTTTGCCCTCCCCAAAGTTCCCCAGGTGTGCTATTGCATACATGACCTAGGGAACCTGGAGTCGTAGCGACAGTAGAATCACTGATTCTAAAACTGCTCAAGGCAATCTGTGTACCATCGCTTCCTCACTCGTCCTTTTGAACTCATATTTTATTAATATTAACATATTTATTTAAATGTTGTTTTGACCCACTGTTCCTTACCAAAACAATATATCTTCTATATATCAAAATATGTTTCACCACAGAGTGCTTCCTGAATGTAAGTGACCTTTCTAATTGCAACTTCTAATGCAATGATCCATAAATCAGTTGGCGACAACCGTTGTTGATGTTTTATACTTCTCTTTCCAGTATTTTTAGTTGTAAATGGTAGTTTTCCAGTGGATATTTTTCTGATAAATCATAGTTGGTTAATATATTACCAATAATAAAAAAATCTAACATCATGCACTATGTCAAGGCTCATACCATGTATACCAACTATCCTGTGAACAAGGGAGTGGTCATATTAGTTAACTTAAAAAATGTCCGAGAGTCAGATTTTAAAGGGTGTTTGTAAGAACAGAGAGAAAACATCTTATTTACTTTTGATTGGGAAGTTATTTACAGTGATACTTAGCATAAACGTATGACATTTTAAAAAACTGTTCAGTTTCCTATCAGAATATTCAGTGTTATGCGCATTAGTCTAACCACTACATGAGTTTAAAAATCCCAATTTGATGTACTTTATTTGGTTTTCTCTACCTTGATTTCTTCTATACTGGTAAAAAAAAATGTAAGAAAACAAGGGAGAAATAGTAAAACAATAACAGCGAGCCATAAATGTAAATATTTGAGACCCTGATGTGTACAACATTGTAAGCATTAAGTAGTTTACAGAAAAATTGTAAATTCTAAAGGAAAAGAAAATATTTAAGTAGCACAAATTTTATCAGATTTTCAATTGGATCTTAAGGTATTTGTATGAGTAACATGATAGATATTTGGAAGCCGACAAAAAAGATTAGGTATAATTTGAGGTGGGGACACAAAGTACCTAGTAGAATATTGGGGAAATATCAGGGCTGGTGTCAGATGCTTAAGACACAGCACTTGAGATTGGTTGATCTCAGGAGTGAAGCCAGCAGGTGGAGATAAGTAGGGATGATAAACAGGTAACAATACCTGGCCTTAGACCGCTCAAGGTTATTCCTTGCCTCTATCACCAAAAAAGTTTTCAAGTCAACTGGTTACATTCTGAATGTAAGCTTCATTCTTTTAGAAATGCATTAGGTCCTCTAAATGGTCATTTAGGATCTCAGAGCAGCAGTTAACACAAAGAAAGCTTTAGTTGGAAGGAAATAATAGGCTCCAAGCAAAGCTCAGGGGACACTCACTTCAGGGACCTGCAAACTTGCTAAAACTGATGAAAGCCTACCTTCACATCCACGCTTGTGCTGTCTGATTTTAAATCACTTTCCTTTTACTTAAAATTAAAAAAAAAATGCTTGCATGGAGATTTATGTAAGTAGAATTATTTTATACTCCTCGTCTTCTGGGAGTATTTACTTCTGTGGTATCTCTGAATGTCAAGCACAAACCTGTATTACAAGAAAATGTTCACTGTCTACGGTACTGTTTTTATTTTGTTTTTGTAATTGTTTATTTTTCATTTCCTGGTAGAAAATATGACCCACGACGCAATAATCAAATAACACACTATAGTTTTACTTTCATATGTTAAGAATTAAAAAATAAGAAAAAAAAAAAAAGGAAAAGCATAGATATGCGCATATTCGACCCAAGGAGTATAGTGTGTTATTTGCCTTGATATTGTTTAAGAGAAGGACAAAATTCATGTTTAGAATTTTCGACTTAACTTTTATAAAGTAGCACCTTCAGATATGTTAATAAATCAGATAAAGAGGACTACCTCCACTCCAAGCCTAGCTTAGCAACTAAATTGTTCTAAAATAAATTCTCAGTTTGGTTTATGTGTTCTTCAGACTTCTAGCTTGAATATTTTCCGTAGCTAATCCCTTCTAATAGTATCTGTGTGCTTATGGTGTAGGGCATGGTAGAAAGAAAGCAAGCAAAAGAAAAATAAGCATAGAATAGCAACAACAATTCTTTTAAAGTATATAGTCATTAACCAACAGCTTTCCTGCTAATGCTTAACTTCATGTCAGATTACCTGTATAAGCTACGGAGGCTAGCTTAGGGTCTGGGCCTTAGCGCTTACCCAAAATGACCTTAGGCAGGTCATATATACTGTGTTTCCTTATATGTAAAGCAGAAACAAAAAAGTATCTGTTACAAGGATTAAGCAACAATTTAATGATTACTCAATATGTGTAATCATCCTCATATGCTTATTGTAAAAGAAACACAGTCTGGAAAACGAAATAGGGTGCTTAAATTCAGGATGGCTCCAGTACAGAATACTGAAGTACACGTTTCTGGTGTATCTCACAATATTTTCCTGATCCTTTTTCCAAGAGAAACTGGCTTTTATAAAATTGTTTTATGTGGCTTTATTTCATGAATGCAAAATAAATGAGAGATAATATAAACCTGTATTTTCTGCACACCAGCAACCTATAATATTCCTGGAAAATTGTCTAAACGGTGGCATTCCTATTTTATCAGAAAACTACATCTCTCTCAAGAAGTGTGAAGTTTTCATTGGTGATCTTTTAATTCAATATGATAGACACAGGTGTACATTATTCCAATTGCTTTTTAATGTTCCCTTCAAAAGAGCAGGGACCTTTCTGTTTTAAACTGCTGTATTCCTAGGGCTCAAGCATTGCTTATTAAGTTATAGATGTAGGTTTATAAGTATTTAGTATTGAATGAAGCATCACGTAAATGCTTCTAGTTTTTGCAGCCTATATGAGGTCACGTAGTGAGATCATGATGACTATTAGCACCCAAAATAATTAGTATTCAAGCCTCCATTGGTCTAATTGCTTCAGCTTGTCTCCTGGTGATTTCTGGCATGTCCTAAAACTTGTTTCCTGTGTTTCTAAGAAAAAAAAAATTCTCATGTTCTTCTGGCTTCTCATTTTCCTGGCCATACTGTTGTGTTTGCTGCCCATGTCACGTAAGATGTCATTGCTGGACACAGCAGTTTTCACTGATGACTGTCACTCTAGACTTGGAACACTGGGGCAGTGCCTTTCCTTTGCTTCTTTACATTTTTTTTTTTTTGTGTACTCAATTAATATCTAGTTTAATTTAACTCAATTATCTAAAGCTGGTTATAGTTACTACCGTTTCCATAATTTCTGATAGCACAACTAAGCCTAAGTTGTAACTTTTAACACTAGCTGAATGAGTATTTATGGATCATGCAGGGTAAGTACAAAACAGAGAGACATAATGCCTGTCTTGCATCTAGGGGTTGGGTTTCGAAACAGCTATAGTATTGATCTTTTGGACTAGATATTCTTTTAATAGGTGGTTGCCCTATGCATTGCAGGACATTTAGCAGCGTCCCTAGCCTGGGGATCAGTAGCACACTTCCAAGTCACAGCAATCAAAAATGTCTTCAGACATTGCCAAATGCCTACCGGGGCAAAACCCCCAGTTGAGATCCACTGATTTGGGGATAAGTACTAGTTTTCTTGTAACCCTTGAAATACTCTGAGCCATCCCATACCTAAGATGCCAGACCCAAACTTCCACAAAGGATGTTGGAGAGGTTCGTCCTCAGTCTGAGGGCCGTCACCTGGTATCTTCTCCGCTGCCCCAGATATGGCCTCTTTCCAAAAGCATGGATCCTTGTGCTCTTCAAGTCCATCTCTTCAAAATATGCCCCAGATTATGGTTAAGAAACTCTCAGAGCTACAGATTCCCTCTGGCAGTAATTCTTTCTATCCAAGTTTTGGAGTTCCTGAAAGAAGTGCTCAAAGTAAGAACTTACAACTCACTAAACATGTAATGAATGTATCCACGTTAATTGAACATTACTAAACAGCAGTTCTCTGTTTCTTTCAAAGAATTCAATCTGCCATGAAACGTGGATAGATCCTTGCTATGGGACTACTTAAATAATAGTTTCACCTTGGTGTTTTTGTTTGTTTGTTTGTTTCTAAGAACCAGAGGACCGATGACAAAAACAAAACTCCAAGTCTTAGCCTTCAAAGGCAGAACCTGCTTGCACATTTTTATATGGCATTCTATCTTCATGTAGTCGTAAATCCCAGGCTCAAAAGGAATGCTTTATTACAATGGCATTTTTTTAACGTTCTGAGAAAACTCCATTTATATAAAAGGCTTTCTAATGACCTTTCTAGGGGAAAAAAAAATAAACACAAGTAAATCTCCTTTGTTAGTATTATCAGTGACATGATAGTGCTCGAGATAGAATCCATGTATGTATTTTGGGAATTTGGGTTTGTTTTAAAGTCCCAAATTTGTATTTTAATACTTGGACTATTTAATTTATTTCTGCTGCTTCTCTGGCATTTCTCCTACTGAAATACACTTTTTTAAAATTTAAAAATATTTTCATAGAGAGTCATATAAACAACAAAACTCCCTGAAATGTAATATCCTTTTTAACGCTGTAATTCTTATAATTGCATATTGGATTTGTAAGGGGAAGGAGAACTAATGAAACTATTGAAATATTTTTAGACTTTTTAAAGTTCAATTTGCCTTCCCACCTGGGCACTTTAGGGAATTTAAAAGTATTTTGCTATAATATTCCAGTGAGAAAAGTCATCACCAAACGGTCTGTTCTTTTTAGTGCTAATATTGTTCACGCATCAACACCTGCTTCTTCCGAGATGGTAGCAGCTGTTTTGAGTTGGAAAAAGGAATGAAACCTTGATAGTTTCACACTCAGTACTACTGCATAATGAGCTAAGCCAGCTTCTGAAAATCCATCTTATCTTTTGGAGGAAAGTGAGACATTGATCACAGAAGCTTTGATTATTCATTCAGAAATGAATAGTTATAAAAAATATGAAGTTTTCCAAAATACATGTTAAGTGAACAAATTGTATAAAATCTACTTAGCTTAACCATGGTTACACTTTATCTTAGTGTCAAAGAAGCAGGAAATGCTTTTGGAAGTTACAATACACCTTAATTTTAGTTTGGTTTATAATATGTATAGTTTGTGAGTTTATTTGTTTTTATTCAAAAGCTATGTTAATTCAAAAATATAAAATGTAAAGCCTGAAATACTATTCCATCCATAAAATTAGTGCATTTGCCCATCTGTGTCTTTCTGTCAGTATCTCATTTAGATATGAATAATCATGTCCCCTCCAAATATTTTTTAAGCTTTTATTTAAATTCCAGTTAGTTAACATACAGGATAATATTAGTTTCAGATGTACAATACAATGATTCATCTCCGCCCCCCAATATTTTAAAGTTTTTTGGAAAATAACCACAGCGTCTTATATTAAAATATATTCAAACAAATTATGCAGCATCAGACACAAGGAATATTGAAATATATATTGCCTAAGCAAAACTCTTCATTCTTCCATGTTGTTTAAATTCACTGAGACCAAATGTTTGATTTGTGGAGAATGGGTATGTGACACTGCTTGCAGTATTTCGTGTTTGAAGTTAGCCAGAGATTGCCCTTCTTACTCAAGTCCTGTAAAGCTTTATACTTGGAGTTGTCCTTGAAGACCATGGGGAGGTTTTGTGTTGTGCGGAATTCGGTGACCCATTTACTTTACGAATGTGAACCCAATATTGCACCTGTGCTCCGCGGTGCCTCTTTTACCTCTGAGTGATATTCAAGGTGTTGTGTTTAATCAACCAAGACCTATGTGGTTTGGCCTATCGTTTTCTTAGAGATAAGAGTTTCTTATGACGGGTAGAGGTTACAGAAAAGTAAGAAGACTATTGGAAACACTCTTCCTCCTCTTAAATACTCTGATCCTGTGCCAGAAATAAAAGTTTACAGCTGAGAATATAACTTGAGTAGATTTTTAGACCAAAGTATCAAAATTGGGATGGCAATGGACACCTACAAGCACAGAAGAAAATGCTCACATCGAACCTTTAGTAGACATTTAGGATCTATTATACTAATTTCACATTATCTAGGCAAAGTACTCACCACCTGCAGCCTCAGCAGATGTATGACCCAGCCTCATAAGAACCTTGCACCTGTGTTTGATTTCATTTCAGGTTTAGTTTAACATGTTGAATTAGATCCTCTTAGGTCTCATCTTTATCGACTAAATTCTTAGAGTAAATTCATGCCACAGAGTATTTATGATTTTAAAACACCCAGAAATATCTCATTTCAGTTCTGGTCATCATATTTGAAAACTCATCTAAAGTAATGACCTTGGGAAACTTGATCAACTAACGTATACTGTAGATCGTAAGTTTTTTATTATTCATTTTCATGATAGCTCAGTGTATTGCATGAATGGACTTCCAATCTGGAATGTGATGACCTAGAAAAAGGGCTTCATTTTTATTTCTGTATAAACAGCTATATTTCAATTCTCTCCAATTTAAAATTGCTTCCAAAATTTTTCAAGTAAATGCATCACACAGGGGCAAAGAGGGAAATGGGGAACAGAAGGTACAGGAATTACTGAGTGTACTGTACATCAGCGGATGGGGTGAGCTGGACCACAGTGCCTCATAAAACATAAAGATAAAACTATCCTCCAGCACTAGCCCCTTCAACCAAATCAGTAGCAAAGTGGGCCCTGCTGCCTGAGCCTGTCCGTAGGGCAGCTGGGCAAGATCTATACCAGCACTTGGGAGCTGCACTAAAGGGAACACTTTCTGTAGAATATCCTGTTCCTATACTACATCATCTAAGAGACTTTTGCATCCTGCCAGTATTACAGAATATTATATTCATAGAATACTTCCTCGGGATGTCATTTGACCATGAGCCAACACTTCAAAAACTTTAAGTGCCCATCTTTCACAGATGACAGCATACACACTGTGTCAGGTGGCAAAGACCGCCTGTCCCTAATGTGGAGCTTTTCAGATGTGCTCCTGGAGAAACATTCCAGAATTCCTAACCCTTTCCATGGCTAATCCCCACATGTTTTCCCCCTTTTTAGGCCTACGCTCTGGCTTTGAAGAGCCCTTGCTCTGTCTTCTAGTACTTCTGTGGATCATATGGTGAAAATATGGGAGATTTGCTCAAGGACGTAATGACAGATGTTTACTCTGACAACAGCTTCTTTCTGTTCTTTTAAGCAGGGCATCATGTGTGTGGCTTTGTTCTGAAGTTAGCACTGTACATGGCGGTGATAACCTTGTCAGGTTGGCTTCTGTTCTTGGCTTGAACAAGGAGTGGAAAGTCTTCAAAGAGAATCATATAGCATGCATGTCAGTGTTGATGAATGGCAATCCTTGCAATTAATAGCACGTGATGAGGTGACGCTGCCTTGGATTCATAGCAAGCAGTGGCTATGATTAGGGCCCCACTAAGTTCCTTTTGTCAATATCTTCATCATGGTAGCCCAGCTGCCAGGGTCACATCAGATGGAATGTTTAGCCTAGCCTTGCTCAGATTTAACAAATACCTTCTTCATATTAGTATCAGTGTTTTTATAATCATGCACCAGCTGTCATTGTAAAGGGCATGATGGTTAAACTTACAAACATACCTGTATATGAAGTATACTTGAAAGTCACAACATGCAGAATTTGGACCTCAGTATCGTAAACATAAGTGATCAGAATGCTAAAATTAGGGATTGGATTAATATTTGCATTAAATATCTTTATTATAATGTTTATTTTTTATGTTGAATGAAAATATCTCTCTATTTTGGAAATGTAAGGCATTTCTATTAATCTCCTATACAACATAAAAAAAAAAGAAAACATGAGCTCTGCATTATTTGGAGTTCAGCAAGTAATCTGCAAGTGTAGGGCATTTTACATCAAACAAGGTATAGATAATTTATTTGTTAGCATCAAATTTTTAAAAAGCAGACAAAAATGCAAAACAAAATTTTTATGTTCAAAATAAAAAAGGAAATATTTGTCATTGCATTTATTCATTTGTGCTAAACTTTATCCTCATCCATTTGTTCTAGTCTATTAATGCTGCTAACTGGGTCATATTGTATAGAATTTATGAGATGAAAGCAAGACCATCTCAGAAACACTATAGTGCCTTGGTTGAAAAAAAAAAAGAAAAAGAAAAAGAGACTATGGTAATAAAGCAATGACAAAAAACAGCAATACAAATGTAACTTTTGCATTTATTAAATAGTCTGCATGTATAGAATCTGCCATAGATACAGTACAATTCTATCAAGAAAAGTCAGTCTTTCACTGTTGAAAAGGTTTGCATAATAGGAAATGCGTTTAAAAGGTAAAACAATTTATTTACAAGAAATTAGATGGTAAATTTTTCCTCTGCTTCCAAAAATATCTTTTTGTTCAAGATCTATGTTGAGTAATTCTTTTGAAACCTTGAGAAAAGGTGCTAGATAGTCTTATGACTCTCAAACCCCAAAATAGTGCTAAGTGTTAAAGAGTGATTTTTATATTAGAGATTTACAACAGGACCTGAAATATTCTTTATAATATAACATAGAAAACATAAAAACAATGATTTAACAGGTAGAGACAGAATACATAGCATCTGTGAAAGTTTCTAAAATCTTTCACTCCTGTATTGATACATACATCTATAAATAGCACCTTCCTCCCAGAAGATTCATGTTAACTTCTTGTTAAGAGTTAGCAGATCTTCTCCAAAATAATTTTCCTATATGTGAAACTCCTCTATAAACAGGACCACCCTTAGGCTTAGATCCAGTAAGCGTTCTGCAAAGGCTTTTTGTTTGTTTCTTTTGCTTTACTTTGATTTGCTTAGTCTGGCTTCACTTGATGTGGTTATCTTGATTTGGTTTGGGGAGGATGTTTAAATGACTTAGCACTGAGAAAATATTTATCACTTAAAATTATAAGATACAAAGACACAAGGGCTGTGTATGTTTCAGTTAAAACTAGAACTGCAGGCTTGGCACAAAGCAAATATTTGAAGTATATTTTTAAATAAGGGCAAGTTCCTGTGTCTTTATTAACAGTGGTGAAGTGGGGGGCTGAGAATGTTTTAGTGAAGTGTCCAGGGGTTATCAAAATGACCAGCAATCACTTGACTACCTGAAATGTGAAATGCAGAAGTATCAAAAGTATGCTTTATCTACTTCCAAATTTTGCTGCAGGCCTCCTTATTTCCTGGATAAATCAGATGTGACACTTCATTTAGGCCTGTTTTCTCATTTTTTCTCCTTCTTCCCTGTCAATTTAATGTTTGATGTTTCATGTTAATAGCTACATACTATTGAACATTTTCTGTGTGTCAGTTACCAATGTTACATCACCTTCACTATCTCATATAATGTCTGTGAAGTATTTGTTATTATCCCCATTTTGCAGATAGCGAAACTGAAGCTTAAAGTATTTGTCCAAGTTCTTGTCCAATACAAGCTCTTAACACGTCATTCTACTTGTAAAGAGCTCGAAAGCCTAAAATGACACTACAAATACTGGAATCGATTATTCCTGGCCTAACAAATGTATTAAAAGTATTTTATATCAAAGGGCAATGAAAGTAAACATTGTGTTTTCGATTAATAATCTCAGTAGGTGAAAATACCCAACTCTCTTATGAATCACAATGTAATTAATATATAATTTTTGAAGAATGTGGATTGTAATAAAATGACCAGCTATAAAAAGGTACCTTCTTTGGTAATATGTTAATTATTTCAAAATGGAGATCTAATTTTTCTCAGGATAATTGACTAGGCCACTCGGTTATGTGATTTGAGCTGCTCGTGACATTTCTTCCTTTATATTGTGATTTGGAAATATTATGAAGGATGGGCTTCTTCCTCTGAAGTTGATAGTTAATTTTTCAGTGTCCTTTAACTGCTAACATTTGCTGTGAGCATTTTTATTGCTAAAGAGAGATGCTCTTGGAACCACTAGTGGGATAAGAGTCATAGTGGTTTTAGCAATAACGAAAAGGTTAGAACAATTAGAAAGTACTCATCTCATAATTGAGATGTATGGATTTCTGGTACATTATGAAATGGTTTTAAAGGATTGGAGAAAGAGTAGAGTTAAAATAATCAAATAATCTAATTTTAAATCATAAAGTTCATTTAAGAATTCTTATTTTCTAACATATATATTTTTCCCTTCAGGAACAAATTTGCAGAATTATTCTCTAATATTTATCATTGTGTATATTATATTTTATATTTATTACTATATTCAAACAATAGAGTTATTAATAGCCATTCCTCTAATAATAGTCTCATCTTTCATCTATCTGGTTGAAACATGGCATGCTGACATTCATTCTGAAGGATAATTTATTAATGTATTAATGTACCCAGTGACCTGTGGACATCTTATAACTGCCAAACAGCAGGGCTCAGATTTGCCCTATGAGTCATGTGTAAAAAATACTAACCTAAAGTTATGTATGATTTTAGGATATGACTCTCAGATGTCATTATAAAGTTCTATATATACATTCATGTTCTGAGTGCAGTAAAATTTTCCATGAAGTTCACCGTATCTAACATTTTGTTGATGTTTGAACCAGCTCAAAACTATTTCAAATTTGGTAAATTTTTTGAGTTGGGTATTTCTGGAATCTTTCCTTGTAGGAGGATGTTTATTATGTTTCTGCTTTAAAATTTTAAAGAGCCCTTTGTGGCCGGAATGAAACAAGAGCTTTCTGAATTACCTGGAGGACAGAAACTCCATAAGAGGCCCTAGAAAGACTGGCTTTGACAACAAGGGGCCAATCGTGAACTAGAGGTGGGAGAAAATTATTTGAGTGCTGATTTGTCCGTGAATTTGGTTGAAATAATTCCTGGATCCTCAGGGACTTCACCTCATCTCTTAAAATGTTTACTCCTGTGTCTTAAACCTGTCCCTCTTTATTGCCATACTCATTGGCTGGTATACATACTTGCCTCTTGCCAAAAATTACAAACAACTAAATTCACCCACCAGTGTTCTCTTGGTCCAGATCTAGCCCAGCCATTATGTAACATTTGTCTATACATCTGGAAAGCTGTTTACACTTTTTTAGATTATATATTGGCATTGTCCTTGTGTCTTTGTTGACAGTTTCATTAATTTTTTCTCCGCAGCCTCACTTTTCCCATCTTTCTAGTTTCCTTAGGTCGATACTCCTATGTTTTCTCATTTCTTAAGTTGGATACTAACTTATCTTTGCTTTTCTTCTTTTTCCGATATATTTTTTTAAAGCTGTGAATCTCCGTTTAAGTATTGCTTCCACTACATTCTTCAACATTTGATATGTACTATATTTGTTATTCAGTTCTAAGAACTTGACTCATTATGATTTATTCTTGGATTATACATTGTTTATATGTTTTAAAATTTCCAAATGTATTATTTTAATAATACAAAATTAATTGGATTATGATCATAGAATATAATTTTTTGGCCATTTCTTTACATCATTTCTATGCTTAAGTCCTAGTATGTGGACATTTTTGTCAATGTCTTATATAAGCTTGAGAAGAATGAGTATTCTCCATACATTTCACTTATGTCCATTAAACCTATTATTGATTGTGTTTTTTAAATATTCTGTATCAGTACTGTTTTTGTTTGATTGTTTGTCAACTTGATCAATATTGATAGAAACATGCTTATATCTCCTACTTTGGCAATTACTATATAAATTTTCTTCTGGTTCTATCAATTTCTGTGCATAAAAGTTTGGCTATTTTATTAGGTATATACATTTTAGGGATTATTATATATTCTGAATGAATTGACCCTTTTATCATATAATGACACCCCTATGATGTACTAACATAAGATTTTTATGATTTGCCTGATTTTTGTCTTATTAAAGAAATAAACAAACTGAGGGTTATTGGAGGGGAAGGGAGTGGGGGAATGGCATAACTGGGTGATGGACATTTGGGAGGGTATGTGATGTAATGAGCACTGGGTATTATGTAGACTGATGAATCACAGACCTGTACCCCTGAAACAAACAATATATTATATGTTTAAAATAATAATAATAATAAATAAATAAATAAATAAATAAATAAAAGAAAAAACCTGCAGTTAAAGAAGAAATCAACTCTGAGGCCATAGAAGTATTTTTTATGTTTTCTGAGATAGTGGCAATGTCATTTATTTTTTCTTTTATAATTGTTTCATCTCCCATTTGTTTCTCATCTTATCGCATAGACTGTGACTTCAAGTACACTTTGCAAAGTAATAACGATAGTAAGTGATTTTAGTCTTTTAAAGTGTTTAACCTTAACGGTGAAGTGTTTTTAACATTATATCAAGTATCATGCATATGTGAATATGTATGTGTGTTTGTTTGTGTGTACATATAGTTTTATACACTACTGTATTTTCATTTCCTGTTTTTCTCTCCAGCATCCTTTTCCGTTCTAAATTCCTGCAGGGATAATCTTTTTTTTTCCCCTCTTTTAAGCAGAATGTCTCCGTTGGCTAACATAATGCCTAACACATGGCACATACTAAATAAGTATTTATTAAATAAAAATGAATAAATGAATAAATATACACCATCAGAAGGAAGTGTTTATTCACTAAAGAATAAGTGGTGAGAGAACCATTGTACAAATCTTTGATCATTACTCTTTGGGGTTTTTTTGGGTGTGTGCTTTTATTTTAACAAGTTATTTATGTGACTTTGTATTTTATGAGGGACATGTTTGTTTAATTGGCTGGTTTTTATTGTCTTTTCATTTTTTTTAATTCTTTTTTTTTTTTAAATAACACTTGCTAAGAGTCAGAGGAGTTATTGATGGATCAAGAAATAAACCAAGTAAAAAAGGATAGGTGAGTCATGACAGTGGTGATTATGTAAGCTTTGTACTATTATGTTTTTGTTGTTCAACTTGTAGAGTGGGATTGCAAAAATTATGTGAATAATTAAAATTACCATATTGGGCTTTATACAACTTTTATAGTCTCATTTTATAGTGTAGACGGTAATGCGAATGTGCATATTTTAAAGAACTAAAAATCATCATTAATCTTAACTTTTTGTAGTTTTCTAGCCAATTCTGGCTGTAGAATTACAGGTTTTTCCACAAACTCTAATCAACCATGTTATAGAACCATTCACTTTACAAAGTGACTGCTAACCAAATACCATCAAAAGTAACTCTATTCAAAAATTTAAGATTTGAAGTAGGCATAGTAAAATTTGATATATTGTCTTTGATGTTTGCTAAGGTGTCCAGTAAATTTATTTAGTTTAGTTTTGATGAAAATTGTCAAATAATTACTGGAAGTATGATCCTCCTCAAATTATTGTAGTTTGTTTTTGCAATAGTTATATTCTTTCATTGTAGAAGCAAAAATTCCTATCACAGTCCCTTAAGCATCACACACTAAGAGGAAATCTCAGTCAGATATCCTCCTTTATTATACATTCTTTTTAAATGAAATAATGAATGGCTTTTCTTCTCAAGTCAATGTGTGTCAGTTACAAATGCATAGTACTTTTGTAGCTTGAAAGGCTTGTGCTTCATGACAGGTTTCAGGACTGGTGGTGATACAAATTAATATTGAAGAATAATAAATGAACGGTAGAGGAAATTTGCAAAATCTTCTCTGAGACACTCAGCATTGGGACTTTAAGGTCCATAAAAATGAAATGCTGCTATGTAAATTATGAGGGAGTTCAGAGTAGTAATATATGAAGACAACAACACAAAGATAGGTGTGACAGGCTTTTTGAATGTAAGTGTTAATACTCAAATTATAAACCCGTCTTATAGTTAAAATATAAGGATATTAGTAGTTGGTAGACTTAAAATACCAACTTTGTAGTTAAGGTTAATTGTTTCATGTGTCACTTTTTCTGAACAAGATTTATGTTAAAATATATTATTTCTGAACGTTTATTTAAATTTAGTATATAAATAGCATATGGCATAGAATGCCAGACGATTTTGAGAACTTTCTGTATTTGCCTTAGAAAATTTCACAAATCCTTTAGGAAATATGATATCAATGAAGATTATTTTTGAAGAATCCATATGTGTCTGAATGTACACTTTTAAAATGAACTTTCTGTTGCCTAAATATGGCTTATGCCTTATGCATACAAACATAAACATGTGTATACACACACACACACACACAGACACACACACACACTGTGCTGTTTATAATGGTAAGAGAGATTAACTAAGTCAGCCATAACCAAAATGCATTAATCAGAAGTATAGGTCAGTGAAGAGAGTATAAGTCCCTGTGGATTTGAAAGAAATTGCAGATGATTGTATAGTAGGAAATTCCACTTTTCTCAAAATTCTGTCATACTTACAAATGTAGTCTCTGAATTATGCGAATGTACACAAATGACATGTCCTGTGTGCTCTTATGCCACCTACCCACCAGAGTTAAAATGGAAAATTAAAACAGCTTTACAGATATAGTATTGCTATTGACACAGTAAAAGAAACTTGCTCTGCCATGAATAAAATATAGTTTTGTGTAGACATCTCACCCCACTCCCTACCACCACAACCAATAGAAAAAAGAAATGCCAGGAATCACATAGCATCATATATATATGTATTCTGAACACTAATATTCTTCAACTTTCAGAAAAAGATGAAAGTAATTCAATTCTGGAATGATAATATAAGTCATAGCAGATAAAATTCTTCATAATTGAGTAGAAAATAAAATTAGGCATGAAAAGTGGGTGGAATTAGTAAAAGGAAGCCCTAATTGGAGTGACAATCACCAAGGAAAAAATCCTTTAAAAGAAGAAGTAAAGTGATATTTTAGCAGTGTTGTTTTATGAAAATTCTGAGTAAGGAAAAAATGGAGAGTAATGAAGATGGAGAATAAAGACTGAAATGGGATCACACAGGAAAAAAAAAACCCACCCAAAATGCCCATTTACTTATGGAGAGGCAAAAATTAAATTTTTGTCACCCTAGCCCATCAAAACTTAACACCAACATACCCCACTTCATAAAGCAGGCAAAAGAAAACCCTCACATATATTGTAGAAAAGCATGGTATATACATACATACTCACCTGTCAACTTAAAGTTTGCACATGGCTGCTTCAGTGCTCCGAACAAAACTCTCTGCTTCATACCACCTTGCAAACTCTGTTTTCTGCTATCATGCATAGTGTTCACAGCTAAGAAAAATGCTGTTCAACAACTCGATTCACTTGAAATGAACTCCCAATGATTAATGCACCTGGAATAAAAATAAAACTACATGGGCATACCTTAATGAAGGCAGAAGAACACACACCATATAAATTTTAAGTAGTTGGCTCTGAAATGCCATCTTTGAGCATGTGTTTCTACTTACTATTCAGAATACTTGAGATGTGTTAGTATTATCTTATCCTGGATATTTAAAGAAGTTCTTAGCATAAGTTATTTTTCAGGAAGTTTTTTTTTTTTCACTGTTTTTGAGGACCATGTGGGCATTTTTAAATCACTCTTTATAAAACCCTAGATTCACTGTTGTGAATTCCAATGTCTTCCATACAGTTTTTTGTTAAAACTGACAACTGTATGACTCTAACATGCTTTTATCCAGAGTTCTTTTTGTAGCAAAGTATATGCCGATTATAGAAGGACAGTACAAGCCCTGGGGTTGAGCTGCATATCTAGATTTTGAATGAAGGACCAAGATCAAGTCTTCTCTAAAAATTTTCTAAGGTAAGGGAAGTTATAAAGAAAGCAGAAAAAGATGGTATTGGTTCTAGGGATTGTGGAGGAGCAGTCAGAGAAGTATAAAGAGATTTTTAAAAAAACACACAGATTTCTTCCTTGTAAAGTGTAGAGATCAACAGGCCTCTTTTCAACAATATTCTTGTCTGTATAATTTGGGTATTCTGATGAGAAGAGTGAGAAGCCACCTGGGGAAAGGTATTTGAATCTATATAGTTTGGTTATAAATAGAATACTATTAAGGAGTATCAACTGTAATAAAACTCTAAAATATTTTTGTTTTGCTTCTTTCATGGGTGAAATATGTGGATATCTGATTACAAAAGTGTGTGCCCCATGCACGTGTAAATTCTATGTTGTGAATTTCTAATTCATATCCCAGAGCAATTAACAGTTTATGTGCACATATGTGGTTCATTACAGATACATTTTAACAGTGTTTCTTATAGTTTTGTGATTATTTCCTCTTTACATTAGTAAGAAATATTTCAAATACAAGTAATATTGGAAAATGTAATATTGGATGATTATGTCTTTTCCCTCACCACTATGGCCATACTTATCCCCATAGTCTAGCACATGCCAACCATATATATTTAGGAAAAATGAATGAATAAATGAATGAGATATAATTTGGAGTACCTGCAAGTCATATAAGGCTTGCATAATTTAAAACGAACAGAAAGAGCCTGTATTTTTAGAACATTCAACTCAGAATTAGTTATGCATTTGTTTTTCAGAATCCTATTCATTTAGGAAGTGATTTTCCTTTTTTAAAAATCCTACTGCAGAACACCTGAAGAATACAACACTTCTCCATCAAAAATGGAATTGATGCAAAAGGGGAATGGGCAATGAGAAAGTCCCAAGTCATTCTGACAAGTCCTTCCCCATTTGAAAAGTACTGAATTGATGAATATATACATTTAAAACCATTTTCTTTGTTGTCAGTACATTTTCTTGGAATTAAACCAGAGTCCCCTCAATTTACAATATAATGAGATACTAAAACATTGTCTATATTGAATAAAATGTGTACCTGAAACATGATTTTTCTATTGCTTCTCATAATTATTATTTAGAGTATATCTACTATTGGTAGGAAAGCGGCTGCATTAAGGGACATTCTTTTGTGAATCAGACAAATGAATATTTACTCATGAGATTCAAATCCTATAAAAAGCTAATAAGAAAAATACATTAATATAATTTTTGCAAATTATACAAATTTTAGAATCGAAAAGTATTTTCATTTCATTCAGTATATTCAGAGAATGTATGGTCTTGCAATGTTTAGCCACACTGACTCCTTATTTCCCACTCATGCTGTTCTCTCCGGCAGAAAGGTATGTCGATTTATGTATCTGTATCTTTTCCTCACCTTTTCACTAACTCTCCCTCAGGGGCAACATGATTGCCTTGATTGCTGAATGTGGAAAGAGTATCTGGGAGTGCATGGCCCAGAATTTTCAGGGGAAATCTGGTTGCATCAAGCCGACATCTTCTGGGGTTCAGAATTACTAAGCATAATTGATGGCATATGTAAGAAAGGTTCTCCATTATCAGCATTAAAACTATGTTTATGTTCACCTGCATTATTCTTTGCCTTGTTTTTCCAGTAGTTCAGAAATGAAACAGGAGAGAATAACTATTGAGTCCCTCAGCTTCCACAGAAATGTTTCTGCCAAAATGTAGAAACTATTGTTTATTGTGTTAAGAACTCTACCACGAGATTTATCTCCTAACAAATGTTTTAAGGTACAATACAGTATTGTTAACTACAGGTACTGTGTGGTACAGCAGATCTCTAGAACTTACTCATTTTGTGTTGCTGAAACTTCATAACCAATGAACAACAAGGCCCTATTTCCCCCTTCCCCCGGACCCTGGCAACCACCCTTCTACTTTCTGCTTCTTTGACTTTGACTGTTTTAGCTATCTCATGTAAGTGGAATCATGTAGTATTTGTTCTTCTGTGACTGGCTTATTTCACTTAGTCTGATGTCCTCCATGTTTGTCCATATTGTCACATATGGCAGGAGTTCCCTTTTTTTTTTTTAAAGTTTGAACACTATTCCATTGTTTATATATACTACAATTTCTTTATCCATGTGTCCATCAATCTGTTGTTTCCATATCTTAGCGATTGTGAATAATGCTGTAATGAACATGGGAGTGCAGATATCTCTTCGAGATCTTGATTTCATTTTGGGGGGTAAGTATCCCTAGAAGTGGGATTGCTGGATCCTATGATAGTTCTATTTTGATTTTTGGAGGGACCTGTTCTTCATAGCAGCTGCGCCATTTAACATTCCCACCAACGGTATACATCCACCAATCTTTGTTACTTGTATTTTTTGAAAAGACTTTTAGCCATTTATCTGTGTTCTTTGAAAATATATCTGTTCAGTCCTTTGCCATTTTGTAATAGGAGTTTTTGTTTTGGCAATTGAGTTGCAAGAGTTTCTTATATATTTTGGATGTTAACCTCTTATCAAGTAGAGAGCTTGCAAATAGTTTCTCTCATTCTGCAGGTTGCCTTTTCATTTTGTTGATTGTCTCCTTTGCAGTCCAGAAGCTTTCTAGTTTGATGTAGTCCCACTTGTTTATTTTTGATGTTGTTCCCTGTGTTTTTAGTATCATATCCAAAAAAGCATTTCTAAGACCAAAGTTGAGAAGCATTTTTCCTGTTTTCTTCTAGGATGTTTATAGTTTTAGGTCTTACATTTAAGTCTTTACTCCATTTTAAGTTGATTTTTGTGTATGGTGTAAGATGAGGGTCCAATTTCATTGTTTTGCTTGTGGATATCCAGTTTTCCCAACACCATTTGTTGAGGAGACTATCATTTAACCTTTGTGTATTCTTGGGTCCCTTATTGAAAATATCCTAACTGTATATTCATGGGTTTATTTTGGTGCTCTCTTCTGTTCCATTGGTCTTATATGTCTGGCTTTATGCCAGAACTGTATTGTTTTGATTACTTTAGCTTTGTATTATATTTTCAAATCAGAAAGTGTGATACCTCCAGCTTCACTCTGCTTTCTCAAGATTGTTGTGATTATTTTGGGACGTTTGTGGTTATATCGTTGTGAGTATTTTGGGACTTTGGATTTGGGGATTATTTTTTCTATTTCTGTGAAAAATGCCACTCGGATTTTGATGGGGATGGCATTGAATCTATAGATTGTTTTGGGTAGTATGGACATTTTAACAATATTAAGCCTTCTAGTGCATGAACATAGATGTCTTTCCATATTTTCATGTCTTTACTTTCTTTCATCAGTATTTTACAGTTTTCAGTGTATAAGTCTTTTAACTCCTTGATTAAGTTTATTCCTAAGTATTTTATTGTTTCTGATGTTATTGTTAATGGGATTGTGTTCTTAATTTCCTTTTTGGGCATCTCATTGTATATAGTTTGTTGTATATTAAATCACTCTTTATAAAGTTTGTGTATAGAAATGCAACTGATTTTTGTATGTTGATTTTATATTCTGAAACTTTACTGAATTCATTTATTAGTTATAACTTTTTGTGTATGTGGAGTCTTTAGGGTTTTCTACATATATAGTCATTTCATCTGGAAAGGTAATTTTACTTCTTCCTTTCCAATTTAATGTCTTTTATTTTATTTTTATTTTTAATTTGTTTGTTTGCCTAATTACTCTGGCTGGGAATTTCTTTATTATGGTGAATAGCAGTGGAGAAAGTGGGCATCTTTGCCTTGTTCTTGACCTTAGAGGAAAAGCTTTCAGTTTTTCACTGTTGAGTGTGATGTTAGTTGTGGGCTTGTCATGTATGGCCTTTATCATTTTGAGGTACAGTTCTTTTATACATAGTTTATTGAAAGTTTTTACCATGCAAGTTTGTTGAATTTTTATTTTGTCAAATGCTAGTTCTGTTAAATGCTATTGAGATGATCGAGTTATTTCTATTCTTCATTCTGTGAATATGGCCTATTGTATTCATTTGTATATGTTGAGCCATCCTTGCCTTCCAGGAATAAATTCCACTGGATTTTGGTGTATGATCTTTTTAATATTCTGTTAAATTTGGTTTGCTAGTATTTTGTTGAGGACTTGTACATCTATTTTAATCAAGGTTTTGGGCTTGTAGTTTTCTATTCTTGTGCCTTTGTCTGGCTTTGGTATGAGGGTGATGCCAGCCTCAGAAGATGAGTAAGGAAATCCTCTCCTTTTCAAATTTTTTTGAAGAGTCTGAGAATTAGTGTTAATTCTTCTTAAATGTTTGAAATCATATGAGCATCAGCCTCTTTGTTGGGAGTTGGGAATGATTTTCTTTTTAAACAGGGAGAAGGAAGCTCTTATTTCAGTATTTTAATCAGAACACCATTGCCCACAAATTTTAGCAAAGTTTTCTTTGGTGAAACTTGTACATTTTTCATCAAATTTTTATAAAACTTTATTATTTGGTTTCAAAGAAAAATAATACACACATATGAAAAAATATATATAATATATAAATAAAACTGTGTATAGATATAGGATCCCATCTAGCTATCTCAGTGCTCATCACTGGATTGATACAGTCAAATGAAGTTAATTCTTTTATAACCTGACTTTATACATCACCAAGCCACTGTCCTTTTATCATAAACAGTAAACTACATGAAAACTATATTCTCATTGTGTTATTGTCTGGCAGAGCTGATAAAAAGTTTTGCAAAGCATATTTAACAAATGCTGACAGGATGTCTTCTATGTATCAGATACATGATAAAGTTTCTATACACATCTATTGAATTAATGAATGAATAAACACATTTTTAAAATTATGAAGTTTTGATAGACACTTGGATGTGAGATGAAAAGAAATTCATCTCATTAACAATTTGAAAAACCTAAAAGTAATGACAATAGAAGTTGGCTATAGTTGTTTCTTTTGCATTTTCACTTTCATTCCAAAATTATCAAATACTATGTTATTTTCTATATCAGTGTTTATGTATTACTGAATTTAAGTGTGGAGGAAGTTTATTTAGGTAACGATCTACATGTCACTAAAAACGTTTCCCAAAAAAAGAATTCGGTAAAAGTTGACAGCAACAGAGATCCATAATTAACTTCATATTTTTCTGTTTATTCATTTCAAGATATAAAGTTTATCACTTGCCACTAGATGATTAATAGCTCCAGAAGTAGAACTCTATAGTTTGAAAGTTTTGGACATAAATTGCCTTATTTTGTATGTAGTATGATCAAGTATTTATTTATTTGGCTAAATATAAATCTTGCATAATGATAATTTAATCCTCACTACAACCCTATGAGGGTTGTGTTATAATACCCATTGTTCACAAGAGAAATGGAAGCACATAAGAGGTTAATAAATTGCCTCATAGTACACAGCAGTAAACTTTTTGAAGCTGGATTATGAATCAATGTAGTGTGGCTCTGGAGTCTGTGATCTTAGTAAATTGGAATACTGACTCTCTGAAAAGCCTTTTGTAAATAAATGGTCATGATCATGGGTGAGTGATGATTCCCATCGTTTTACTTCCTAGTCAATTTGAGGTCCTTTTGCCATTGCCTAATAGATAATGAGGAAGTATTTGTTTTCAAATAATGAGCGGTATTTTAATGTTTCATTACTCATGTTCTTGATTGTATTTGTTTATGTACTTTTACCATCTCATTCACCAAGTGCTCCTCGTGTATTAGTTTCTGTGCTCTGCATTACTCAGAACCAGAAGGGTGCTTGAGTTTGATTACTTGAAGAGAGAGGAAGGGCTAAGGTACATGAGAATTAGTCACTCATATATTATTAAAGGCTAAACAAAATTAAAATAAAATATCATAAGTGCAGTCTTATTCCATATGGTGCAGAAATAGCAAAATTTTGGAATTTGTCCGATGTAGTGACCTTCATGTTGATTCTTTATCAAACATTAAATACATATTTATGGTTCACCTACTCTCTAGTCAGTGTTCCAGGCGTGGATATGAAACAAGACAACAAAAGATAGACATATCCCCAGTCTGACCCTACCAGTCACTGTTATCACTTGTCACCCATTTATTCTCTGTTCACCAGTGATCTCTCTGACATCCCTCAGCTACTTTCCTGCTTTTACAACACACACAGTTGCCACGCAAATGCGCACATACACACACACACACACACACACACACACATATGGCTTCAGTGATCATGAACCACTCACTCCCTATATCTGGGAAAAATATAAACTAATCAGATAATGTAATTAAGTTGAATGTGCTGGTGAGAAATATTCTAATGGGAGATCTTGGATCCTGTCCTAAGTATCATGTGTTTTAACTAAAGGAATATGATTTCACATAAACATAATTGGACCAAGAACCAAAAAACCTAATTTAAGTCTGCTGTTAGGATTAAATGAGATTGTTTATGTAAGGTCCCCTGGAAGAAAATAGATATTCAACAAATTGGTTGTTCTGTTTATATCAAAATATATCTATGTATTTTTAAACCATAAAGTGATATGTATTCTCTCTCTGTGTCTCTCTGTGTACCTCTCTTATCTGTCTTACCTATTTGTCTGTCTATGTATCATCTATCTGTCTATTTATCTATCAGAGTACAGTTGATTAGCAATTGTCTTATTTTGCTGCCTAACTGAAGTGTCTCTGGTAGTGGAAAAATCTCTTTCTTTCTTTCTTTCTTTTGAAAAATCTGTCTTTTATGATGATTCATCAACATTGTATGTAGCAGGTTGTAGACCAAATGTTTTGGTAGCATGAACTTCACTCTGTCCTAAAATTATATTCAATAGATGCAAATTGGGTTACTTATGTTGAAGATCAACCTTAAATTTTTCATATCCATATATCTCTATTTCCATGTATTTCTGTTAAACATTCAGAATTACCTTTTGCTTGGTAGAAAATAAAAGAAAAAGAAAAGAAAAAAAAAGGAGTAGGACCTCCCTAAAGAAGAATTAAATTATGCACTCTAAGTACCAATTACCTCCTTCGTCGGGAGGGCATGGAGTTGGAGTCTGGTGAAGTAGAATGAATGATGAACTATGGGTTCTCTTCACTTTCTGCTCTTTGGTTCTTTGATCCAGTGTTACTGTGTTAAAGAGATAGTTACACTATTGGTTTATTTATGATGATTGCGTGGGTACAATGTTCATGTAGTAACTTCATTCCTTTTCTTTATTAGCTTCTGACTTTTTTATTATCATGCTTTTCCTTTTTGCTATAAATTGTTAATTCTTATCTTGATAGCATTGGGTAAAACTTCTATTAACCGTCATTATTTGACTAGCAGTTATGGAGATTTACTTTTGCTAACCCCCTACAGTACAAGACAGCCATAAACCAAGGGACACTGTGCACTAAAGAAAAGCCCTTCTCCTTTTGTGCCCCTCAGCCTGAGAGAATGTGTATATTTCCAGGTTTATAAGGAATCCATTTATTGAGGGCCTGCAGATTTTGTCAAAAGGGTATTGTTACCATCATTTAAACAGAGAGGAGTTACATCATTTGGTATGGTATAGTTACCATCATTTAAACAGGCTCCACTAATCAAATCCTTGAGAAATCTGTAGCTTTAAGTTGTCATCCTTTGACTAATATTATTATCATTGATTTACTAAAATAAAAAAAGTTTAATAAAATTTAATAAGAGTTTAATAAGAGGTCCCAATGATTTGGTGGTGATCTCATTGATTGCAGAATATTTCAACAAGAGAATAACTTATTCAAGTTTTAGTAACCAATTTCCAGAGAAGTTCAAGATAATATATACTAGGGTTGAATGGATGATGGTATTTGTTGAATGTGTGATTTTTTAAAAATGTCTTTTAACCTAATTCCCTGATGTAAATTTGTATCGTGTCAGTATTAGAGAATCTGGATAAAATGTAACATTTATATTTAATAATTCCTTGGAAATAACATGTACAGAAATTTGCTTATTTCACAATGTTTTCTCACATCGCTGAAGGATTGGCTCATGTGTTTTCAGTTGCATCTTTGGTGTTCATGGCCTGTGTTTCTCTAATACTGAACTACTTCTTGGGTCCCTGAATCTATTATATGGATAACATATGGATTACACACATGATTCTTTTTCCCTTACCCTTTTCTAACTCACCATTCCTAATCTAATATGCTCCCAACCACTTCATGCAGTTTCACCATTAGGTAATGGTGAACATAACCTTACATATGATGTTGGTTACACAATGGTAGGGTCTACATCTTTAGTCTTTATATACATAGCATGCAATAAACTATCTAGCACATGTTAGGTATTCACTATAATTTTGTTGAAAAAATTAATAAATTTTTAAATTTATTTTTCAAATAAAACAAAAAACTTTCAAATCTAAATATAAGTCCCCATTAGAGAGTTACACTGAAAGAATGAACAGTCAAAAATTTTTTCCTTATCTAACTGTATTAGTTATTAATAATGTCATAGCCAACTGATAATGACCGAAAATTAATTATTATTTTGTATCTTTGAATTGCATACATAGAATTTTTGACTGCGTTGTTTCTTTAATAAAATTTAACTATATATTTTAGTTTATATGGAAGAAAAATTTTAATTTAGTTTAAAATAAGCATCTAATGAAAAGCAGGTTTTATATTGCTCAGATTACCTGGTATAAAATTAAGTCCCTTATATTAAATATACACATATTATAGACTATCTCTAAAAATTTATTACTAAAATATAAATGTCTTTTTGGATTAAAAATTAGATCTCTGCCCCAAAACTTTAAGTCTTTGTTCAGTTCTAACTCATTTCTAGTATTATCTTGCTATTCTCATGAATTTCTAGTATCATCTTACTATTGAACTCATTCCCTTTACTACAGATCAGGAGACTTTCCTGAAAGAAAAAGTAACTGTTCCAACCATCTATTGCTTAAACAAGAGAAAACTTACTATTTTTAAGCAAAAATAGAACATAATTGAGATTACTTGCAGTATATAAGAAAGACTGGGTATAAAGAAATCAATACTCCTGTTTTATAATTCTACTAGGACCACTTTTGCAATTTTTTAATGCCTCTGATTAAAATATTCTTATGATAATAAAATAAATAAATGAAAAGTTTAAAGAAAATATAAACACTCTACCCACAAATAGATTTAACAGCTACTGACACTTTGCAATATTTATTTTATATCCTTTTGTTTTTAAAGGAATGAAACATTATAATGGAGTGAGAAAATTATAAAGAATACAATTTTATAAATAAAGCTAGGAACTTTTGACTCCATCTAATTTTCTTTTCTCCGAAACTTGAATTATTTCTTCAGTAGCCTGAGGTTGGAGCGTGTCTGTGCCTTCCAGCTTTTTATATTGTATATAATGAGAACTGTTTGGTATACTTAAAAAAAATACGTAATTTGTACCAGTATGTTGGCATTTACTTTACTTCCCTAACATACCATTTTGGTGACTTATTCATCTTTAACATAATGCTCTAGTTTATTCATGTTCTCTGCTTTACAGTATTGTATGAATAGATTTTACACATTCTTTGTTTTTTTAACAAAATCTTTTATGTTATTTTTGTTGTTGTGCCTTCAATCTAATGAATTGTTATCCTTTTTAAATTGTACATATTTCTAGTTTTATAATATAGTAGTTATTCTTAGATTTTTAGCAAGTACTTTCAACTTGACAATACACGAAAGTGGTCAGTAGCTTTATATTCCATCAAGATATTCCAGGGATATCAGAATGCTTGAATACCAATTAGCCCCATGTGAAATCCTACTTAATATTCTGCATTGTTTTTATTCTACTTGGTTTTAACTCACCATGGAAATTATCGCTGTGGTGTTTTTACAGATAATGCATAGGTAGATTTGCCAAAAATGTATCGATTTCTTTGCTTATCATTGGTTTTAACATTCTACTCCTTCCTCCTGGATTCTGTTTATTCCTTCATTTTTCCATCCGTTTCGGTACATTCAACAACAATTTATGAAAAACACCCCATTTTATCAGAAAATATTTGAACTTTTCCCTGACTCTTGAATGATGATAGTTCAGTTGGATCTAGAATTCAAGAGTCACAGATATTTTCCTTAGGTGCCTTGCAAATGTTCTTACATTTCATTGTTTATTAATGTTATGGATTAAAAGCCACCTATTCCTCTGATTGTTGTTCCTCTATGTAGGTATTCTGACTTTTCCTTTCTAAGTCTTTTCCTTTCTGTTTTTAGAGTAGATGTCCTCTTTATCTACTTAATCATTGTAAACATCGCTCCTACTGATTGTTCTATTGTTGACGACAGAGGATGCCAGTTCTATTTGCTATAACTGTTGTCTCTTCCTCATGCTAATTCAATGCTTCATCAGATTTATAATTTTACCTTGTTTTTTTTTTTTTAAGATTTTATTTATTTATTTGACAGAGATAGAGACAGCCAGCGAGAGAGGGAACACAAGCAGGGGGAGTGGGAGAGGAAGAAGCAGGCTCATAGCGGAGGAGCCTGATGTGGGGCTCGATCCCATAACTGCGGGATCACGCCCTGAGCCGAAGGCAGACGCTTAACGACTGTGCCACCCAGGCGCCCCAGTATAATTTTACCTTGTTAAGTGCATCTTGACTAGGTGTTTTGTTTTGCTTTGTTTCCATTTGCTTTTTTGTTTCTTTGTGTGGACCATGCGCCATGGACTTTTGAAGTATACTTCAGAGACGTTTATAATGTAATTTTCTTCGCAGAGCCTAAGTAGAAGAAAGCTTCATGAACTCTTCCCTGTATAGATGGGAGGAGCTTTCCTTGTTGCTTTTCTTCATAAATGGAATAGTTCTCCAATCTTGCCTCTTAAGGAAGTCATCTCCATTCAGGGTTAACGTCCTATGCCTACTGAATCCGTGTCTGCCATCCCCATGTGGTAATTTCAACTGCTGTGGTCCATCCTTAAATTCTGTGTCCAGGTCTAGTACTCCCTCAGCCTCTGCAGGTTAAGCATGATTGCTTAAATTTGGCTCTAAATTCTGTTTCTGGCATCAGGTAATTCTTTTTTTTATTTATAATGTTTGGAACTTCCAAAATGTAATTATTCCTAAATTGTTTTATAAAATTTAGCATTTCTATATATTTTTGTTGTAGGATAGGGCTCCATATCAGCTAAGGCTGCTTTTTGTCAGATGCGCTGCATTATATTCTGAAGTCTTACAATCATGTCCATATCACTGACTGAAATTCTTGCTACTCTAATAGGGACATGGTGCATGTGCCGTCCTGATCCTTAAGGATTATCATGTGTGCATCAGTGTTTATGTGTTCGTGTGGTGAATTTTGGGTATTTAATTAGGATGGTGAATTGTGAGTATTCTTTCCTCCAATAGGTATTTAAACAAATTTTATTTTATTTTATTTTAGTTTTAAAGAGTTTATTTATTTATTTGAGAGAGAGTGAGAGAGAGAGCACAAGCAGGGGGGGGCAGCAGAGGGAGAGGGAGAAACAGGCTCCCCCCTGAGCAGAGAGCCCAATGCAGGGTTTGATCCCAGGACCCTGAGATCATGACCTGAGGCAAAGGCAGACACTTTACCAACTGAGCCACCCAGGCACCTCTAAACAAATTCTGTTTGGTCGTTTATTAAATCAATTATCAATATAGATACTTTATGACTAGGCATAAGCTATTAGAAAAATTTCCCAAGTACTCAGTTATACTGAAATAATGACTTGGAAAATAAGGGTACAGATGAATCGTAGTTCTATTTTCTCCTTTAATATTATGTTTTATATTGTATTAGGAAAAATCTGAATTGCTTTGTGAAATACTTAGAGTAAAATATTCTAGAGGTTGTCTAAATGCTTCAGCTTTGCTTTTAAATATTAATCAAACTTGGCAGTCATTTCTTCTTTTTTTATTTGTTTTGTTTTGAAGATTTTGTTTTATTGAGGCATATTGATACACAATAAACTGCTCATTTTGAAAATGTACAATTTTATTTATGTGGATATATACAAATGAAACCATCACTGCAATTAAGATAGTAAATATATACTTCATCCCCCAAATTTTCCTCATGCTCCCTGTTAATCTTTCCCTCTCATCTTTCCCTGCTATTACCCACCTAGTCTCCAGCCAAACACTGATCTGCTTTCTGTGTATAGAATAATTTTCATTTTGTAGAGTATTATATACATGATATCTTATAGTATGTGTTTTAATATATATAGGGATATCTAGATTTTTTCTTTGTGAGTAAATGCTAGTCATTTGTATCTTACAAAGAATTTGTTTATTAAATTCTCTGAATTTGTTGGCATGAAATTTTACTTAATACTATCTTCTTATTGAATATGTAGAATCTGTGGTGATGTTACCACATTAATTCCTGATAATGATAAATTATTTCTTCTCTCATTCTCTCTCTCTCTCTCTCTCTCTCTCTTTTTTTTTTTTTTTTTTTGATCAGTGTGACTAGAGGTTTCTCAGTTTCTTTCTCTTTTTGCTAAACAAGGTTTTGGCTTATCTGTTTTTTGTTTTCTAGCTCATCAATTTCTACTGTGATCTGTATCATTTCCTTTCTTCTGATTACTTTGGGTCTGATTTTCTCCTCTTTTTTTTTTTTTCATGGTTTTCAGTAATACTTCAGTATAACCAGTGAAGAAAAATAGGTGATGAATTAGAAAGCACTTAAAGACAATTTTAAAAATTTTATGGTAATAATCATTTAGTACGTATAGTGCCATAATACATCTTACTTTATTCTTTAAAAGATTTATTTATTTATTTGAGAGAGAGAAACCATGAGCAGGAGGAGCA
>NW_024423564.1:45213801-45217941 GCF_017311325.1 Ursus maritimus
GGGGGAAAGGGAAAGAGAAACTCAAGCCGATTCCATGCTGAGCATGGAGCCAGTGGGGCTCGATCTCATGACCCTGAGATCATGACCTGAGCCAAAACCAAGAGTTGGATGCCTAACCGAATGTGCCACCCAGGTGCCCCCCCATCTTGATTTTCTTAAGATGGCATTGAATGAATTTCTTATAACAAAAAAAAAAAATGAGTTTTCCAAGATATATGGTCTTTTTATTAAGGCAAAACATTACAGAATTCTTCTACATTACGGGGCAATGTGTAAACATTGCTTAATAATTTTGAAAAATTTGGGGCACCTGAGTGGCTCAATTGGTTAAGCGTCTTCCTTTGGCTCAGGTCATGATCTCAGGGTCCTGGGATTGAGCCCCATGTCTGGCTCCCTGCTCATTGGGGAGCCTGCTTCTCCTTCTCCCTCTCTCTCTCTGGCCTTCCTCCTGCTTATGCTATCTCAAGCTCTCTCTCTGTGTCAAATAAACAAAATCTTTTTTAAAACTGTTAAAAATTATTGTAATATTGATATGAAATTTACTTTCATAAGTTATTTTACTCAAATGGGTTAAGTATGCTGTGACTAAAGTTAATGTCCTTTTAAAATATTAACTACGAAAGTCAAAGCAGAAGTCATTCTTTGTTCTGTTATTTATGTGCTAATGATTGCCTATAAAAATATTTTCAGCTTTGGCTTAAAATATTAATACCATGTTTCTTTGCCTCTTAAAAAATTAACTTATTTGAATACTGTGTTTAGTTACAAGTATAAATGAAATGTTAGTCATAATGTCATTTTTTTAGGGAGCAGAATACAATTGAGTACCAAAATCTAAATAATATATTTGGTACAACTTTGAGTAAGGAGATCTGAGTGGAAGACAAACTTCCCTGCTTGGTACAAATTAACATGATTTTTTTTTTTTTTTTTTTTGAGGAACATTCATACTGTTCTCTATATAGTGCCCGCACCAATTTACATTCCTACCAACAGTGAGCAAGGGTTCCCTTTTTACCACATCCTCACCAACACTTGTTATCTCTTGTCTTTTTTTATGATAGCCATTCTAATTGTGATTTTTAAAATTTGTATTTCCATGATGATTAGTCAAGCACCCTTTCATTTACCTGTTGGTAAATATGACTGTCATATATATTTTTATTTCTGAAAATCTCATTTCATACAACTTATGAATATTGTCTATTATTGCTTCAATTTCAAATTACTACTGTTAGTTGTATCTATTTTGAGGCACCTCTGTTTGTTATACTTTACACCCAAGGGGCAGCAATTCATTTTTTTCAGATGTACAGGTTTCATGATTTATTATAGACTTCAGTACTCTCTGTCTTAATTGCCTGAATGTTCCACACCTATTCTCTTTGAATATGTGTTACTCTTAAAAAATTTAACATCATTCAAACCCTTAATGTAATGTTTTGTCATGATCCAATGTGACTGTATTGTATAATACAATCTTAGCTTCTTATATTGTTATATTCCTTGAGCTTTTAACAACCTGTATTCCGTAGCAAATGAAAAAAAAAAATATTTCATGCTTTAATTAGTGTGGTCATGAAAGGAAGATAAGATTTTTATCCAGATAATTTTAAAGTCAGATTAAATAGTTCTTTAAGGTTATGCTAAATGTGGGTAAGTCCACTATTTTTTGAGGGTAATTATTTCTATTATTTGATTGATAGAAATAGATGTTCTCATAACTATTTGCTTTCTTCCTATAATACCCTTCTAGTGAGAATTTATTAGACATTTATTTTTGTTTTGTTTTTGTCCTTCAACTTCGAAATAACAATATCTAGTTCCACTTTTTCTTAGACTTCAGAAAGGATGATATAGGATTGTTAATACATAGCTGTATATAAAGATATTTCCTTTCACTTTTAGATATGGAAACATTCTGAATCAGTTATTCCCTGATTGTGATAAAGTGTGTGTCTTCCAGAGGCTGTTACATCAAAAACTTGGATGTGCTAAAGACAGTCAGTTACTACTTGTTGATCTCTTTATTTTGCACATGAAATGCATGCATGTAAGGTGGCAGGCTTTGTTGAGAATTGCTTAACAAACTAGACTGTTATACCACCGTTAGAAGCTTTCAATTTTTAACACTTAAGTATACAAAAGCTATTTATTAAAAAAATAGTGCTGATAACCTGCTAATATTATATAACAAATTGTAATTTTTACATTTTTAAGTGCTGTATTCATACGTTATGTCTGTCAATAGTTACAAGATGGTGTTATTAGCTTTTGGGGACCATTTCTCCATGGTGTTTATATACATCTTGTGTCCACTCTTGTCCTTGACCTTTTTTTTCAAGGATGTTTCTGAAGGAAACATACTTGGAGGAAAAAAAATATTATCTCCCTGCAAAGCAAAAGGCAGATTTGTTTGAGTCCAGTATAATCAAGATAAGATTTCCCTCTGAGGCTAATGTTGGGCAGACTTGCTTGAAACCATCTTAAAAGATTGGGGGTTTCCTAATTTCAGGGATCCTCCACTGTGACATAAGCCCACTTTTCAGATCTACATGGCTGTTCAGCTTTACCCCCATGGTTCTTGGGGTGGAAGAGAACTGGTAAGGATATAAGAGTAATAAGATTGTTTGTTTCAGCCTCCAAGAGTCTAGTGTCTGCTGCCAGCTTTCATGAAACTGTGGTAGGCTGACAGTTGACATATTAGCTTTCAAGTAGGATAAAATCTCTGAATCTTGGCAGTTCTTCAGGCTCAGGGAGTGAAACAAAAATCAAAAACAAACAAACAAACAAAAAACCCCTAGATCAAGGCCATAGAAGCCATTAGTGACAGGTAGAACATGAACTCTAGGCTTAGGCTTGTGTTATAATATGATGCTGTGTCTAGGGAGAGGACTTTTAGCCCACAATGTTAAATTTATGTTCTCAAGGGAAGTAACTGAAGCTAAACACAGGCAAGACTCTTCCTGGCAGCTCATTTTGGTAATGAAGACTTAAACAGGCATAAAAAATAATACGTATTCATTAAGATTCAGTTAAATCTAACATAGAAAGGACTTTTAAAAAATATTGTAATCATTGTTTCAGATTTTTATAGCTCCAGTTTTAAAGTTGTAATTTGATTTTTGCAAAGATGTCCCTGGAATTTGCAAAGGTCTGAGAATAATATGGAAATAGTCATAAAAGGCTCTCATTTCTGTTACTGCCTTTTTCTCACAAATGCTTTCCCACTCCATCCATCCATCCTTCCCTCCCCCTCGTCCTCTTCCTCTCTGTCCTTCTCTAATACACTCAGATACACACAATTGCATTTTTCTGTTGGTGTTCAAGAGGGAATTATATCACGTAGTATACTATCTCTAGTAGTCCTAGTAGTTTTTGTTAGCATTTAGTATTCTTACTGTCATAAGATAGAATCATTTCATTGTTGGGAAAGCTGTCTTTGAGGAACAACAAAATGTAATAAAAATTCTGGATTGAAGGTCTGGACAATGAACTCTATTCTCACCTGTGTCACTAGCTGTATGACCATTGCCTTATCACTTAACTTTGTTGCTTTTTAATTTGTTGTGCTGTGAAAACAATGTTGATTATTTCAATAATTTTAAATGGCTCATTTCTAACAGTGAAAAGGTTTTGTTTTTTTTTTTAAAAGATTTATTTATTTATTTTAGAGAGAGAGAGCCAGAGAGAGCAAGCAGGGGGAGGGGAACAGGGAGAGGGAGAGAAGCAGATTCTCCACTAAGCATGGGGCCTAACATGGGGCTCAGTCTCATGACTGTGACCCTAAGATCATGACCAGAGCAGAAACGAAGAGTCTGATGCTGAACCGACTGAGGCATCCAGGCGTCTCAAAGATGAAAGTTTTTTGATTCTGTGAAAGAAATATAAAAACGTTCAATTGTAACAAATGTCTCACTGACCTATTGTAACACTTCATATATCCTTTGAACACAGTAAGCATTAGCTGCTATATTTGGTCTATTTAATACACTATATGCTTTACGTATATTCATAGTAGTAATACTATTTTCTTGCTGTTTTCATAAAATATAATGAAATTGCCATTGTATCTTTGTCCTGGAATTTCATAATCATATATATATATATATATATATATATATATATATATATATATTT
>NW_024423564.1:45817951-45979881 GCF_017311325.1 Ursus maritimus
AGACTGGATGTTTTTAAGATAGACCTTTTTTTTCATTTTCAAACAACTTGAGAGGTGCAAAAACTTCTATGTGTTCTGTCTCTTCCTCTTAGTTTTTCTGTCCCTAAGTGGAGTGCAAGAAGGCAAGACATTTCCAGCTGCTAGATCACCTTGCTGTTTTGAACAATTAAGTAAACACAGTTCTTCACCTGACCAATGTGTCAAGACTGTTGTACAGAGCATTGTGGGGAAAAAAAACAAATGAGTTAGAAACTATACGATTTTACATAAAAAATAGGAACAATGACACTGTTAATGATAATTTAAAATGTTGTCAATATTATTATTAATGGCATTTACTGACCTGTTACTTTCACCAGGAACTGTGCTAGACACATTACATAAATTGGCTTATATGATTTTATCTCTAGTTCTTACTTGGTTTTCATTTGGGGGAAAAAAGGGGGGACTCTGAAATGTCTATGTGGGACTTATACACCATCAGAAAAATATTCCGTTAAAAGCCAACTTTCCAACAGTAGAAGTCTAACTAACAATAGAATGGTTCCAGAGGCTAAAAGGACAAGACCTGCTTTGTGCTTCATAGGCTATGTTTGAGTCAGAATGTCGCTTTGTTTGGGAACATGCTAAAGATAGTTGAAGTGTCAGCTGGCTTATTAGAAAGGTACCTCCCGGGGCACCTGGGTGACAGAGTTGGTTGAGTGACTGCCTCTTGGTTTCGGCTCGGGTCATGATCTCAGGGTCCTGGGATTGAATCTGTCAATGGGCTCCACGCTGAGTGCAGAGTCTTCTCGAGTTTCTCTCTCCCTCTGCCTCTGCGCCTCACACCCACTCTCTCTCTCTCTCTCTCAAATAAATCTAGAAAGAAAGAAACAAACAAACAAAGAAGAGAGAGAAAAAGAAAGAAAGGAAGGAAACAAGGAAGAAAGGAAGGAACCTCCCAATCCTTTTTTAGTCTTCTCAAGCCTAAAGAAATAGGTTGAATTTTGCTTTCTTTTCTTTTACCATAAAAATTATATGATAACTGATATGGCCAGGAGAATAAGAAGTGGCATGATTTTGCCATTTCTTCTGCTTTGCCTTTTCTCCTTTCTCCATCAGCTCTCATATTTATCTCCTAACAAAGCAAAGACTAAAATTACCAAGGTCAGAATCCTGTCGCTCATCTCGCTGGAATAACCTCAGTCTTGGGGACAGTTTTTTAATAGTAATTTTTTATGTGCTATTAGAAAAAACTCTGTGGAATACTTTCATTACCCCCCCAAAAAAATTAAAGCCTCACTGTCACCTCCACATATTAAAGGTTTATTGTGTTCTATTTGATTATATGGAATTTGGAGACAGAGTTTTATATAAGGAAAACAGATAAAATCGGTGTAGTGTCATGAGAAAAATTCTTAGTGAGTTAGATGAAGTAGTTTCTTATCTTTGTTGTTCACTATTATTCACTCTCTGGCCTCAGTTTCCCCTTCCCTATAAAGAAGGGGTAGGACTGGAAGATTTGATTTGTAAAATTCTGTGCCGATTTTCTCAGCTATGAAAGGATAGGAGATTATTAATACTATTGGATAGAGGCTGGTAATATATTTTTAAAAGGAAAACCTACATTGGGAATTCAACAATAAATTGTTGTCTTAGAACATTTAAGTTGCACATACTTTCTGGTACTATCCAATATATTAAAGGCCATTTGTAAGGTTTCCATATCTTGATTTATTTTAGTCTGGGATTGCTTTCTGAAGGGATAATCTCATTTATGATATTGCCATTTTAAGATGTAGCAGCATTATACAAAAAGATAAATTTGCACTGCCTGCTAAATGCAAATGATTGCTGTTCTGAAGAAATAATTTCAAGGCTTTATTTTATACAGATGTGTATGGAGATTCTTATATATTTAAGGGCTACAGGCAGTAGCAATAAATAAAATTAGCTGACCCTGGGAATGAAAAATAAAACATTATGTGGTGAAGGAGAACAGGACCCCAATAGTACTAGAGGGTAATATCTTGCTTGTATTTTATCCATGTGCCTGAATGGAGTCACTTGAAGAAATGCTTAAATAATCACAAAAACTGGTGTACATAAATAAAGCCTATTTGAAAAGCTGAAACAGGATAGAAGGCTGATTTCAACAAAGCTAGTTCTTAGTCAGGGCTCCAAGTCCATAGTCATATTAGGGAGAATATGATAATAGTTGATCAGTTTACCTAAAAAAGTCCACATGGTTTTCAAGTTTATATGTCTCAAGAACAAACCAATTATTTTCCAGAGAGCATAGAAAATGACATACACATTTTTGCTCTTTAGTCCTAAGGAATAGAAATCTAGGTGAAGGAAATTCTTAGAGAAAGTGCTATTTTACAAACCTTTCTAGATATTGCTATTATAGAAATTACTGTTAAATGCCAGGCTCTTTCGTTTATTTTATGTGTTTTAAGCCAAAAGAAAGTCTTACCTGTTTAAAATCCACTACTGACAGTTGCCTTTAAACAGAATTGGAACACACCTGATATCTTGCTGCCCTGCCACATCTTACAATCTTGGGACTCTCCCTCTAGGAACATGGCCCTGAACTCTCTTTCATCATAACACACCTGGAAGCCACTACCAATGGATGAGAGTTGGTACTGAAGATAAAACCTATGAGCCATGCCAAGCTTAAAGGTGTTATACATTCACACACACACACACACACACACACACACACACTCACACTCAAATAACTTGTTGGAATCCTGTCATCTTGGAGGTTAAGCTATAATGCTGATATCATCATCTCTATTATGGATTATTGCAAAACTTTCTAAATGTTCCCTATGCTATATTCTTGCCCCACTGCAGTCTATTCCCAACCTTTATTTTTATTTTTTATTTTTTTAAGATTTTATTTATTTATTTACTTGAGAGAGAGAGATTGAGCATGAGTTTGGGGGGGAAGCAGAGGGAAAGGGACAAGCAGACTCCGCCCTGAGCGTGAGCCTGATGTGGGGCTCGATACCATGACCCGGAGATCATGATCTGAACTGAAACCAAGGGTTGGATGCTTAACCAACTGAGCTGACCAGTTGTCCGTATTGCCAACTTTTAAAATGTAAGTCCTATCATCTCATTTTTCCCCACAAAACTCTTCATAGGTTTCCCTTTCACTTGGAGTAAAAGCCCAAGATCTTCTCCTAGTCTGTATAACCCTGCATGATCTGGCACTCTTCCTTTACTCTGACTTCATTTCTTGATTTTTCTTTCTTTTGGCCAATCTGCTTCAATCAGACTGACCTCTGTGCTAGTTCTAGAACATGTCTTGACAGATGGACCCTGGCTCGTGGCCTTTACACTGGCTGTTCTTCTACCTGGAATATACTTCTTCCAGATACCCACGAGACCTCTCGTTGCCTTCTTCAAGTCTTTGCTCACATGTCCCCTCTTGTTGGGCCCTACCCTGACCACATTTTTGCTAATTGCACTCCACTCCGACATTCCCAATTAACCTTCACTGATTCATATATTTATCTCATTTATATTAAATAACTTTTATATTTTTTAATTGTCTTTTCCCTCCTCAATTAGAATGTAAATTTCATCAGGGCAATGCTTTATTTGAAACTTTATCCCCAGCAACTAGGGCAGATGGTACAAAGTTAGCTGTTCATTATTTGTTGAATAATGCCTACATGACTCAATGAATTAATAACACTTAATGTCCGTAGGACTCAGGGAAGTGCAGATGTGAAGTAGGTATTGAGATAATCCTGATAAAGACAACTTCTATTTGCCATGTCCAGTTTGGAGACTTGTTATGTGTAGTTTAAGAATGATAGATAGTAAAAACATTTTTATTTCATAATAAACAAACTCAAAGTCCTGTAATGGCACAAGTTCCTATGAAAAACTAAAGAAATGAGAATAAAAAATGGAAAGGCAGAACATAAAAATTTCCTACTCATGTTATTTGATCCTGGATTTTGTTTAAAATAGTGATTGCTTTCTTAAATATAAAGAGTTTCTCATCAGAAGAGATTTGATGAATTAGGTATATGTATTTTTTCACTGTTTCACACCACCAGTTTATTCTATTTTGTTTAGAAAGATGATCTGTGGCATCTTTTTTGTCCCATGTTGAAAAAAATTCTGTATATGCAAAATGTTTCTCAGTGGTTCAGCCCAAAATACCTTTTTTGCTACTGTTTCCAAAACTAGTTACTTAATATTAATATTATTCTGCTTTGGCACCAATGAAGATGAATGGCTATTTGTGGTGTGGATTCTGTTTCCATCTCTTGGCTATTTGGTGTATAGAGCTATCAGTATGAAGAGTTAATGGCACTTTAAAAATTAAGCAAGTCCGGTGCTCCTGATTCAGTGTTTCATCAATATCAAAAGACCCAGTTCTGGAAATGAGATGGTACATTAGTCCTAAAGCTCGATGGTTTGTAATTTGCTACAGAAATTGGGCTTCTGGTCTTCAGGATTAGGCTAGTGTCCAGAAAATAAATGGGCAGACAGAATGAGAAAAACAAACCTGGGCTGGTGGAAGGAAGGAGAGGAACAAAAGGAAAATTAATAAACATTAAACCAGAGGCATGAATGTAACTTTTACCTCCAAAGTGACTAAAAAGCATTTCTTTATCAGGCAACAATTAAATAAAAGTTCATAACTATAAAAATGGTCACTTAAATAAATACTTTTTTTAAAAAGGCAAAAAAAAAAAATGGGAAGGGAGTTTCATGGCACTCAGTGCCTAAGATTCTCTATCATTTCTTACTAATAAAATTTACAGAGTGATTTTATTTTGAAAGAACATACAGTGAATAATTGTAATAATTACCATAATCTTTATTGGTAGAAATATCTAAAAACTGGTGCCTGGGTGGCTCAGTTGTTAAGCATCTGCCTCCGACTCAGGTCATGATCCCAGGGTCCTGGGATCGAGCCCTACATCGGACTCCCTGCTGAGTGGGGAGCCTGCTTCTCCCTTTCCCACTCCCCTGCTTGTGTTCTCTCTCTCTCTCCCTCTCTCTCTGTCAAGTAAGTAAATAAATAAATCTTTTTTTAAAGAAATATCTAAATAGTGTTCATATAAAACTGTGCTCCAAGGAATGCCAATCAGCTCAAAAGGTTTTTGTTTAATATTCAAGAGACCCAATTAATGTTTACCATTTTTGCCTCTTTGGGAAAGGAAGCAACATGACTCACCTATATAGACTCGTTATATGTGGACAAACTCAAGAGAAGGGCTGCAGTTATCAAAATGATGTAGATCCCAAAAAGTCATTGCTTGAAGAAGGATGATTATAGTAAAAAGAAAGGATAAGAGTTTGAAAAGTATTTGAGTATAGAGGCTACATTTATAACATATTCTTTTCTGATTCCTTCAAGTAGGTGAGCACTGATTGAGTACCCACTGTGCCAAGCTGGGCAGGACTTGAGGAAGAAGGGAGCTCAGATAGTATGGGAAGGCCTGGGGTTGGTCTTTCTCTTCTTATTGATGAACTATATGACCTCAAGCAGGTGCCACACCCATTTCCTTGCATGGCAAAGTCTTAATAGTGCCCACCTCACGGAGTTATAAAATGAAATTTATTACATGATACAAGTATGTAAAAACAGTTGCAATGATGCATATCTTTTATTAAGCAGTAGCTACTGTTATCATATAAAGTGAAGGAATTACAGTTTAATAGAAGAAGCCTAGGATACGATGTGAAAAGAGCAAATCAGACTCAGGCTGCAATCCTTAATAGTCATAAGACTTTTAGGTAAGTCATTTGACCTCTTTGAGCCCTGTTTCATTAATTCTAAACAAGAAATAAGTATTCCTACCCTTCAAGGTTCTTTGAGAGAATTAGAGATTAGGGATGCAAAATGCTAATCACAGTTCCAGATGTGGCCAGCATTCCTCAGTTATTATTTTAAACATCTTTTCTTGTTTTTCCATAGGGCACAGCTCCACTTGCTGCCCACTGGTTCTGAGGCAGCATAGTAATGGGAATTAAAGCAAGGACTCTGATGCCAAACTCCCTGTTTAGTGATACTGGTGCTACACCTTCATTCATTCATTCATTCATTCATTCATTTAGCAAATCTGTATTGCCTACACACTGTTCCATCACTGTTCCCAGTCTGGGATACAGCAGTAAATAAACAAAGGTTCATTCCTTCAAGGGCAGTAGAAAGAACAAAGCAAGGGAGATGGGAATTTGCAATTTTACTCAGTAGTTACTTATTATCCTAAAACTTTAAGCAGATGACCTTTCTGTTTGCCTCTCAGTTTCTTCATCTGTAAAATGGGGAAAATAATATTGCAAATAATAGGATTAGTTTGATGAATTGTTTCCTGTAAAGAACTTAGAAAAATGCCTGGCGCATAGCAAACACTCAGTACGTATTGACTGTTGTTGTTAATAGGAGTTAAGGAAATATGGCCACTGTAATTATATGGGTTGGCTGAAATATAGTCTATTAAATTCATTGTTTTAAGGCCATTCTAATTATTTGATTTTCACTCTTTCAAAAAAACCTGAAAATGTGAACTGAGCCATCCTCAAAAATTTCATAACCAAGGAAAATTTAGTTAAACCATGTAAAAGAAGTAAAAATATTCAGAGCATACTAAACAGGTGTATAGTTGTAATTTATTTACATGCAAGCAATCACAAAGCTACTAAGAAACTTTAATAAGCACCAACACCACTGTAGATAACAAAATCAATGACAATATTAATTGCATATTGGCAGGGAAAAAAGATTCCCTACCAATCAGAGTCTCTAATTTCCTCATGGATGAGAGAATACAAATTGTTTAAAGTATATCTACTACCTATAAATAAATATTTTAAGCAAGAGATATTTAAGCTATAACTCAATTGGACTGGGATTGGTGTGAAAATAGTTTCCCAGAAGCAAAGTTTTCTCCCGTAAGTGTATATTTACCTTAATTGCCCATCACAATGTAGGATTGGGTGTCAGAAGGACCTAATAAAAATGAATAAATAACACCTGGATTCTTATTAAATATTTAGCCTGTCTGGAAGAGAAAACAAGCAAGTGAGACATACTTTTATAATGACTTTTTTCTACTGATTGATTCTCCTGGATAGTGAATTTATCTGGATCGCATCCAACCAGCTAAAATGGGATGCTGGTTTTCTGATTGTTTCTTCCGTCCCATGTCAGAGTAGTGCTGGAGTGCATAAGTGAGTAAGAGAGATGCGGCAGGTGAAGAGAAGAGCAGGCAAGAATAAGACGGTAGGAAGCTAATCCAGGCCAACGAAAGAAGCACAATGAAAATCATTAGAGCAGATTCAGCTGACCAGTGCAGCTGATCAGCCCAAGGATAAATAGAGTTAAGAAACTCATAAATCTCAGTCAGGTTCTTCCATATTATTTTTATATTAGTAAAGTAGAAGGATTATTTCTGCCTAGTTCATATGAAAAGAAGTATTAATAAAGAAACCTTTATACTTAGATTATACATTTTTTATGGATTAAGCAGTGGTTTGTAGGACTGTATTGTAGTACTGTAATGCTTGAAAGTATCAGACAAAAACTTAAAATAGCTTAATAAAAATAATTTATTGGTTCATGTAACTGAAAAGATTGGCTTCTGGTAAACTGCTCTTTGGTGGCAATCATTTTGCAACATATATGTGTATCAAGTCAACATGTTGTACACTTTAAACTTATACAATGTTATATGTCAGTTATATCCTGGTGAATCTGAGAAAAAGAGAAAAGATGTAGCCTTTAGGTAAGGTTTGATCTAGCTGCTAGAGACTATCACTGACACATTATATTTCCCCTTTGTCTATCTGTCCAGCATCCATAATATCAGCTTCACCTTCAGGGGCCTCCACTAACAACAACTTTAATTCTCTCTCTGTAGTAGCAAAGTGATTCATAAGTGACAAACCTCCCATTCTCACACAATATCATCCGGGGGGCCAAAAAAGGGATTTTTTCTCATTGTTCCTACATATATTCTAGGACTAGCTTTTATCCCATGGCCCAAAGTATTTCATTAACTATTTACTACATTCAGAGGAATAGGATATACTGGTGTGTTAAATCAAGTGGGGGATCAATCCTTTTTTTAAATTTAATTTTATTTATTCATTTATTTTGAGAGAGAGAGTGCAAGTGGGGGGAGAAGCAGAGGGAGAGGGACAAGCAGACTCCATGCTAAGGATGGAGCCCCACTTAAGACTTGATCCCACAACCTGGAGATCATAACCTGAGCTGAAATCAGGAGTCAGAAGCCCAACCAACTGAGCCACCCAGGCGCCCAGGGATCAATCCTTTTCAAACTGAGACTACAAGAAGAATGTAGTTTACAAATAAATATCAAGTTACTGTGGGCAAAGGAGAATGAGATAGACACTGGGAAGGCCAAATAAACAAATTTATTAACTAATTCTTGTCAAAGTCTCAACCCATTAACTACTAAAAATGTTTTATATTAGAGTGGAGTGTTTTCACAAATAATCTTTGTAACCGTAAACTGTATCTCTTGAGGCTGGAATAGGGGATCCAAGGGCCAGATCATAAAATTCTTTTTTTTTTAAGATTTTATTCATTTATTTGACAGAGAGAGACAGCCAGCGAGAGAGGGAACACAAGCAGAGGGAGTAGGAGAGGAAGAAGCAGGCTCTTAGCGGAGGAGCCTGATGTGGGGCTCGATCCCAGAATGCTGGGATCACACCCTGAGCCGAAGGCAGACGCTTAATGACTGCGCCACCCAGGCGCCCCCAGATCATAAAATTCTTTAACAGCCATACCAAGGAATTTAAGATTCTTCCCTTGCTACTGAGACCTTTGAGAGATTTAATCAGGGGAATGAAATATTCAGACTTTACCTTCTTCAGAATATTCAGAATATTTTTATATGGTAGACACATGTGCATGTGCACACACATCTTGAGTTTGCCACAATGATTGGGTCTTTTAATAGCAAAAGAAATCAGTAGTATGAGTGCAGTCCCTAGATAACAAAGTAGAGTGGAACTAGGGGTTAAGGCATACATTTGTCTTGTGAGCAACCTATAAAAAAAAACCCAATTCAACAGAGCCAGTCTTTGGTTTATTTGAAAACACTGATAAAATGATACAAGAAAAGTATAAGATCATCGTGATTTTTTTTTTTCATTTCTCATTCCCTTATGGCTCCCCATAGGTTCTGATCTTCAACCTTGCGTATCAAAAAAAAAAAAAAAAAAAAAATCCCAGAGTGAAATATCATTTTCTGACTGTTAGGATATCTCCTCAGTCTGTATGAGACATCTGAGCTCAAAAACAAAAATGAATACTGAAAAGAAATATCACGAAGCACCATAACCTACTAAGGGAATAAAAGGCCTGAAGCAGGAGGGCCACGGAGTTTCGAGCAAGAGCTTCTTCACCTTTTACTAACCCTGCTTCTCCTCAAAACCACCGCCCTGCCCATCAAGTATCAACTGCAGCTAACTAGGCTAAAGTAACTGGACACTTTCTCCCATAAATTCAGAAGACAGGCATAAGTAGAAGGTGAAAGAGGAAGTCCCCACAAAGCAGGGAAGGTGGCAGCCAGCCACGCTGCAGGCATAAACAGTGCTATTAGAAGGCGAGAAGCATGGACTCAAGAGGAAGCAAGAGTCAGGAAACGCTAACTTGCCTTCAGCGCTCTGGCAGCCTCAAGGGAGACAATTAACGCAATGTCACCAAAAGCAAACCTCAGCCTTTGACCAGTCCCTGTGAAAGGCAAAAAATAGCTTTTCATACACAGTTGTCAAGAAACCTGCTGAACAAAAGCGTCTGCCAAATTTTCTGCCCTAAAGATGAGTTTCCAGTGAGTGTCAACAAAATTTGCTGCTAAAACACACACAGAGGCAGTTTTTGAAATCTCTGCGAGTTCCTTCATATTGTTGACATTCAGGAAGGCTAACTGTTTTTTTAAACACTTTAAAACTGCACAGATTAAGCAGTTTATTAAGATAAGGAATGTTCACCAGTAGCCTTGGTTAGAATTACAATTGATTCATAGACAGAATTCTCCATGTACATATCAGGCTGATACTCAACAAGACTTGCTCATTATTGACAAGTCATGGAGAAGGAAATAAATTTATAATTGCATGCACGAGCATGCATTCAGTATTTTTATTTTACCTGGTACTAGTTAAGTGCATTCCCAAAACCTCCCCCAGTTTTAATAATTTGCTAGGAGGACTCACAAAAATCCCTGAAATCTTCTAGGCCTATGATTACTATTTATTACAACCACAGGACACACATTAAAATGAGCCAAGAGAGGAACACAGAACCAAGTCCAGGAAAAAGTCCAAACATGGAGCTTCCACTGTCCTCTCCGCATGGGGTCAAGACCAAGTCATTTTCCTGGTACTGATATGTAACAAAACGCACAGAGTAGTGCCAGCTGAGGAAGCTCACCTGAACCTTGGTGTCCAAAGCCTTTACTGGGGCTCTATCATGTATACACAGTTGACTGCCCACATAATGGATCTGCTACCAGGCCTTCAGAAGATAGAGCTGACACCATGTGACCCAAAGCCCCCACCCTAAATCACACTATTGATGGGGCTCAAAACTTCTATACCACATTGTTACTATCTGGCTGGGTCAAGACACCCAAGCCAGCAAAGACCTTCCTACCAAGTATGACATTTCAAGGGCTTAGAGGTTACTTCCCAGAAGCCAGGAGCAAAGGAAAGACCTCTCTTTGGGCAACCTAAAATTCCTTACTACACATCTGATAAAATATGAGTGGACGTATATTCTTTTCTAATTTCATTTTATTTTGATCTGTATTGTCAAAAATGACAATTGAATGGTAGAAAAGAGAGATGTGAATCAAGAATTGCCTCTAAAGGCTCCTATAGTCTTCCTTTTTATTTTTTCTTTCCTGTCATTCGATTATAAGCCAATCAAGTAATTCCTATTTTCTCTAGATAGATCAGGTTGACATAAGGGAAAATTCACAAGAGGATATATAAAATATGACAGATATTAAGGGTTTTTAATATTCTTTAAAGAAAAATGTACTTTAAGCAGAATTGGAAAAAAATAGAAAAACCATCTTACTACAACCTCCAGGCAGAACTCTCAAAGGAGAAATTGAGTTTTATAAACAACAAATGGATATTACTATGCGGTGATTCTAAATGAAGTAAATTAAAGGCTAAATACTTGAACAGGTGAACACGAATGAAATAGAGAATAATTGAAGATATTATACTCTCTAGAGAAAAACAGTACGGAAATAAAATGTAACACTAAATTATTAGAGTATAAATTGAATAACTCAGATAATATCAAAATTTTATCAGATAGGAAAGAAGGATAAACATGGTTAATTGAGCTTTGTGATAACGCTTTATATTTTAAATTTTAGGCCAGGATTTCTTTCCCTAACTCAATTAAGAATAATAATTTTTTTAAAAAAGATGTTTATATTCATCCACAAAGAATATATGTTTGGGGGTATCGTGTTTTTAAATTTTACATGTTCTCTTTTTTCCCTCTTACCTGTCCTCTGTTTCTTTTTTCACACTTTTTTCTCTGTTGATTTGGAAGTTAAATGTTTATATTACATATTTCAGTTCTTATAGTGGTTTCTCTTACATATTAACACGCAGAGTTAGCTACAAATTTTTGTAGCTTGTTTAAATTTATTCAGTAACCTCTTCCCAAAAATACAAGAAGCTTAATATGGTTTACTTACTTACTGAATAAACTTCTCTCATCTGCACACACACACAGTCTTCTACTGTTTTTATTTTGCTGTTTAATCACACACAAACACATGCACATAGTCACTGATTTCGTTATGTTTTCTTTCTTTTTTCAACAGTTCATTAACTTTACCAAAATATACAACTTTCTGTGTTTACCATTATTTCTTTTGTAGCGTCCATCCCTGTGGGTTAACTCTTATTTTTGTTAAAATGTTTTTAGTTTATTCAGTGTGAGTCTATTGGTGGCAAACTTTCTTACCCTGGTATGCTTGAAAATTTGTTCAGGATTTTTGAATGATAGCTGTGTTAACTCGAAGAGTTGACTTGTCAAAGAACATTGCTGTACATTATAGATCTTACCCAGCACTGAACTTTATTAATGAGTCCAAGGATCTGGACAAGCACTAGACTCAGGCAAAACATTCATTTCCTAAAGAAACTCAAAACCACCATATGCAGCTTCCAAAAATGTTTCTTTCCCTACTTCAGGAGATGTTTTCATTTCAGATAGACAGAATAGTGTTGAGCAATATATGCTAAATTGTTCACAAAAGAAGCCATTAGGGATTTGGAGCTCTTTCATTTTATACTCTGATAAGTACAGAGATAAGGGAATGTCTAGATGACTACCCCCCACTCTCCAGCAAGCCATGCCCTGTACATCCATAAAGTCCAGGCTCATTTACAATAAGCTATCTAGTTACACCACGGATTTCCTACACAAAAACATTTTCTAGATAAAGACTCCCTATCTGTAGTAAATACCATTATCATACTGCAAAGAGGGCTGTTCAAAGTCATTGACATGTTTATAAGGAAGTTAGATGAAGGTCATTCACTACTCCTCTTCCCCCCACCAAACGGGGACCCCAGTCAGGAATGAGTGGGTCACAGGCCTGCTATTAACCCTTTTCCTCCCAGTTGTTTTATAAAATGTCTAATTCTAACTTCAGGTTTTTTGTTTTTGATTTTGTCTCTTCCCTCAGTACTTTGAAGCTGTCATTCATTATCTCCTGACATCCACTAGTTATTAATGAGAAATTTGAGGTCAGTCAAATTGTTGTTCCTTTATAGGCAATCTATCCTCTATTTCTGTTAGCGTTTAAGATATTCTTATTATTGTTCTTTGCAGGTTCAACGTAGTGTTATAATTTGTCTGAATTTCATTTATCTTGACTGGTATTCAATGAGCACTTTCAATCTCAGTACTCATATGTTTATTTAAGTCTGAAAAAGTCTCATCTTTTTTTTTTTATCTAATATTTTTTGCATATTATTCTCTGCTTTCTTCTGCAGGAATTCACTTGAGACATTTGTTGGAGCCCTTCATCTATTTTCCTTAACTACACACACATTCATCTACACATTTTGAAATCACTTTATCACTCTGGCTATGAATTTAGTTCATGGTTCACTTTTTCTCTGTTCCACTGTCTCAAAGTAAAGTTTACCACATCTTTAGTCTTTTATTTCAAGTCTTCACTTTTAGAACATCTAATGTATTCTTTCCATATTTATACCTTTTATTTCATTTTCAACCTTTTTTGGTTTTGTTTTATAATTTTCCCTCATCCTCCTCCTCCTGGTCCTCCTTTTGCTTCTTCTTCCAAATGGATGTATAAATGATACCTGGGTCTGAATTCTCACTTCGAGAATATGAATGTGCTCCCTTTCATGAATAAGAATGAAACAAAATAGTTTTCTTCCATGACCAACTCCCAAACAATCTAAGAAAGAGCTTCCAGTGTTCCACTCTTTCTAAACAAATAGAGACCAGTCAGCTACAGATTAGTCAGCTCGGCTCTACTGCCTAAGAAGATAATGGATCTGACATAATGAAGTCGCTTCCAGTTTTGAAGTCCCTAAAAGATCTTGGAGGACTAAGAAGGAATCAGTATGTCTTTATGAAGCACACATCTCACTAGGCCAATTGAATTTCATTTTTCACAGCACAATCATGATCCCAGAGGATGAAGAATCAAAAAGTTCATATACTGAGATTTCAAGAAAGCTATGTTGAGGCAAACTTAACAAACAGTGGGAGAAAGGTAACGTGAAATCCCAAGTTTGTAAATATCTCTAAGTTAGGAAAAAATAATAGCCAGTCAGGTTATTTTGTGGTGCATGTATCATTAATTAACACTATTCCATTCTTTCGGCCAATATTTCTTCCATCTCTCACTCCTTATATCACTGCTAGTAGAGGTTCCATGATAGAGCTTAAGTAAAATAGTCAAAGGGACCTTAGAGGTCATCTAATCCCAGTTGTTTAATTGTATTATAAGTTTCCCATAAATATTAGTTCTAGTGAAAACCAAACTGAAGGGGGATTTCAGTATGGGGAAACAGCATGTAGTAAGAAAGGTTATGATGTCTACAAAGAGTAAAGTTTGCCCAGATGGTCTGGAACATAGGATAGATAAAATAGAACAGTAAGGATAAGGTAAGAAAGATAGCTGGAGGTCAGCTTCTGCAAGATCTGGGATGTAGAAAGAATACTGGGACACTGTTCTGCTGGGATTGAAGAAATGTAGAATACTGGCTTCTCAAAGATCACTAACACAACATGTTGATAAGACAGTGCCGAGTTTGTTGTTCATGTAGGTAACTAAGAAGACTTCCTCAAGAAATTTGGTCGTGTCTCAGAGGGTGATGACAAGGCCAGATTTTATTAAGAACTTGATGTTTGGTTTAAGTAAGCCTTTCAGTGTGTAACTTGGTTAGGGTTAGGATTGGGTAAGGATAATAATACAGTAGCTTACTTAGAGTTGGCAGACACAGCAGGGAGAAGATTTTGAGGATTTTGAGGTAAGAGGTTGAAGAAGTCTTGGGGTAGGGATGCTTGGGTGGCTCAGTCAGTTAAGCATCTGCCTTCAGCTCAGGTCATGATCCCAGAGTCCCAGGATTGAGCCTTGCATTGGGCTTCCCCCCTCAACGAGGAGTCTTCTTCTCCCTCTGCCCCCTCCCCCTGCTTGTGCTCACTTTCTCTCAAATAAATAAATAAAATCTTCAGAAAAATTTTTTAAGTCTTAAGGTATAAACTGTTGATGCTTTTTATTGAAGAGTAGATGGGCCTCTCAGAAAATCTCTGTAATGAAGAATTAATTTCATTTATTTATTGGTCAACAATCTACTTTGATAACAAAGACAATTGAATTGTAAGGTCACATTAATAACTGTGTTAAGGATAGATGGTTTCAGTTCTCAGAGCCATTGGAAGTTATTGAGTGGAGGCATAACTTGATGAGAATTGTGCTTTCCCAAGATTTTTCTAGCATTTATCAATGGAATAAAAAGACCTGTGAGAGACAGAAAACCGCATTAGCTGGGAACATTTTTCAATGTCAATTAGTAAACATGCCTGAGTATATGCAACAAAATGAGGAGAAAGAAAAAGGAAATCAGAGAAGAAGAATAAACAGTTGGGTATGTTGGTAGTGGTGGGATGAGGGAAGGTTGAAGGGCAGGATGTTAGGAAGGGATAAAAATTCAAGACAGTGCTAAATTTTAAATCTGAATGACTATGGGATTGATAATTCTGCTAACAGAAACAGACTTTCCCCATTTATTGCACATTATTTAAACACTGCCTACATCAGCTCAATGCGTCTTAACCTTGGCTGCAAATTGGAATGTAAAAATACCAGCGCTTGGGCCCTGCTCTAGAACAATTGAACCTGCATATATGGACTAGGGTCCTCGAATTTTTTAACACCTCCCAGATGATTTTAGTGCAGTGTGAGTATTACATAGACCCTGATGGGGAATGGTGACATCTCATGCTTGGTCCTTGACTTCCAGGGACTTAGTTTGAGTTCGTTAGTTTGATTCTTAGTTGGAAAAAGACCTCGCAGGTAAGATTCCATTCCTTTAATTGCACACAAGTTTGTGATATTGCTAAGCCCTTCAGGACAACCTGAGGGTAATAGGACTAAAAAGATTTTACTTTTCAGTTTCAAAATAAATTCACATTTGAACATAGGTTGTAGTTTTGGTTAACAAATGTGTTTCTTCTGAGGCAATGTCACCACTGTATCAGTGTAGAAAAAGGACCAAGAACACTGTAAGATGCTGTTTGATGCTTGACTTGAGCAAACACACACACACACACACACACACACACTAACTTTTTAATAACTTTTGGACACTAAAATTAATAAATTTAATACCATCCTTTCTTCTAGATATACCTTTCTTGAGAGAAAGCTTTTACAATCTCTGCTATTTCCTCAATAATTCATCTGTTGTCCATTTCACTCTGTCCCAGGCTATCTCTGATCATATTAACCAGGCTGCAGACAAGGTCTCAGCTGGGTCCACAGTGATGTTAAGTGCTTCTGCTGAAAGGGTTTTTTTCCCCCCAGATCATTTTAATTCAGTTTATTGCTTTTTGTTTGAAGCCCCCTATTTTCCTGTAGATACTAAATTCAACTAGAGGATTTTCTCTCCTCAGAAAGTTCAACATCTGCTAATGAAAAATGACCAGAAATAAAGTACTTATTAGAATTTAATTACAGGGCAAATTATGTGTTTTTAATAGTTTACAATGTGATCCTGCTTACTAAAAGTGGTGTACTCTATTTTACAAATCTTCAACTTTATCCCTTATGCAACAACCAAATTATCTTAATGGGTGTCCAAGTGACAAATTAGATGAATGCCTTCCCCCTGAGTCATTTTCTGATAAAGACACATCATTTAGTTGCAAGATGACAAACTATGTGCTCAAAGTGACAAATCATTTAATTAAAATTTACAAGCGGTTAAATACTGTTTGACCCAAATGGAGGCTGTTATCATGAATCAATTTCAGAGGAGGAACAGGCCTTTTAGAAAAATCAATTCCAAATAACTCTAGCACTTTGGACACATTGTACAATCTCTTTACAGTGTTTTTGAACACCTCTTCAGGTTAGTGGCAGTTTTTACCTGGTTCAAAAAGAATTTCAATCTAGTTGAAAAGAATTTGAGTTTTACTTAGTACTTAAACTCTTTTCAGTTTCATGAATATTTAATATCACGTTCAATGTTCAAGCAAACGCTCTTCTATCTTAAGAGAAAATAGCTAAAATTTTGATGAGTTATGGTTTTTTATTGCATATACAGGCCAATGGAAATTGCAATCATCTTTCATGAAAAGGCTGGGTAGTTTTTATTGTTTGAGAATAAGGGTGGCCATTGCATTTACTTACTAATACAGTAAATGTAAAATTGCTTAAGTAACATGCTTTATTATTTATGCTTCCAACCACATAATGTGAGGGTAGTTTCATAAAAAATATAAATTAGAGGAATTTCACATGCCAGCAGGCTGTAGATCTGTTTTATGGCTCTGACTTAGCAGGTGCCCTTCTATTTTAGTTGTGCCCTGTAATGAAGTACATATTCAAGCAGTATTGAAATGCAGATAAAAATATGCATAGAAGGCAAGTCCGTTCCTTTCTCCAGAGATGCTGTACTTTACAAGCTCCATCATTAGTTGTGAATGACTTAGGATACTTTTCATCAATTCAGCTGAGCTCTTTGCTCATCTGCTCCATACCAAGGTTGATAAGGTCTTAGGAAATGTATTTGCTCAATTTTGGTAGTAGGACTTTTAACATTGATGGAGTCATCAGATGTGAAAGACTCATCTATGAATTCATCAGTAGTCAGTGTTAGACGTAGCTGAGAGCTCCACTGTCTCAGCGACTGTAGGAGATAGAAATGGTCAGTGAAACATCAAAATAATCATCGAATATATACATACAATTTCTGGCCCCCAAATCATTCAATCTGATCATAAGGAAAGGACAAATGATACTGCTGGGTCATTTTAATTTTATTTGTTAATGTTACATTTGTATATGTAGAAGCTATTTTGTTTTCTTGTCTGAGGCACAGAAATCTAAGTTTTTCACCTTTAGATATGTGAAGAGGAAAGATAATTAAACATGCTGAAAAGCATGGGATTTTCACTAGGAGGTAATAACAATTTATTATTTACAATATGCTATATTGCTCCATTTAAAATATACAAAGCCAATGAATTTTGATTTATGAGGACAATTATCAATGGCTACCACCAAATACTTAGATGTAAATGTGCTGTATGAAGTCAAGAGCTTGTTTACAATACTGGATATCAGTTGGACGGATAGCTATAATTTTGACAAACAATTTTTTTAAACTGTAGAATATTTTATAAAAGGTCAAAAGTATAAAGTGTTTCATACTCTATTGAAATTAATGGTTCAGCTAATGTTTATAAGGCTGTTTACAGTATTCTGAAAAACATATAACCTCTAATTATCTCTAGTAGTCATAAATAATTGTCAAAAATGCAAATGAGAAAAATTCTATCAAAATAATTAGTTCACTAGTTAAAATTTCCTCTCATATTAAAACCTCTGACTTTCTAAAATGTTGCAGTGAAAAATGAAGGAGTCCTTTAGCATACCGTTACTGAAGCATTATTGAAATTTGACTCTGAAATACAAGCACAAATGACAGATAACAAGAGCGATGCAGATTATGTAATTCTCTGGGCATTCATTTATTACCTTTTCCATTTTTACACCATGACACCGACTTTAGCAAACTGACAGACCTCAGGCACGCTTCCCTCACACCTTAAACACCAACACAGCCTCAGAATTCATTCACATAATTCCAGTTCAAAATTTAACTTACTGATTAACCTAATGAAATAATCCAGCCTCAAGCCTTGTGCCACAGAGCGTGATGTCTGAGAAGGCACATGACAATTTTATCTTATTTTCCTTTCATTTATTAATTTTATAAGGTGTATTTTATGAATACACGATTTTAACATTACTGCTTAAATGTTGGCAGTGGATCGGGACTAAATCTTCTGGTCATGACAAGTAAAACGAAAAGCCAGTAACGTTACAAGAAAAAGCTTTCCAGATTTGTTTCGGACTTGGCTCAAGGGCAGCCCACAGTTTCTACTGCAGGTTGGCCAATCCTGTGCGAAAGACTGTAGGAGTCTCTACCGTACCGCAGAACTGGGTTTGGACTCTCCACTCCCCCAGCCTTACCGAGCTAGAGCAACAGTTGCTAAAGTGTGGTCTGTGGACGCCTTGGGTTCCACCCACGCTGTCCTCTCCATCACTCACCTCCCACCCCTTCTTGCTCACTGCGGTCCTTTGCTGTACACTGGTCTCTTTGCCGTCCTTGATGCACACCAGACACGCTCCACCTCGGGTCTTCATATTCCCTCTGCTCGTCGATTTTTCCCCCAGATAGCACGTGAGTCTCTTTCCCTTTCCTTTCAAATCCTTCTTTAATTATTACCCTCTCACTGAGGTCAACCCTGACCAGGCCTGTGTACTGGCAGTACTTCCCAGACTCTCCATCTCCCTTACCATGCTCTACTTTGTCATAGTACATGTCACATTCTGCTTATAATTTAACTGTGTGTTACGTTTATACTTTGTAATCTCTCTATTTCCATAGAATGTAAGCTCCAAGAGGAGTGCTCCAAGAGGTGTTTTGTTAAGTAAAATGTGTCTTGGGGCCCAGAGCAATGAGGGCAAGAAAGTAAGTGGTCAATAAATACCTGTTGAATAAATGAGTTGAAAATAGTAAACATACACTTCAAGTCCTGAACCTTAAAGATACATAAGGACATAGCATTTTGTAATACTACTACTTCAACTACTGCTATGACTTCTTTAACCGCGGGCTAGCAACGGAGTGACTGCATGAGGTGTACCAGCCACCATGAACGGTTTCACACAAATCATGGTATTTCTGTTCAGTGCTCCTGTTACCTGCATATTATTGTCACCATCTTACACGCGAGAAGGCTGAGATTCAGAGAGGTTAAGTGGTCACACAGTTAGGAAGTGTAGAAGTTAGGAATAGAACTTGTCAATCTCCAAAGATTTTACTATTCATCATTAGACAACACATAAAATGCTCATCCCTAGTATTAATTTGATAAACGTTGGTCATGATAATGAGTTTTTCTGAATATCTTTTATATATACCCTCTTATTCAAGGACTGATTATATGTCACGTGAACTCAGATAAAAATTTCCCAACTAACATTCCCCTTTTTCTACTCCAGTCCATTCTTTATATACACTACTAATTTAATCTACCTAATTTACAGCTATAATCATGCCATGATTCTTGTCAGAGGCCTCCCATGTGTTTCCATTAAGTACATACTTTTTATTATATGACTTCAGTTTATTTGTTACTGATGCAGCTTTTTCTCCCCAGTACCCACCCCAGTAAGAAAGCTAGCCCTGAAGAAACTGGGATGGAAATGAGTGCCAAAGATCTGTCTGCACAGCTGAACTTATGAGTTCATGAATATGCAAGTTTTAAATAACTCTAGTATCATCATTGTCTTCAAAAAGATTATCACTCATTGTTTCCAAGTCAGCATGGTTGCAGGTTGCTGTCAACTGAGTTACAGAAGCCTAGGGGTCAATACAGTGCCCAGATCATAACCACCTCCATAGTGACCAAAGGACGAAGGACCAGTTGTCAGCAGGTTGTATACCTTTCTGCTCCTAAAATGATTAAGTAGATAACTTAGGGGTTCTGCCAGTAGCCCCTCAAGAACTACAAGTTCCGTGAGGGTAGAGACTGTCCTATTCACTGCTGTGTCTTCAGCCTCTATTGCAGTAGCTGACACAGAGTAAAATTCAGTAAGGACTTCATTGTTTTGAAAGCTATTGTTCACATTGGAACTCTCATTTTTCATTCTTTTTTTTTTTTTTCCCCATTACATGTACTATAATTTCAGTAACATTGCAGGAAACACAGGAATTTGGAAATCTTTAATGAAATAAATGGTGCAAATTCTAAGGAATCCAAACATTTCCCAAATGGTCCTTTCCCTCTGAAAGAAGGAACTGAAGTGCCTTTCTCTGTCTTGAATCCCTCATTGTCTTCTGAGGATAACTGACTTGGATTTTCATAAGAGGGAGTGAATAGCCAAGCTTCATTTGCTCCTGCAGAACTGCCTTTGTTGGTGTTTCAACCATTAGAGACAAGGTTTCGGTTTGTTATTATATTACACTCCATTGGGTAGACTTCCCTCAACACCAAGATCCTGCAGTTCACAGTGTGAATTGCTCTGTCTAGTCAACAATATACATAAGATTGAGGCAGCGTGTTTTTATTTAATTACGGAAAGCATATTTTCCCAGATGAACTGGCTCACAGGTGCTCTTCATTTTCTGTGCTCTGCTGTGGAGAAAGCTCTTTAATTTATATATGTCTAGGTTTTTGTATGGACTTGATTCTGCAACATAGTTGTATCCTTGGGAGGATATGGTACTTTGTAATGAAAAACTCAATCTTTCATTTTTCATTTCTGACAGATTTAAAGAAAAAAAAGGACCGGTTTAGTTAATTTGGCAAAGTTAAATCAAAATGCGGACGGCACAAATGTGGATGAAGCTACAATTCGATTATATATTATTCACTGCTTTTTCTATTCTTTTCCTTAACCCTTTCCTTTGGTTCGTGCTCTTTAGTTATTTTTATTAGTTCATTTTGCGTTCCCTTTTAAATTTACCACGTTGCTAGTGATGATAAAATCATTATGCTCTTTGTCAGTCCAGCAGATCGGCCGTATTCCTCAATCACTGTGAGGCATACTTAAACAAAATCAAAGACATGTGGCCTAGTAATAGTATGGGGTAGTTTTATAACCTTGATCTGATGATACAATATTGGGTCAGCTTTGACCTGAGATTCTGTTTTGTTTTGTTTCCTTAGTGAAGAGATTAAATAAGCAAACTATCGACAGAAGAGGAAAACTGGACTCTAATCCACTTTTATTAACCAAATGGAGCCCTTACAGATGTCTTAAACCCAACTAGGGTTTAAAAGCAAAAGCAGCAGCCCAGGAAAGATGAGTCTAACTCTGACTTTCTCCTGAAGACATGCCCCACTTCTCAGATAGAGATCAGTTCTCCCTTAGATTCCTGGCTGTACCATTCATGTAGCATAAGCCCCATCTACTTAGTTTCAGTATTCTTTTGGACCTTTTCTCTCTACTTAGATTACAGATTCCTTGAGGGTTAAGGCAAGAGTCTGGCGCAGAGCCCTGTACATACAAAATAGGTAGTTGCATCATATTGTCCCAATGGAGAATTGCTTTTAATGAACTACGAATTTCCTTTCAATATGCCACAATAAGAAATGCGGGTAAGAACATCTCCCAGTGAACTTGTTCACTACATTCCCCCAGGTTCTTCTGTTAGAGGGTCTTGGGAAACATTTGTACGCTAGAGGTCTCAGGCCCAGGAAGAGTTAGTGTCCATTTTCTGGGCAATGATATGAGCCATGTGACTGCTGTAAAATAGGGTTCATCAAAGTTTATCTGTAAAGGGCCCAATTATATGTTAGGGTTTGCAATCTAAACTCAACTATTCAACTCTATCACAGTTACTCAGCCCTGCTGTCGTAGCAGGAAGGCAGCCATCAACGATACCATTACGAATGCTTGTGATTGTGTTCCAATAAACTTTTATTTATAGGCTCTAAAATTTGATCTTCATGGGTCACAAAATAGGGTTTATCTTTTGCTTTTTTGTAATCACTTACAAATGTAAAAATTATTCTTAAGTCACAGACCATACAAAACAGGTAGTGGATGAGATTTGGCCTCTCATTTACTGACCGCTGCTGTAAAGGATGCCGTTGTTTAACATTGTCTGCCAGACCCTGAAAAAAAGACAATGGCAGCTTGGTTTTAGCACCTACTGAAAATTAACTCTAACCCTCTATACTTCTCAGGATGGGCAGTGATAGTGCATAACAAATGCCCATTAAGTCTGTTTCCTGATCACGTTGCAGGATCATCAGCATCAGCAGAGGGCACTACTTCCTGTGTTCTTACCACAGGACTTGATAACCTCTACCATCTAGTCCGTGATTGCCCAAGGAAGGGAAAGGAAACTTGGAGAATCACGGACTTTTCTTTAAGATTTCTGTTCAAATGTGTCACACATGATTTCTGTTCACATTCCACTGAACACAGTGAGTCACACAACCACGGCAAAATTCAACAAGGTGGGGTAATGCAGTCCTATCCGGTGCCCGGAAGGAGATGAACAACACTGCCGTGAATCTCCTTAACGTCTTGAACACGGCCCTATTGAAAATGTTAAGCCTCTGTCCCAGCATCCCCCAATCTCCTTTTCACTGCCTGTTTTCTTTCCATAACTTTGGTCACCTTTTTGCATACTATGTGTACAATTTACTGAGGTATGATGTTTATCCCTCCCTCACAGCCCCATCCACCCTGCACTATAATTTGCATGAGGACAGGAATTTTTATCTTTTTTGTTCACTGCAAACACCCTGTGTCTAGAGGAGTGTCAAGTACGTAAGAGGCACTCAATGAGTAATTGAATAAATGAGTGATCCAATGGAAGAATAAATTAACTACATGAGTCCTTACAGCATACATACACCGAGCGTCATCTCATTTTCTTGCCATGGCTTCCCCTCTAACTTCCTCATACGCCTACATACTATGTAATGTGGCTACAAACGCATATACCCATATGTGCACACACGCGTACACAGAAACACACACGTTTGTAAGTCTTCTCCATTTTGTTATCATGAACGGATCATTCCTTTTGAGAATCACGATGCTAAATGAAATTTGGTACCAAAACTTGTTTACCCGTTAGGTGATTGACTGACTCTTTTTTTTTTTTTTTTAAGATTTATTTATTTATTTATTCGACAGAGAGAGACAGCCAGTGAGAGAGGGAACAAAAGCAGGGGAAGTGGGAGAGGAAGAAGCAGGCTCATAGCGGAGGAGCCTGATGTGGGGCTCGATCCCATAACGCCGGGATCACGCCCTGAGCCGAAGGCAGACGCTTAACCGCTGTGCCACCCAGGCGCCCCATTGACTGACTCTTTTTAAGTAAGCTGCTCCCAAAAGATGAAAATAAACGTTCTCCTTATATTCTCTTAAAAAAGAGTCATTGGGGTTATTGTTTTCATCATGGCTGGACGTCTCCTCTAACTGTACTTCTAGTGTAATCTCTGGTTTTTAATACAAAAGCCTCTGGCTACACTCCCACGGTAAAATCATTTGAAGTATCTTCTTCTATGATTGGCCTGCAGCTCAGGTCACCACACAGGTAGGGGGCCATCCTGCTGGGCACGGCCCTGCTTTCTAAGGCCTGCTTTGCACTACAAAAGGGAATTACCTTGAGAGCACATATTAGTGCTTGATTTTCCTCTTTGCATCTCCATTGCCCTCTAACTGGCACACATCATGAAAGGGCTCTTCTTCTAAAAAAGGTCTGTTGAATTTCCCAAATACCAGCTATTAAATCTTTACTTGATCTTAAAAGAGTTGTCCTATCCTGAAAGAAGGATAAAAGGCATCCGTAACAAACTTAGGCCATTCTTATTTAAGGAACAATTATGGGTTTCAGGATAATGCTGCTGAGTATCCCCCCTCCCAGTACAGTAGATTACATCATAGTTTTTATTGTAAGTAGATTTTATTTAAAGGTTTTATATGCAATCATCTACCACTCCAGTAATGCTAACTATTCTAGAACACCTAGTTTTAAAAGGATGCAGATTAATAGGTTAATGTAGCCAAACCCATGTATGACTTGGTGCTTAAAATCATAAACCCAGAAATGAAGACAGACCAGGTTTGAATCCCATTTCCTCACTGGCTAAGGGACCTATGAAGATTAAATAAGAAAAGTTATGCAGAGCCTTTACAACAATGACTAGCACATAGCCTTCAGAAAGAAAATGATATTGGCTCTATTTTCTCAACAATATCTTCACTTACAAGTATTTCTGAATACACTCCTTTTTTAAGAACATCCCTCATACTTTTATGCTTTCTTCATTTCCTGCATCCCAACAATCAGTTTCTTTCAAGCTAAAAACCCGTCTTCTCTAATCAGTCTTAAATGTAGATTGCCTCTTCCCAGGGCCATCTTCTGGATATTTGGCATTGGACATGTGTCCGAGATCATCTGTGACATTTATGTAAGTCAGATGGGAAGATTAGACATAAGCAAACAGTGTGTCCCTCTATCAACATTTGTTCAGCCTTCTGTGGGAAATACCAAGAGAACTTATTAGAGTAATTTGCAAAATTTTCTGGGCCAGTTTGCTTATTCAAATTAGAAACTGATTATGCATTCAAGCTTTATAAGAGAATAAATTAATTCAAGCTTCTTCAACAAAAATGGAAGTAAGACCTTCAAATTTGGCAATCATGACCAAGTTCAGGATGTTAATTTAGTTTAGCTAATTATGCAAATCTTAAAGACAATCATTTAGAAGTGATCTGTCTTATTTTAAAAAGTATGCATTAGGATAATGTATGATTTGGGAGGAAAAAAAAGCTTTGTGACATGATAGATTGGCAAACATTTTTTATGATATTTTTGTTAATTTAGCCAAAGACTTGGAACAGCTGTCCTTTTTTGAAAACAGCAATAGACAATTATGTTTTTTATACACTAAGGAGTTTTACACGTGGTATTATAAATAGGTAATGTTGGATGAACACCCATTCGTTGAAAACAAAGCATCAGGGTTTTTTTGGTTTTTTTTTTTAATCATAAAGAAAACAAGCCTTGAGTGGAAAGTTCATCATCCATAAGAAAGACAAACTAGGTTTGCTTCATGTTCAGATACCAGTCAGACTCAAAAAGAATTTTATTTGGCAATGATATGCAATAAATGTTTTAAAAATTATACAACTAGAATTAAGCCAAAAACAAAAACCCCAATATTTGTTTTTATTGTTAGTATTAAATTGTCCAAGCCTAGGCAAATTGTGAAGTAAGAAAATGAGTCTGGCACTTTTCTACCCCTTTCCCTTATACCTGATGTGTATATATTTCTTCCAACTGTCTGGAGTGCTTTCTGATTTCTTTCTCCAGATAACTTCAAAATGTTCCCTGCTTTGTCAGGACATTCAAACCTACTCCGGGTCTATCACCTCAAGATTCTACCCTAGGCTGAGTGACCGTGGGTAATAAAGCTAATACCTGTTGAGTAGTCCTATACACCAGGTACATATCATATATTGTTGCAATTTTTTAAATTTTCACTTTATAATTGTGAAAACCAGGGCTGACAGAGGTTAAGGAAATTGCCATCAAGCCTGGGATGCTGGAGTGAAGAAACCGAGGTACTTAGGATGCAAAATTTAGGGTGGCATATACTCTCTGAGCCATGAGTAAAAACCTACTTAAATTTTATACCCTAGGTTTGGGTGCCTTGCTTGCCTCAACTTAGCCCAGGCCCTTTTGCCCATAGACCCACAAATAGTGTTTGGAAGAGCGGAAACCTTCCAACTCTGATACCTGTGCTTGGCCTAGTCACCGAACACTGTCCAACTCAGAAATATCACTGGCATCAATCAATTAACAAATCACTTTAATATGTTATCTCTTCTAGGAAACATCATCCCCAGCCTGAAATAAAAGATAAGTGTCATTCATTCATTTATTCAACTAATATCAATTAAGTACCTGTTACAATCCAAATACTGTACCTCGTTAAGAATATGTACATTGATGGAGCAAAAGACTTGCTGGTGACGTGCTTTTATGGCACTAATAGTCCTGGAAAGAGAGGCAGACATTAACGAGGTAATTATACAACTGAAAGTAAATTGCAACTGTGACAAGTGCCATGGACAAGTACACAGTGTTACAAATGACAATAATAATATAATTAATAATATTTGAGCTGTTCAGGTTATTCTTAGAAGGAGTCTGAGGGTGGGGATTGAGCTGATATCTAAAGGATGAAGAAATGACTAATGTGGAAGAGAATAAGGTTATTCTAGGCATGGGAGCAGGTAGGGAAAGACACGGGGCACGTAATTCATATACAATGCAGAATGTGATACATTGTGCAAAGAAATCACTCTGAGTGTTCCAGTGGGGATTTGGGCTAGAACTAGTTCCGGGAAGCCCCATGGAAGAGTCGGCACTTACTGGCAGGATTTGGACATGCGGACATGGGGTAATGGGAAGCATTCTAGGCAAAAGGATGTATTAAGAGCAAAGGAACAGAGGGAAGAAAGCTTAGCCTGGGGACAAAGAAAGTTTGCCAGGATGTGGTATGGTATGTGCAGGATAGAGTAAATTAGGACTAGATCATCAGAGGCTTTAAACGCCAGCCTAATCTGATGGGCAGCAGAAAGTCTTTGAAGAGTATTGAGTGGAAAAGTGACATAATAAGACCTATAAAATTTCATCATGCAGACTTACATTAGGAAAAAAAGAAAATTAAGATATAAGATCACTCTAATCTCAGGTAAGTGAACCATTTGAGAGATAGGCTTACTATCTATAGGGAGACTTTATGTTATGGTTTTGTTTTTGGTTTTTTTCCTCCTCTCTTTTTTCTTTTTTCTTAGAGGAGGGTCAGAGAAGACATTATGAAAGAGAAAAATCTCAGAGCTCATCTTTTAAAGTTTTTTTTTTTAATTAAGAATGGCTATCTATAATGGGACAAAAAGTCATCCCCAAGTTGCAATAGTATTTTTCAAAATATGGACTAAAAGATGGAAGAGGGAGCATTTAATTTTTACTTAAAAAAAAAGATGTTTAAAGCAACGAAAAGAGATAAATGAGACCCCAAAAAATTCGCCAGCACTGATAAAGAACTTGACGCTTGCAGTCTGTAACTTGGTCTCATTTTGTGTACCCGGGGAGGGTTTTAAGGAATGAGATGACATGACCAAGGTGGCAGAGGAGAGAGAACGTTGTCAGAGACACGTGGGACCGATGGAAACTGGGAGATACTAAGGCATGAGAGCTGTTAGAGAGAAAGTTAAACTCATTTAGGAAACAAATGGCCAAGTTCTGGGTCCAAAATAACGCCACATCAAAGATGGACAGTAACCCCCTCACCCCGCAATTTTGCTTTAGATGGTTTCAGTTACCCCCCATCAACCACAGTCCAGAAGTCCATGGTCCCCCTCCTTACAAACTATCAGAAAGTCACTACTAGCCTAACGCTTTGTCACCACGCCTACGTCATTCACCTCTCGTCATCTCATCATGTAGGCATTCTGTCACCTCACATCATCACAAGAAGGGTGAATACAGTCCAATAACATCTTCTGAGAGAGACAAAGAGAGACCACACTCACATAACTTCTGTTATAGTATATTGTTATCATTGTTCTATTTTGTTATTAGTTATCGTTGCTCATCTCTTACTGTGCCTAATTTACAAATTAAAATTTATCCTAGCTATGCATAAGAAAAAAATTGAGTCTATATAGGGCTCAGTACTATCTGTGGCTTCAGGCATCCACTGGGGGTCTTGGAATGTGAATCCCCATGGATTAAGGGAGGACTACTGTATTTGGTTAACATTTGGAAAAGGACCTCCTTACCACGAGGAAGCCCCTAATTCAGTTCTTCGTCTATTGAAGGAATATGTGTTTTGTGTTCTGTGCACCACATCCCCTGATAGGAACTGGCCTCACAAAAGTTAAGAAAGCTATAGTCCCAACTTTCAAGATACTTTTGGCTCACTGGTACAGTTAAAGCCACATCAAAATTGAACTGCAAAGAGAAAATCTGAATGAAATTATGTAGAACATAGCAATGCAATTTGACAATCAAATATTTAATAAGAACCTGATACGTGTAAAGTACCAGTATGGTGGGCATTACATCGATCCCAGTCATCGAAGAGCCTAAAATCTCTGAGTTTGCAAGGCACAAATATGCAACCGACTAAAGTTAAGGCAATGTTTAATCTAATGGCAGAGGACAGTCAGTACAGATAATAAGAGTGTATAAGCGTTTAGAGATGGCAGTGACAGCAAGGGAAGAATTTCTAGAGCAGGCAGGCCATAAGCTGCATCTTGATGGATCAGTTGGGTTTGTATCCAGCCCAGCCAAGGGTCTCACATGATCTAGAAATGAATTAATGAGCTCCTCAGAGTAGCAATATGGTACAAGGAAAAGGAGGCAAACTTTGCAGTCAAATACACCTGGGATAAAATACTTTAGATCTGTGATATGTGGTATAGTTTCTCTGAGTTTTAGTTACCTTTCTTATAAAGTAGGAGAAACAATAAGAGGTTCTATTTCACATAGTTGTGAGAACTAAAGGAAATAATGTATGTAAAGTCAAGTCCAAGTATGCATGCATAAAATGTTAGCTTCCTCACTGAATCTGCGATAAGGAAAGCTTTGTAGACAGCAATTTATTGAAGGGTGGCCACCCTGTCTGTCTTGTTTCCTAGCACAATCTCTGGATCATTCAGGCACTATAAAAATGTGTGATGAGTGACTGAAAAAATTAAAAGTGGATTCGGGTCCTAAGTAGACCTATTTGTGTGGCGGAGTTCACATCAGAACCGAGAGAAAATACTGGACTTTCTGAAAGTAGGAGACTGATCCTGTTCTTTAGATCTTAGCTTTATCTTTTATGCAGTGAAGTACCATTGAGAGCCCTTAGGCAGAGGAGATATGCAACAAGGTGGCACATTACAAATATCATTCTGGCATCCAGGCAGTAGGGAGAAGAGAGGAGGACTTAGACCAAGAGAATGGAAGGAGGAAAAGGGTAAATGTAAGGCCTCTGAAGGAAGAGTCGCAGGACCTAGTAACTGAGGGAACAGACGGGAAGATGCTCAGAGGACACCCATCAGGGAAGGAAGATGGGATGACCCACCGTCCTGGTCTGCCTGGGTCAGAGGCGTTTCCAAGGACAGGTGACTTTAGTGCTAAAAGCAGTAAAACCCGGGCAAATTGGGACAATTGATCCTCTATTCCATTTCACCCAGCTGGACTCAAACTCTTGGCACGCCAAAAAATAAAGCATTTCAAAAACTGTGAAAAGTAGCATAAGAAAAGGGAGAAATGTAGGAAAAGAAGAAAGAAGTGAGATTTATCAGTTCAAAACTACACGGTAAAATTGTCATGACGTGTTCAGTTGGTGCTTCCTGTCGTTGTTCGTGCATCCTACACAAAGTCTGCGGGGTTTTCAGAATTCCCTCTGCCTCTCAACTTCCCACAGTTTTGTGTACCAGCAGCCTAGGAACTATTCCACGATCTATGAGGAAGATTTGCCATGAGCCAGCCATTGTGGGGAATGACAAATGCACATTTAGCACCTTCCAAAATAGTCAAGCCCCTCATAGTCCGGACAGAGGCGCACGTGCCTCATTCCGCACGACCGCGTGCTCTCTACTGCGCTGTGAACAGGGAGGGACCGAGCAGTCAAATCCTCCATTCTACTACCCTTCCTGAGGCCCAGCAGTCGTTCCCTTTCGTGGGTCAGATTTTTCAGAGTGCTTCTTTGCCTCGAGTGGCTTAAAACATTTGTCTGTATTGTTTGAGCAAATACATAACTCTATCTTCGAGCCTTTGCGAAATCTCAGAAGTTGTCTCATTTGACTCTGGTTTTGAATTTTGGCTATGTTGCTTGACATGACTAGTTTTTTATTATTCCTATTTATTAAGCACTAATTACAGAGTTACATGCTTTTGTTGAAAAAAAATGCCTGTTATAATTAAGGAAACTTTCTCTATATTTTTGAAATTTTAAACCAACTGGCAGCAACACACAATACTTCATCTAAGGGTAAAACATACACATATCATAACCTGAAGTCTCATGTCTTTGGGTTTATGAGTCACAGAAGGTGAAAAGATAAACTTAATTTATGATTCAGCAGTGATAAATTATAAATTAAGAACTTTAATCTGGAGACATGAAAACATAACAGAGTGCAAACAAAAGCAACAACTTCATAGTCAAGAGACCTTAACTCAAGTCCCACCTTTGCTGAAAGCTAACTGGACGAACTTAAAAGGGTATTTTAAGATTTCATTTATCTGAGAGAGAGAGAGCGTGCAAGAGAGAGCAAGAAAGAGAGAGAGCAGGAACAGGGCTGGAGCTCAGGAACATGACCTGAGCTGAAGGCAGATGTTTCACCTACTAACTGAGCCACCCAGGTGCCCTGAAAAAGCTAATTAATATTATTCTTCCATCTGAGCACCTACATTCACTTACTCAGTCATTTCGTCATCCAACCAATGCTTACTGAGAGAGTGAGTCGTGACTGAATGAATATCTTGAATACCAAGCACTATACTGGCCTCTAGGGCAAGGTTTCTCAGCCTCGGCACCATTGATACTTTGAGTCGAATACTGGCTTTCTCCTGGAATTGTAGGAAATATTGAAAAACCTGTCTTCGTAAAAGGATAGAATCAATTCTTGGAATCTACACTGTAGAAAATAATGGATAGCTTCTTCAGAATGGCATTATTGGGTTCAGTAAGTCACTGCCAACTGTCATTCTATATTTAAGTCCCCTGCAGACAGTCTTATTGCCTCACTTGCATCTGTGCCTTTCCTTAAAGCAATCGAGGCGGGAACTGATTGGAAGCTTTGCTAGCATGACTATCCCCTAGGTAGGGCTGAAGGAGGTAGAGCTGTCCTCACTCGAACTCAAGTTACGAGAGGGAAGGAGTGGTAACCTAAGAAAGGATGCTGGGCAAGATAAGACATCCAGTGTCCGCTACAGTCGTTTATAAGGCCTCTTCGCATTTGTTATCACATTTGAGTCCCCAGTTCACTCTGTGGCATAGGCAGGGCCTATGTGACAAGTATCTTAGTTTTGTGGACAAGGCAGGAGAACAGAGTGACTTGCCCAAGCTTACCTGGTAAGGGGCAGAGCCAAAACCTGAAACCAGGTCTGATCAAATAGAGAAAAAAGGTCAGATCCAGAATGAATAAGTTCTCAAGAAAAAGGAAAGTGGGAAATCCACTCTAGTAAGAATTTCTTAAATGCAAAAATGCACAGGAAATGCTTTAAGTTAGTGAAAACTATGAGTAATTTAAATTGTCATTTAGTGCTGATGGGCAGAGAGCTGCTGCTAAAGGAAGTGGAAAATAAATTGACTCTGGACATTCTTGAGAAATGGAAAAATCAAGTCTATGGAATAAGATTTAAGTTCAAAAATAAGAAAGCAAGCTCATGAATGAAAGCTGAAGAGAAGAAAAAAAAGAAAATTGTGGGGCAGCCAGCCACCAGTTTTTGTGGGTAAATGTGAGACTAACATTTGCAGCATAATTGTGGCTTAGTTTAGAGTAAAGGAAAAGGGCAGAGGTTACTGCTTTTGTGTACAATTCTGATTTCTAACCTTTCGACTACTGGGTGTGGGGCTTTCTCCATTTAGTACTGTTCCCCGTCAGTGAACAGTCTGCTCAGAACCATTCCAGATTTCATGCTGATCCTTATTAGCTTTTCATTTCCCTGGGAGCTTCTCTCTGACATGAACAATACTTTCCAGCTACAAACAGTTCTGCCACGTCAAATATCATGAAGGGCAATACCACTTGTTTGTACTTCTTTTCCCCGCATCTTATTGAAAGAGCTGCTGCTGTTATTTCAGGATCTTTCGCCAGCGTGGTGGTAGGACTTGTAATTCCACCACATGATAAACTGATCCGTCTCCAGGTTTTCCATTTTTTTGACTATCTTGGCATAAAACTTGGTCTAGTCTCGGTTGCCTTCCCATGAAATTAAATACAGGTTTGTTCATATCCTGGGCATTGGATGGCATTTTTATACTGAATATGCTGTACCAAGAATGATGCCTCACTCATCACAGGGCCAGAGACGTGAGGATTTCAAATGCTATAACCAAAGCTTATCTAATACTGCAACCTGGTCCCCACAACCTAGAGACAGGCTACAAGATGATTAAAGAAGCTCTCGCAGTAAGGCCCCGCTACATGTCCTTGGTTGTGGCACAGATAGAGCATAAAGATGACACAGAACTTGTAAAGGATGAGTGGGGAAATATCCTGTTCCCTGAATCCATAAAGCACGTCGCTGAATCCAAGCCTATATCATCTGCCCTTAAATGCATAATAGCTTCTTCAGTTTCCAATTGCCACTGCATTTCTGTACTTTCAGAAAGCTATTGAGATACTTGGGGTATGAAAGATGCTATATAAAACCAAATTTAATTCTGTACTATTCCAGTAATTTGCCTCATAAATACATCTTGAAGTGGTGAAATACTTTCGGTTACAGAAATAAAACTTATGTATTCATGACCTACGTATTATTTCATCTTCTTGGAAGTCAAAGGACTCTTCCAGTGTTTATGCTACTGAAATAAATCTGCTATAGGTGTTTTTATAAAGGTTGTTAGTACAAGTGACATTGTGGGAGCCAGCACTATTATCCGTTGTATTTCCCTTGCAATTATTCTTTATGCATTTTTCTTAGTTTATTTTTAAGTGAATGGACTTCAGTTTTTCCTCACTGATAACTACTTGTATTTTTCTGAAACTTCGTATTTAGATAGATGGTAGGGAGTGTTATTGTGATCTGATGGCCAGGAAAAAGCGATGGGGAGGGGCAGGGTATCAGTCAAGATAGGCTTCAAAATCAGACCGAAAAGACAGTATGGACCCTATTTGGCTTTGTGACAACAACATGGATTTAATGACCACTCAAGTCCATAATTTCCCCCACAAATTGTGTCTTCAAAAAGTTTTTTCTCCTACTTTGACCATTGCCTACAAACAATCCTTTTATCTTGTCCCTTTGGAAGCCCCTGCTGTATCTGGAACATTCAATGAGATACTGCAACACTTTAGTTATAAAAGTCAGACGTTATTTAAACCTTGTAGCAGTATAGATTGCTGCTTTAACAAGAAAACTTGTTGTAGTATTTAAAAAATTAAGACATTTTGTAGCGTTTTATGTGTAGTGATACCATTGAGAATAATCTTTCCATCTCTACACTTGGAAAATCTAATGGTATGAGAATTAGCCATCCAAATAGGTACTTAAAAGAAGAAAAGAAAAGGAGGTTCACGCTCATTTTAAGTGTGAATGTGTGTGTGTGTGTGCATGTGTATATGGGATTTACAAAGTTGCACAATCTATCCGGTATCAGGAACTAGTATTCCCCCCCATAGTAAAATTATAACTGTTTGCAATGTAACATGGGAGACTGCCTCATGATGTTGGAATGGAATTTATTCATCCAGTTCAGCTGATAATTCTGAGTGCTTACTGATGCTGGGGATTAGGGTGTGTGTGTAAATGTACGGTAAGATACGGACCCTGCCCTAAAGGAAGTCACAATCTGGAGAAGACAACATGGTCAAAAATAAAATCATACTTGCAACATATTTTTTTCAGGATTATGTACTAGAACATAGAATGGGATTATTGAATATTTTCAATGGACATAATCAGATTTAAAATATCCTTTTTCAAAGAGACTTTAAATAATTGCTTTTATAAACTAGTACCATGGTTTTCACACAGTCCCTTCAAGGACAAAGACATGGATGTAGGATTGGCCTCAAGATCAATAGTCAGGTTCTAGAATGAGTAGTGATACCACTTACTGTGAAATATGTAGCACTTACTGGGTGCCTCTTGATTCCACTTGTTCTTTCCTGGGATCGTTGTTTCACTGCATAATTGGCTAAAGAAAAGAAACTCAGACTTTTGTTAGAACAGTTCTAGAACAGTTTTAAAACTTCTGCTACTAAAGCTCCTATGATAAAGGGGCAGATCTGACCTACCTGAGGGAGCTCTGAAGTAGTCTGGGGCTGGGAGGGGCATCTTTTTAGTGCCCAACTGGTATAATTGATTAAGAAATGAAAGATAATTTCTTGTGTGGAGAAGAGGAGATAACAATTGGACTTTCCTCTGAATACACTAAAGGTTAGATCAGATCAAAGAGTTAAAAACATTGAAGACCATGAGAAAGCCACACACTTTCTTTTAAAACATGTGTTTTCCAGTGCTAAGATGAGTATCACAGTCATTAAAGATTATCTAGAAAACGCAGAAACATAAAAGAAGAAAAGTCACCCATATTTTCAACAGCCCAAAATAACCAGTATTGACACTAAATTCACTTTGAGTATGATATATCAATAATTCCCCTTAAAAAAACATCTCCTGTTTTGGTTCTATGCGGTATTTACAATTTAACTGATATATCACATCGTACCTTCATATGCCACAGATTTTGCTTTCACTAAATTAATAACAGAAAGATATTTTGCTGGTAAAAAAAATAATACAATATATAAAATTTCAATAAGTTCCTAAAATTTTTGAAAATAAACAGCAATAGAAAAATGAATTTATTTTTTAAAAAATTACATTCCAGACTGGTATTAGTCAATAGGAATACCAAGAAAAATTAAAGACAATCCAGGCTGAGATAATGGTATTCTGCAACGTGTTTCAGGATTTAGAGTTCTGAGTCATAGCCTGAGTCCTCAGTTCACTTAATGACCAGTGAATCTCCTTGAACCTCAGTTCTACCACCTATAAAATGGGGGGAATAATAAAGCTTGCCTAAAAACTTATCGGGAGAATTAAGTCATATAATGTACATGGAATTGTGTTATAAACTTGAAGTTGCTACTCAGATGATACTAGCACCTAATTTTGAACTTAAAGTTATCTCTTGAATTTATTTCCTAAAAATGAATTACAGTTCTCTTTATCTGTCATCAAATAATGGCTCACAGAACCTAACTTAAAATTAATACTACTGACAAGGCTTGTCTTCCAAGTTAAAAAATTCACAGGTGATTTTGATGCTCGGATTTGAATACAGTAGGATGATCCCATTAATCCAAATAACAGTCTTGAATGCAGTTTTATTTTTCCCATAAAAGTGATTGTTCAAAATTGTAAAACTTTAAATGTAGAAGCCACTGAATATAGGTTTAGTCAATGTGAAGAGTGTCAGATAAACTGATGGTAGTAATTTCTAACAATAACATCTCCATATGGATGATGGAATTTTTGCATTAATTCTCAAACCTCTCCCAGCATTAATATTGCAATAGTGAATATGAATTCTGCTGTGATCCAATGAGTTTGCAGAATTGAGGGAAGCCACTGAACGTATGAAGTATCTAACATCTACATGTCATGGATAATGTGGATTATGGCATGACACTTCTGTGTGAATAGTACACGGACGAGGTGTGAGAACATTAAGCTTTCAGACTATCACTGTGACAGCCTACGTTAGTCTTTGACAACCCATATAAATTTGACAAAGACATAGCATCAAACCGTATTATAAGCCTCTTGGAAGGGGAAAAAAATGAAAAGTAATGAGATTTTTATCCTATTCCCTTGTATTGTGCAGTTGTCACTGTAATCAAAGATTCCAGAAAGCTTTTCGTGATGTAACTTACAATGCTTACTACCATACAGTTGGAGCCAATTCTATAAATTACATCTAAGTTGGGGATCACCTTAACCTTCTTTGTGTTTTTGTCAGACTGTGCTTGTTGTAACCCTGCCCTCCATCTACTGGGAGACCTTGCCCTACCACCTGCTTTCTGCTTCTGGAATGTTACATCACCTTCTCTAATCTCTCTCAGCCTGTTCTTACCAAGGACTCCTCTTATCTAACAGGGCACAAGGAATAATGGCTTTTTTTTTTTTTTTTATCTCTCTCAGCAGGTACTGCAAGCCCTCTCTTTCTTCTAAGCTCTGTTAAGCCTCCCTTCTATCCTTCTCTTTCAACACTGACCAAAGACACCAACTCCTAAAATTTCTAAATAACCTTTCAATGACCCGTAAACAGGGCTTTTCTTGGCCAGGCCAACAAAAGGAAAAGTTTTTACTGTCCTTCTCTTGAGTCACTCTGTTCTTTCCCATAGGGTTATCGTTCAGCACTGTAAAAGTATCAAAAATGCAAGTTTATTGATGTTTCCTCCTTCAGTCCCCATGGTAAATAGATGCCCTTATTCTTTTTTTAAAAAATTATAACTTCTTATAAGAGACATAATTTCTGTGATCAAATTTTGTTGATATTTTTTAAAGTATTTTGGAAAGGAAAAAAATACTTACAGAAAAGTAAAGTTCATAAATTTACTCAATAAACTTATCCCAGACACTTCTTGGGTCTATTCTAGGCATTGGGAACTCAAAAGTGAGTAAGATGTTGGTCTCTGCGTGAAGCTTCACAGTCTCTTAGGGAAAAGAAAAATTACAAACAGGGAGATAAGCATGTTATGTTCAAACATTTGGGAAGCACAGATGGTGGAATTAACTGTGGTTAGGAAGGTCAGGAAGGCTTTTCAAAGGTAAAGTATGAACAGAGATTTAAAGGAGGAGTCAGCGTTTAGCGGGCAGGAGAACAGAAGGGCTGTACTCCCTGGTTGTTCAAGGAACTGCAAGTAAACCCAGGTGATTGGGGGAGAAGCAGCAACCATCTTGTTGATGGCCTCATATGCTGCCCCAAGGGCTTGAAATTTATCAGAAGGCATTGGATTATTTAGACCCAGGAAATGATTTATGTCAGTGTAGAGATATCTCTGGTAGCAAGAAAGAGGGTAGATTACATGGAAGTGGAGCAGACACTGCAAGAGTATTAGTTAGGAGAATAATGAAAATATAACAAGCTCCAAGGAGTCACACCTGATAAATGAAGAAGATGTGGCATAGAAATACTGTGTATGAGGCGCGCATACTTGTAAAGCCAGGAATATGTTGTTATTTCTACTTTCAATGATCTTTAAGACTTTTGTGTGTTTATTCATATTTACAATTTTAAAAGGTTGTATTTTAAATATATGAATTTAAATAATCACACACTGAAACACTAGGACCAAATTAATTTGATGATTAAAAAGGTAGAGCACATGTTATCTAGCCTGATTTTGCAAATTATGCCTTTGGGGCAAAATTCCTAAATGGAATTTTGGAATATGGGCTACGCTCGAGGATGCTGATTAAATAAATCTTCCTGTTTGGGGCTTCATAAGACACAGATACGCAATGTACTTTACTACGATGGGTGAGTAAAAGAAAAATAATAATGAAGATAATATTAAAAAGTGACCATGTCTTTATTAAATAATATGACATAAGACATCACAAAAAAGGTAAACTACAGTTTTGGAGAAGATATTTGTAATACGTATATCCGACTTGTATTTTGAATACATTAAAAAATCCTATAAAAAATAAGATTAGGCAGAACATACAATAGGGTGATAAGTTAAAAAAATGTGTACATACAAATTGTCAATAAATGTCTGAAAAGACATTCAATGTCATTAGTCATCAAACAAATGAAAATGAAAACCATAATTTGAAAACTCTCTAGACCCATCAGAATGGCTAAAATGAAAAAGACAAAATGGTTGGCTAGGATCACCCATACACTTGGGTGAGAGGGTAAACTGACATAACCATTGGAAAAATTGTTAGACATTATCAGCTTAAACTGAATATATACCTACCTTATGACCTAGCAAATTCTACTTCTAGGTATACCTGCAGAAATGAGGGCAGCTGTTCACCAAAAGTTATAAACAAGACTGTGCAGTGTAGTTATTCCTAATAGCCCACACCTGGAAGCAACCTACGTGTCCATCAGCAGAATGGATGAGCAAGCTGTGGTATATCTACACAATAGAATCTTATACAGCAAGGAGAATGGATGAACTATAGTTACGTACAACACAGTGAAGGAATTTCATAAACATAACATTGAATGAAAATAAGCCAAACATAAAAAAGTATATGTTGTTTGATTCTATTTATTTAAAGTGAAAATATTGCCACAATTAGAAGTCAACAGAGTGACTACTTTTAAGAACTGAGATAGTAACTAAAAGGAGCCACAGTGGCGTGAGGGGTGCTTCTTGATCGGAATGTCAGTTTCCTGGATGTATTTCTTCTGTGAAAATTCATCAAGCTGTACAGTTACAATTTATGCACAGTTCTGTTCTATTTCAATTAAAAGTTTACACTAAAGAGAGAGAATAAAGGAATGTGAGTAACCAGATTCTATTATGAACATACAACAGCCTAATATTGTCATCTTTAATTAAAATTTAAACATGCCACCTAAATTTGTAGTCACTTAAATTGGTCATAGGGACATAATCCATGTAAAACATGTCAGTTTTGAATTATTTCCCCTTCTCAATAGTATTGTGTGCGATTCTTAAAAGTCAATCTTGTCAAAAATAATTCATCTTACCTTCTCAAAATAATGAGCACATTGTAAAGGTTTGCCTCCTGATTTTATGAAACAATTTACCATTTGATGACATTTAAGAAAATACAGCTTTTTTCCCCCTTTCTGAAACAACATGAAACTGCCCCAGCTTTGTTTTCTGAGACAGTTGTCTCAGAATAAACTAAACAGAAATCTATTTGGCACACAACTGATTTGAAATGCCTCCTATTTCCTCTTCCTCACGGTTTTCCGTGAAATGATTTCCAATGAGTTCATCTCAAACGAGGCAACTTGGCTTCTAGCAAAGGGAAAAATATCTTCTAATGTGGTCACAGATGCTCTAAAGACCATATAAAGTCCTCTGTACTTGTAACTTTACAGCAATACGATTCAAGTTTTATATTCTTTGTCTTGACTATTTTGAAAACATTATTAGTGCTTATTTTAGTCCTCTTTTGACAATTCCTTACTAAAGGATAATCTAATAAGTAATGTAAAAATATAATGGCGAACTTAAAATAAAGATACGATATGATCTCTTTCCCTTTTCTTCTTTCCTTCCCTTCTCAAATCTTATAGCAGAAAGCTAGGAAATTCAGTGACAGAAGTTTCACACCACAGCATCACACTGGATAGAGCGTTTACTAAATGCCCTTGGGGATGCCCAGTAGATCACACAACCGTGACTGCAACATTGGACCTGACTGTCAGACCTCTCTCATGCAGGTTCCCATCAGGAAGCCAACTGCTTGCTGAAACATCAGAATAAGCATATTGGGGCTTTCTATTTTTAGTTAAAGCCATATACATTTCCCGGGGTTTCATTCTTCCACTATCATAAATCGAATTCCTCTCAGGTGTCTGCAGTTTAGAGCGAAGTTTCTTACTTTGAGAACTTTGCTGGAGTCAGAACATTCAGGAGTCAGCGTGTCAGATCACTTACGCTATGTCCAGTCATCATTTCTAATTCAGTTTTTATAGCCCATCAACCTCCCCCTCTAAAGCTATAAATCCTCAACTAACTTCGAGTGCAACAATATTTAGAGATTTTTATCTCTAGGGCTCCATAGAGAATTCCAAATTTCTCTAATTATATTGTCCCATTAACTATAATCTTTGCTTAAAGACAGTTTTGATAGCCTAAGCTAGTTTGAAAAGTACATTGAGGCTGTCTTAACCTTGAGCTTGTATTTTCTCCTTGATTTATTGCAGTTTCTGAGAAGACAAATTTTAAGCTTTTCCTCATGTCATTAACCCCAACGAGAGTTTAAATGGGCAGGCTGGTAGCATCAAGCTTTGAATAACCCCAAAAGAGGATTATTGGTATAACTTCTATCATTTCCAATTTAATTCAGAGGCCAGAAGGATTTGTGGGAGTCATTTTGACTGTACGTGATATTTATGCATCATGTATATGCATTATTTATGTTTTATTATATGGTTCTGATCCAAAAACATAAACTCCATGAGGGCAGAGATTATGCCCATTGATATGCCCGGGCTGCAGTATCTCTGATCCCTAGAATAGGGCCCACACATAATAATTGCTCAAAACATATTAATTGAGTTCATGAATATAGGTTAAGATGTTTGTTGCCTTTTAGGAGAAACTGTGTCTTTCATTGTCCTTCATACAGCATTTGAATACATACTGCTTTTTGATGGAATTACATTACTTTCTAAGCCAGGGATTGTCAAACTTTTTTTGAAGAGCCAAATCAGACATAGTTTTGACTCTGTGGGCCTTATGGTCTTGCTTACAAGTACTCAACTCTGCTATAAGAAGTTAACTCTGCGTAGTAGCACACAGCGACAGGGAGCCACCTCCTGTTTCATAAGGCCCTTGAGCTAAAAATCGTTTTTAATTTTTAATTGATTTTTAATATTAAAAGTACCATGACACGTGAAAATTATATAAACTTAAAATTTCAGTGTTTAGAAATAAAGTTTTATTGGAACATAGTCATGCCCATTGATTTACATTCTGTCTATAAATGCACTGGTGTTCTAAGCAGCATTGAGTAGTTAAAACTATTAAATTAAGCGGCAGAACAGTTTAAAAAAGAGAGGCTGGAAATGATAAGGAATTTGTCCTTACATTCTCTGATTTTAACAATCTCCGTATCTTCAAGACATTAAAACCTTAATATGGGGGATCCAGGTTTCCTATCATTTAAACATAGTAATGATACGAGAGAAAGATAAGATGTTATTCCACACGTGTTGGTGACAATCCATAAATATAGAATACAATTCTCAGTTACTAATAATTATTGATTAAAGAATCAAATGCATAAATGATGTCCACAGGTGATGTTAAAGAGTCACAAAAATCAATATGACCAGGCTTCTCATCTCTCTATCAGCTTTACAACAACAATTCTTAGCCTAAAAAAAAGAAATCAACTTCTCATTTTTATTCTCCAACACAGTTGAAGGTGCTAATGAAAAATCTAGAAAATCTGTACATCAATTAATCAAGAGTTGACTATAGATTACCATCTTCTATAAATTGTAAACATCAAATGAATATTACTTAAATCCATTAGAAAAAAAGTAAGCTAATGTATGTTTCTCACAAATTATAAAAAACTGTTAGCATTAGATGACATTTACCCAACTGATAAAAACACAAGGATGTGAGCCTTTTCCAGTTGGAATAGGAGTTTAAGGACAGGCACTGTAGGGACACCTGGGTGGCTCAGTCGGTTAAGCATCTGACTTTGGCTCAGGTCATAATTCCAGGGTCCTGAGATTGAGTCCCACATCAGGCTCCTGCTACTCCCTCTGCCTGCTGCTCCCCCTGCTTGTGCTCTCTCTCTCTCTCTGACATATGAATAAATAAAATACTTTTAAAAACTATCAGAACAGGCACTATATAATTTGAAAGAATTCATGAATGATGATCACAAAGCCACTTATTCATTCATGCATGCATTTGATCAACAAATATGCATTGATGGCTATTCTGCACTAAGTGTTGTGGGGACACAAAGACATATGAGAAACTGTCTCTGCCCCCCAGCAACACTTTAATTGGGGAAAATAACATATGACTAATAAAAGTGGACCCAATGAAAGGTTTTAATATAAATTTTAAATAAAAGGCATTCTATGGAAAAGTCTTTTTAAGTGCCAAATAAGTAATACAGGAAATAAAGGCTAGAACCCTTGTGGGAAGAAATGGATCATTGAGTTCTAGAGTGTTCGGTGAAGGCTTTTTGTGGTGAAGGCTTTTTGTAGAGGAGAAACTTAAAAAGGAGTTTTAAGAGTGAATAAACACCCAGTAAATATTTGATGCACAAATAAATAAGTCTAAGATTTACATAGCTGAAGAGAAAGAAAGACACAAGAAGGTAAAATTGCCAACTTTCTGGACCCTGCTCCCAGATTCACCAGGACGTTCGGGAAGAACTCAGTGGTGGGAGTCATCAATTCTGCCCCATCATCTTCCCCTATCTCCCACTGCTGGCGGGATGTTAGAGTGTACGGGTCATGGGTTAACCTGGACATGGTAGGGTCCTGAAAGGAGAGAAAAAGGAACATAGAATTTTCTCTGATAACTTAAACTCTCACATTTGGAAGATGATTGTCCACAGTAACATTGCACTTTTTCTCAGAGAAGGTCAAAGTCAGCCATAACCTTCTACCAGAAGAAGGCCCAGTAGAGGGATTCCTCGTGTTGTGTCAGAACTGTCCCACCTTCCAGTCTTAAGCTTTTCCAACCGTGACTAATTCCCAATACCTGGCTTATTGCCATTGCAATTTTAAAAGGTTGCTAGGATTGTGCCACGTAAAGCTAAAATATCTATTTAATAATGGTGGATTCTTTCTGTTTTTCATTGAAGATAAAGACACATATCCAGTTTTCTAAAAAGTAATTTTAAACTATTAAAAGTATTTTCAAATGCTTCATATTTGAATGTTCATGTAACATGTGGAGCTACTCTTTGCTAATGCATTTATATGGAGGTAATTTTTTTGAGATAAATCATGGAAATGTGTTTCCTAACATGGTAAATGAACATATATATTTTTATGATTCAGGATCTTTTATAGACTGTCATCATTAGCATTTTTTTTTAAATATTGACTTACAAATTGCATGTACTCATTTCAGTTACCACTTGACATGCTTACCAAATGCCCATCTTGTGTTTACATGGAAGTATTCAATGATAGATAATATAGATTCCCATCTTCAAGGAGCTAAAAATATAGTAAAGGCAATAACACGTATTCAGACAGCTATACTGCAGAGCAGAATGGAATTCTTTAAAAATACATAATCACTAAAAATAAAATCCGGTTTTATTACTGTTGTCTGCAGGACTCTGAATGCTCTGACTTCTGCTCATTTCTTCAGCACTCTTGCTCATCATGGTTCACAAGTTCTTTTGATGTGTAGGTTCAGAACTGGCACAGTGTCATTTCTATCTCATATCATTGGGTAAAGTGAGTGTTATGGCTGAACTGAAGTCATGAGGCAGGGAAGTACGTACTATCCACAGCAGGAGGGCTCAGAAAAGTACATGGCAAAGAGTGTGGATCACAGGGAGAGCTAAAGGATTGGGGCTAATAGCACAATCTACCACACTAGGTTATGTGCAAATTTATGATTTTGTGTCTTTCTGCCTCTTGACTCTTTTCTACACCCAGCCACACTGATTCCAAACTAGTTAATATCCTCACTTTACTTCTGAGTGATTATTGGTCACACAGGACATCAGTCATGTGGTTGGCCACATTTCCAGACGTGGTCATGCATTTTGCCTGGGAGAAGAATATTCTGGCCTCATTTGTATGATAATAATTTTGGACATATGTCTCTTATGTTCAGCTGTAGGTATCTTGAAACATGTCTTCCAAGAAATACATTCATTGCTAATGAGCCAGAGAGCCTCACCTAAATTTCTGCATGCAGTGAGCATCCTATAAATGCTACCTTTTAACTGACTGCTTTATCCCATTTCAAAATATGTGTGACCAATATGTTTCCATGATTCTGATTATATAGAAGCATTAATATTCAAAACCTTACTAAGCTGCTCACCTGCATCAGCCAAGCTGATTGAGGTTGTGGGATCAATCAAAAACAGACACAACAAGACTTTATTCTTTCAATTCTATAAATAAGACATTTCTAATTCCAATGACAGAAATAAAGACTTAAGGTAGGGCCTCTCAAACTTTAATGTGCATTTGAATCACCCGGGGATCTTGTTAAAATGCACGTTCTGATTCAGTATTCTGGGGGAAGGTCTGATAGTCTACATTTCTAATAAGCTCCAGCTGATGTTGATGCTATTGGTACCCAAACCACACTGAAATGGCAAGGGTCTGAAGGATTCAGTAGTGTCCTTTTCTGAATAAAATCCTTATCCATGAGTCATAGCAACTGCATTTTAAAAAAGCAATAAGAAGTGACCTCAACATATAAATTATTTTAAGGTTTGTTTTTTGGTTTTGGGTTTTTTTTTTTTTTTTTTGTATGCCAGAGGCCAGCTATACTACTGCATGTGTGCTGAAAATGAATAGAAATTATATTTTAGAAACAGATCTGTAATCAAAATAAAATTATATCCATCATATAGCAACTATTTAATGCTCTTTCCCAGGCCCTGGTTGTTGGCAATGAATTCAGAATTACACCTGGACAAGTAAATTGGACTAATGCCCATGAGAATTTACTGATAATTATTTCTCACTTCATAGTAAATCATCAGTTGTTGTGTTAATCAACTAACGAAATGCATTGCTTTACTTGTAGAATCAGGTGCAATATGTTTTAGATGCAGATACTTATTTACTCAAAAATATGAACTACCTGCTAGCACCTGACATGGTGATAGGCACTGTATGTGAAACAGCAGTAGATGACACATGACACCTATTCTCAACAGGCTTACAAACCAGGGAACAGATATGGATAATCAGGTAATGACAGAACATTGCAGGAAGCATGGATTTCCTTAAGAAATGAACAGAAGTGCTAAGGATGTCTATAAAGGGAAAAGTAAGAATCTTTCAGCCAGACTCCTGTTTAGAACCGCTAATGAAGGATGGTAAGGTAAGCATACAGCATCAGTCTTGGGTGAAAGTATTTGATATATTTTTAAATTTACCAAAGAAAAGGTAATAAATATGGTGACATTCCATTTGAACCCTAAGAACCCAACCAATAAATTATAGTCACACTTTACATTTTCACTCCCACCTAAACATTTAATTTTCCCACTTACCTTTCTCAGTTTTCGCTTCTGTAAAATGAGTTGGTCTTCCTTTTTTTTTAAGATTTATTTATCTATTTTACAGAGAGAGAAAGAGGGAGAGAAAGAGCATGAGCAGAGGGAGGGACAGAGAGGGAGAGAGAGAGAATCTCAAGCAGACTCCCCACTGAGCACAGAGCCCCATGCAGGGCTCGAGCTCACAACCCTGAGACCATGACCTGAGACAAAACCAAGAGTCAGACACTTAACTGCCTGAACCACCCAGACACCCCATGAGTTATCTTCTAATACAACATGGACGTAAGCAGAATTGATTATAGCCCTGAATAGTATTTTAAAGAAACGATTATGGAGAAGAATAAAAACAGTGATAGAAAATGGAATCAGGAGTAAAGATCAGAGAAAATGGGAGTTAGGGATTTGTTCACTTAGAAAAGTCCATAGGGGAACTTTGATTTTATTGTGAATTTTAGACTAAGGATAGTGAACAGCTACCTGCCGGTCAGAGCAGGACAAAAAGAAATATACTGTAGCCAGACATGTACGTGAGCACCTGGCCACATGTGTTCCTGGCCCTTACAGCCTGCTATTCCTGTGAGCATACCGAGAACAGGCCAGGTTTCCACAGCTCCACCACTCGCCAGGGACACTTGCCAATCTCCCAGATCAGCATTTTCAGGTTCTGGCCACAATAGCATCTCTCTCAAGAGCGCCTGGCCCCATTTCATTTGTGATAGTCTGTCTGAGATGTCTACACTCCTTTGACAACAAAAATTATGAGCTTGGATTGTGACCAGTTCATCACAGAACCCTAATTCAGGGCCATCTTTTGTCTGGTGCCCCAAGCCACTACAAAATACCATTGTGCCTAGGAACTTTTTCAACCTAAAAGACAAAACAAAACAATTACAACAACCTTTTCTTTACTGTCCTGAAAGTAGTTCTTCATTCCTCTTTTCGGTGGGATGAGGAGGCAATAATGTTTGTTTAGAAAGCTTATTATTGTGCAGAATAATTTTTCAATACCACACACATACACAAATGCTAGGATTCATCACATGTGAAGTATCATTATAATCTGATAAAAATGCTTCACAATGCAGAAATATTCTAGGAGTTTGGATAGAAGTACAGATATATTTTTCACAAGAAGCAGTTCTAAGTACCTCTGCGTAAGATCATTAATTCTTGGTGCAAAATTTAAGCATAACCTCAGATAACAGAACACCTGTTATTTTGTCATTTGAACACACCATCCTCAGCAATCTTTGACTAAGGCCTCATAAAGAATATTTATGCAACCTCAAATCTACCCAAACTGTTTACATAGACATAGATTGAACAAATTGCTATTGTAACTGTCAGTGAGCATTGTAATTCGGTAGGTAGCTGGTCTGAACCATGGATTGGCAGCTGTTGCTAATAGCAATAGATATAAGAACCATGTCCATCAGGGCGTGCAGACCCTCTGAGAAAGTCTTTCCAGATAAAAAATATTACTAATATTAAGAATTCTAAGAAGCCTCGGAAAGTCAGTGTTGCTTTAAGAAGTACATGTGCAATGTAGATGTCCTTCTTTCGACTTTCATACATCTTCCTGACCTGGAGCTCTCCCCTTGCCCGAAATTTACCATGCGCAATAAGGATACTTCAAACAAATCTTCTAGACCTGTCTTAGACAAACACAAGTTCAGGCACTTAATTTCCATGGAGCAGTTAATTAATGATAAATTATAGTTAATTAATGATATTTTTTTTCTTCCTAAGGCATTCAAGCTCAATATGACCAGTCCCTCTCCCAGATTTTCCCAAATAGAGAACATAAAACGCACAGATGACCATAACTTCATAAATGGACAAAGTGGATAGGAAGTTTGTAATCATTCTCATAAGAAATTTAGCACAAGAGCACTTTAATTTCTTGACTCACTGGTATGTTAGCTTTTTTTTATTAACATGGATTTATGTGACCATTGCTTTATATGGGTAAGACTTCATCCAGCAGTTTTATCATCATTTTTTGGATAACAGCTTTATTGAGATATAATTCACATACCATACAGTTTACCCATTGAAAGTGTAAAATTTAATGGTTTTGAGTATATTCATGGAGTTGTGCAACCATCAACTCAATCAATTTTAGAACATTTTTATCATCTATAAAAGAAACCCCATACCCTCTACCTGTCATCCCCCAAACCTCCCATCCCTCTCAGCCCTAAGCAACCACTAATCTTTCTGTATCTCTCTATATGCCTATTCTGGAAATTTCTTATAAATGGAATCATAAGTTTTTATAATTATTTTTGCTGGTTAATTGTATGCAGGTAAATATATGTCATATTCTAAAACATTATTTTGTTTTTCTGAGCCATATATTTACAATGTCATGTACCTACAGTTTGGTAGTACTACAATTACAGCTTGGTTAAAGCTCTGTAAATGAACATATAGTTAAGAATATATCAAATACACTTTGACCAGCCATTGAAATAGGACTTATTTTTTACTTATTGGCTCATTACGGATTCAACAACCTCAATATGACTATAGTTTTTAAAAAACAGATTTTATTTAATAACACATTATTTTAGTAAAGCACATTTCTCATATTTTCTCTTTGCTTATGAAGTTGTTTTAGAATACAGAGAACTTCCATGTTTATTACCAGTAACAACAAACAATTATGTTTGTAGAGAAAGACAATCTCTCTGTCTCACATGCACACTGGGCTCCAGGAGTCATACTTCTTTATTGCCCGGGGAAGTTGTTAGGCAGTGATTGGTGTCCACTTTGAAGATTCCTTGAAAGCAACAGCGAAAACATATGTTCCATTTGGACTACTGCTGTGGACTCCTAATTTATCTCCACAGCCTCCCACACTGCCTCATCTTAATCTACTCTGTACCACAAATGGCCCCTGTGATATATTTAAAACTGGTTACTTCTCTGCTCAAAGCCATCCAATAGCTTCCTGTCTCACTAAAAATAAAATCCAAAGTCTCCACGGTGGCCTGTATGATATCGTCCCCAGTTCTATAGCCTCATCTCTTACAGTCCCTCTCTCACGGGACTCTCCCACCGGACGCCAGCCATGCTGATTTTATTGCTGTTTTTCAACATACCAGGTGTGCTCCTGCCTTGGGACCTCAGTGCTAACTGGTTCCTCTGCTTAATACAATTTTCCCTCAGATTTTTGTATGGATCATTTTGTTACTTTATTCAAATCTCTAGACAAAAGTCTCCAAATTCTTTTTTTTCTCTTTTTTTTTTTTTTTTTTTTGAGAGAGAGAGATTGAGAGTGAGTGAGAGAGTGCAAGCCAGGCAGGGGGTGCAGAGAGAGAAAGAGAGAGAGAGAGAATCCCAAGCAGGCTCCATGCTCAGCACGGGGCTGGACACAGGTCTCAATCCCAGGACCGTGAGATCACGACCTGAGCTGAAACAGAATCAGATATTTAACCCGCTGAGCCACCCAGGTGCCCTAAAAGTCTCCAAATCCTTAACCGTACATAAAAGAGCACCCTACTCTTCCATCACTTTCTATTCCCTTATCCTATTTTATCTTCTTGACACTTATGACCACCTGATGGTCAGTTGATGGTTTATTTTTTCCTCCATTTCCCTGCCCTAATAATGTAAGTTCCCTGACAGCAAGAAACTTGTTCGTTCACCGTTGTTTCCCTAGATCCTGCATAGCACTTGTATGATAGTGGGTATTTAATAAATGTCTGTTGAGTGAATGGGTGAATGAGTGAAAGAAAAGAAATATTGATCCTCTTCCCTTCAGATAAAATACCTCCAAAATAGAAGTGTGGAATTTCTATAGACTGTTTTATTTTTTCCAAGTACAATTCAAAATGATTAACTCTGTTTTTAGGGATACAAATTAGCCTTTAGCCCTAACATTATTTCTGACATCGTATAATATGAGTAGAATCCTAGATGGATTCAGTTAGGTAAAAAGAATGCCTGATTTGACTTTGACCTAAAAACGACTTTGAAAGACTCAAAAGATAAGGGAGTTTTTCTATTCAGACAAGCTAACTATAAACCTGGTTTTAGAGCTGACATTTTATAGTCACTAGGTGAAATATTAGAAGAAATGAAGAAGCTTGATCACCAACGTTGTGCCATCAGGTTCCGCATAGACCCTCTTTCATCTCTTCTCTTTCCATCAGTGCATGTTTTACTGGAAAAGTTGGAAACTTATAACCATTTTTTACTTAATCCAAACTGCACTTTTTGTGTATTTTAACATTAAATAGGCTGAATTCATGATTTATGGCTGCATCATATTTTCATATGCATTTTTATTTGCTTTCAAATCAGTATTTGTGGGTTTTGAATACAGCTAAACAATGTCAGGGAATATGTATTTATTGCCAGATCACAAAAAAATAATCGCGCCTATTTTTATTCTTATATGGAGAGTCAAAGCTATAAAAAAAACTATAAGACACACCATTTCTGAAAATTCCGTAAAATGTGTAAATTACACACTTTGTGTATTACCAAGCTACAATTTGGATGTTTTATAAGTAACTCTGTGCTGTAAGTACTTTGGCACATCTGGATAATCTAAACGTTGTAGAGTGAAAAAACAGTATGACTGCTTTAACTACAAGAAATTCAATTCCATTTTTAAGAATCTAAAACATGAAATTTAATTCTAAATAAACACGAAAAAGAAGGCACATTATATTTCCCAGTCACGTAGTTGATCCCTAAGACAAAAGAACAGAGAGAGCTACAGAGGAAGGGTATCTTAGGGCAAAACCCAGGAGAAGGAGCCAGGTCAGAAAAGGAGCTAAGGTCCAAATGAGACAAAAGAGCCAGAAGCAATGAGGAAACATGCCTTCAAACCTGGAATCAGAAGCTGCAATGGCCAAAGTTTGCCAGAGATGCCAAAGAAACGGAAGTTTAGAGATGAGTTGCCCAAGCAGTTTGGAAGGACATTGTCTTCTTCAGGTACGGTGGTGGGAGGCCATGAACAGGGGGACTTGGCATTTGTGGAACATTCACTTGCGCATTTGCTTTACCTGTCCTACCAGGTAATTAATTAGCACCCTGGGAAAGGAGACCAGGCTGGCAAAGAGCCTCGAACATATAGTAGGCACTCAACGCACATTGTAGAATAAGAAGTATAAGCTACCCTTCTCCCTACCCCCAACCGCCAGGGAATGCTTCATAAATTAAGCAAGGGTAACCCACAGGTATATTTTCACTTTAAAACAAAAAACATCTCTAAGTTATTTCTCTTACAGAATCACTTCAGACTGAAAGCAAACACAAAGTTTCCATATGAAGAATATTTGGGGAAAGTTTTAAGTATTTCAAAACAGTGGTTTTTAAAATGGAAGAGCCTTCTCAACCATACCATAGTATGTCATCCCTACCACGATGTTATAATTGCCGCCATTTGTTTGGCTGCAGAATAATGAGGTATGGATGGGTCTAGAACTGACTAGAGAGCTCCCGGAGCGAGAACAAAATGGTATGCACTGTATAGTAGACCTAACAGATGGGAAAAATCTCCAATGGCTGGCTCTCTGGACAGAATGCCTCAGAGGCCACCGGCTCCGGGTGATTTGGCTCAGGCTATTAACAAAAAAGAATTTTTTCTTTGACAGTCTTTCATCAATAAGGATTTTATTGTGCAATCCACTGGGCATTTGAATTAAAAATGAAATACAATGTAGGATTTTCTTAATCTTTTGGACCTTTTTTTGGCTTTAATTTTACCTTAAAAATAAGAAAAACTGCTATGGTGTGTAACAATGTTTATTACTGACTTGTAAAAAAATTCATTTAAATACTGAGTGGTATTTTGTTCCTTCTTTAGAAATAGATTTTTCACTGAATCTAAGTTCATTGAAAATAACATGGCCATGTTTGCCAGTATCAGCTGTCTAGTCAATGTGGTTTATGAAAAAAATTCTAAAATTACCCAAATGTTATGCCTTAATTATAAAACTAAAACTTATGTGTTGATCGTGCCAAGGTTTCTCCTTACTTCACACAGGCTTGTTTGTGAAAGGGAAATCTTAAAAAAAAAAGTCTTTATCACTTACAGGCGCTAAAGATTTTTAAGTAAGCTTTTCCTTTGTTTCTTATTAGAGAAACTCCTGATGTTTTGTTTGTTTTTAATGGCCAATCTTCTAAAATTTTTTAACCTTTGTAATTTCTGCTTATCTCTGAAGGGCCCGATAGTAAAGTGGTTTAGAGCAAAGATCTTTAAACTACAGAGACTGGATTAAAGCAGATCTCTAACCCTGACATGTATCAGTTTTTCCCCCTATATAAAATGGGGAAAATAATATAGACTATTATGAGGAGTAAATAAATTTATATATACAATGTTTTTAGAATAATACTTAAAAGTAATAGGTCTAGATAATAATCAGCTATTCTTCTTAATATTTTGTTCTAAGTCCCAAGGTCCCCAAACATACAAATTATTCCTTCTCCTCTAACTCTGTCGTTCGCTGGTAGCACATAGACATGATGTCCCCAGCATTTGAAATTATCAGGGCTTGTACTCAGTGCCTTAACACTAGAGCAGCAATATAGGTATTTAATTAAGACAAGTCTTTTATTTTTGGGATGTTTTGGTTTGAACATTGTTACTACACGTGTGCACTTTAGGATGGGACCTAACACAGACTGCCGCAACAGCAAGCATGAAAACTTGCCCCCCATTGGCTAAACATGCACCTTGCTCAAGGTCACCTTGGCGGAAGGGCCAGCACCAGGAGCTTGAAAATACAAGAGGGTACTTGGGGTCCCTTGGAGCATTATCCTGCAAACGTGTATGTGGGGCTGCCTTCCTCCCCACCCATAATGAAAATTCTCAGTCTCCTTTTGCCCTTTCAATAAGTGTCTAGATGATTTTCTGAGCCGTTGGTATGTATGAGGAGTGTCTGTGTGTGTGTGTTGTCAGTCTTTCTGTGTGTTCTTACGCATGGCTGCATGGTTCCCTTTGAGCACATCTTTCATTATTCATCCTACCATCTTTGTTGGCCATTTTGTTTGTACAGCTCCTAGCACATCCAAGTGCAGCATTCTCGGTCTTTCTTTACTCTCTTCGTGTCATTGTCTGAGTTTATTACTTAATGTTCTAGAATGTTCGAATTCAGATGGAGTGTTGACTTATTTTATAGTTAATACAATTCCTTAATATAAAACCAAAATTTATATTTTATTGCTTACTGAAGTTATTGATAGATCTTATTTTCTCAACATTTAACTCTGTTAGAACTGGAAATAGAGTTTTGTTTTCATTATCCTCATTTTTAAAAAGTGCAGGAAATACTGTACATTTTTATTAACTAAGACATAGCAATTTATTTTTTTAAAGATTTATTTATTTATTTCAGAGAGAGAGAGAGCATGAGCGGGAGGGGCAGAGGGAGAGAGAATCCCAAGCAGACTCCACGCTGAACGCGGAGTCTGACATGAGGCTCAATCTCACAACCATGAGCTCATGACCTAAAATCAAGAGTTGGACTAAAACATAGCAATTTAAATATCTTTTAACATATTGATTTATTGCCCTTGGCCAACTCTTCACAGAAAAAGTAAAGGATTTCCTTCCTTGCTCCAAACACAAAGTGAGAGATTACTGATGAAAGAATACATAAGATTAGACATATATTTACCACAAAATTAAGCGATAGGAATGCAACTAAATGCAAATCCACGATATGAATGAACTTAACCATTAACCTTCACATCAAAGGATTTTCTCCTTCAGAGCAAAGAAAGAATGAGGACAGTCCATTCTGTTGGCCACTGACTTCAGATGCTTGTGCCATCTGGCTCATGGGCTTTGTCTTCTTACACACAGGCAGAGCACATCGCAGTTCAGGGGCTTCTGTGTCTGTGAGGAAGACAATCTTTGAGTCTCGGCCAGATAAATACCCACCTACTTGCATGTGCAAATTCTGTGCCTTTGCAGCCTCAAAGCTGGGCATACAGGTGCAGGCGTTTTTAGGTGAGCAAACAAAGTATACACCAATTATTCAGGAAATGAACCTAAATAGGCTTAAAGGAGAGAGGGTAAGAACTGATGCAAACTAAGGACTAGATGAAGAACTTCAACATGGCTGTCTTTCTCCTGCTTCCTGCTCCTCACTGGCATTTCTTTGATACGTGATTTTCAAAGCAGGTGTTATTCTTATTGCAATCACATTGTCACACTCCATTATGAGGAAGCAATTAAGCCCATAATAAGTTAAGAGGTGATGTTTTGTATTTTTTTTAAATCTCACACAACTGTTGATTTGTTAGCTTTTGAAAACAGATAGGAATTTTTCAATTACATCCTGCAAAATACCTTTTTTCATTCTGAGTGTTTGAAAAGCAAATGTATCTTGGATCCAGTGCTTTTGTGTTTACAAATCTGGATATGATTTAGTAAGCTTTAAAGAGATAGCAAACGCATAGTAAGGAAATCAGATTTACATAATTTTCTGCTTGCTTACAGAACACAGCAGTTGAGATTATCTTTTACATTTGGGAAGACTGTTTTAATATGATAAGATGAAATACCACCTACAGAACACTTGATCTTGCTAGTTTGACTTCTTAAAATAAATTATGGGCTGATTTGTCATAGTGACTTTTAACATAAATTGCTATTATAATCTAAAGCAGCAATTCTAAAGGAGACTGCTTTTTCACTTCATCTACATAAAAAGATTTAGGTTATTTCTACATTTATTCTTTCCTCCCAGCAATTTATTTGCTGTAACTTTACATGGCAGGAACAACAAAAATCCATGCTTTGTTCATTCCATCCATTCTTCTATTCATACACGATAAGTAGCAAATCGCAGCTTAAGTGGAGAAACGGCACAGGTAAAAAGTATGTTGCCTTTACCTTTTGTATATAAAAAAGCGTTTTTTTAGGGGAGCATGTGTGTGCCTTCTTCCCCACTGGAAACAATGAGATTGTAAACTCCGGGGAAATAAGATGAGCCCATGGCTTTACTCTTTATCTTCAACACATTTATTCACTTATTTATCCATTCATTTGTTTATTTATTTAGGTATTCTTGCAGCTTCAATAGCTACTGGAAATGATGAGTGTTCTAGTCCAAACATCTTTCCGCTGTAGGAGTGTGAATTGCTAGAGAAAGAGGAGGTTACACTAAACCAAAGGACTCTGAAGTCAGACCCTCTTATGCAATCAGGAGCCTCTGGGGAATGTTTGATGTTTTTCATCCTGATTTTTGCTTTATGTTTTGTGAGCATTATGCTTGACTAAGCTTTCCGTCACTGTCTCTAAATTCTATTTGTCTAAATTTGCCACGGTGCCTATTTTCTGTAGCATCTGTATTCATTATTTGACCACAAAGGAGTTAGAAAATAAGCATGGTTATGTGCTTACTAGGATTAGTTATTCATTGATAAGTGTTCAGATTTAGGCATTTTACATTTAAACAGTGGGAGGGGGGAAGTGCTCGCAGGGCTTCTGGTCAAGCTTTTTTTCTGTACTGTGGATAGAGATTACACATATGTACATATTATCTCATTCAAGGCTCAGCATGAATTGGAGTAATCTTGGATTTATAAGTAGCTCATGATTATTTCCTTTCAACTGAAAGGAACAATAGTGCTGACCGCCTGGAGTCTCTGATTGGAGGCTTTGTTTTTATTGTTTGCAAAGGTGAGGAAAGGTTTGTATAAAACGCGGAGAACAGACGTAGCGTAGGATTGTAGAATGTCATCTAAACAAGAACTTCAAGTAAAGACAAACACATAGGTTCAAAAAACGATTTATTTGAAATTATAGGAGAAATTCCGCCCTGCCAAACCTTCCTGTGCTGTATGCCTCCCTGCTCCAGGAGGAACTCAACATGCCGTGAAACACCCTCTTGGAACTAAGAGCTCTTCCACGTGCTGCGCATTTGGTGCTTAGTCGTTTCACCTTGACCGGTCTTTGGTCTTCCGTCTCTCATTTGTGCCTCTTTAACCCTGGCATTGCTCCCAACAGTTTATGTGATGTGTCCCCGTATGAAAGGAAATCACTGATTGCAGTCATTTTCTATGGCTATGAAACAACTGCCACAAATGGTTTAGAGCAACACTTGTTAGCTCACAGTTCTGTCGGTCTGAAGTTCAGTGTGGCTTAAGGGGATTCGCTGCGTATGATCTCGCGAGGCTGAAATCAAGGTGTCTATAAGCTCTATGGAAGAACCCACTTCAGGTTCATTCAGGCTATTATCAGGATTCAGTTCCTTGTGGTTTTAAGACTGAAATCCTCATTTTCTTACTGGCTGTCGGACAGAGGCTGCTTACTGCTTCTAATGGTCACTTGCATTCCTCAACACATAGGCTCTTCTGTCTTCAAGCGGGCCGGTCCCCTTCTGGGTCTTAATCTCTGACTTACTCTTTGGCACCAGTGAAGAAAACTGCCTACTTTCAGAGGGACTCATGAGACTAGGTCAGGCCCACCCAGATCATCTGTATATTTTAAGGTCAACTGACTTTAATTACATCTGCAAAATTCTTTCACAGCAATGCCTAGATTAGTGTCTGATCCACTAGGGCACGGGAATCTTGGGAGATGGGGGAGTGCCTGTAACACTCAGGCAGTTCTGCCCACAGTGTATACTACAGAACTATTTCATAAATGAATCCACAAATGCATGAATCAATAAATGATAAAAGAGACACTTTTAGAAGTCCGATATCTCACCTTGCCAATCACGAATAGATAAAACTGAACTTCCAGGTGAATAGAATTTTATTTCACCAAAGTAAGTTATTTTTGGCCATTTACACTTTATCTAATAACCATGATTGAGCTGATGGAGCACCTGAAGACATTTCATTCTTTGTTTAACAAATGACAACTTTAAGAGGCCTTGTTTTTCTTTAAAGACCCAATTATCAGCCCTGCGCCCACATTGCTTATGTAAACTGATTTATGCATCACAAAGCCTGGTCGTCAAAGTTATCTCCTTTAGTGCTCACAATAACCCATGGGTATTAATAATCCTGTCCTAGAGATGGAAACAACCAAAGCTCACAGTACTTCAGTATTTTGTTGAAGGTCTTTAATTCTTTGTACTAAAAATTTTCTAAAAGCAATTAACTTTGAAAAAAAGGGGGGGAAGGAGTCATAATGATGTAATTAAAGAATTAAAAAAAAACCACTCTGGGCAGTACTTCACATGCCTTGCCCAAATGTTTGATAATTATAATGCAGTTGTTATTCTACTCTATATTTAACGCTGGAAATACATCTTCTCAGGAATTAAAATAGTAAGTTATCTGTGTCAAGTAGAAGAGTCTAGTTTTTCCAGCATTGTCTAACCAGCTGGAAAAGGACCTCTCTCTGTTCTTTACCTACCAGTGAAATGATGAAAAGGTAATATCTTCAAACAAACAACATGCAATTAAATGCCTCTAGTTGGCACCTAAGAAATAGTGACATTTGATTTTCCTTCCAGGGTTTTGTAGTTTCTCCTTATTTAAAAATAACTTTTTCAATCTATTCTTTTCATGATTCAATGATCTGGAGATCAAACCATGTTTATTGACTCGAGGTTTCTTTTCTATAACTTAAACCCAGAAGCAAGTCAATGGCATAAAGTTGAATGCATGAATGAATGAATTGAAAATGAATTAATTGAGTATGCATTTTAGGATGCATACTCAAAGGATATTGGAATTACTAGACGCGTATAAGTCAGTAAACATACCTTGGAATAGAAAAGGACTCCAAATGCCCAATATGAAGAAATACACTTGCAAGTCTCCAAAATGAGTATGTTTGTGTTTCTGCTTTTATTTTTATTTTTTTTTTTAAGATTTTATTTATTTATTCGACAGAGACAGAGACAGCCAGTGAGAGAGGGAACACAAGCAGGGGGAGTGGGAGAGGAAGAAGCAGGCTCATAGCGGAGGAGCCTGATGTGGGGCTCGATCCCATAACGCCGGGATCACGCCCTGAGCCGAAGGCAGACGCTTAACTGCTGTGCCACCCAGGTGCCCCTTTGCTTTTATTTTTAATCATGGGGTCTCCCTAGACCACTCTTTCCACCCAACATTGTTTAGTTTCAATATCTTTTCCAACACACCTTGCTTCTTCTCAGCCACTCCCTTTCACTTAGAACATTCTTTTCATAATAAGTCCACATCGTATTTCACTTCATTGTCAGCAAACAATAAAGTAAGGCTTCCCGTGGGTTTTCTATAGCTGTTAAAGCCAGATTTAGTCTGAGGTGGTTTTCATAGTTCTACAAGTGACTTTGAACTTGACTGAGGACCCTGTGCTTAGCATTGAACTGGGAGATTTCACAGGAATCGCCACCTTGTTTCTTATGAAATAAAAATGGCATTATGGCTATCTTAAAGAAGAAAAACAGTCACACAAAAACCATTACGACAAATTGAGGAATATTGAACTAGTCAATTTGTGCATTTCATTGAACATTCTGAACCATACAAATTTGAATGAAGCTTTCAATACACAAATAAGCCAGTTCTATAACAATAGACACTGCCATTGTATTTCAGACATTATGCATAGTGCAACCAGCTGCATCAAAAAGATGGGGGAATTGGGATTTGTTTTCATTGTTAAATTGAAATCCAAAAAAAAATTATTGTTGCTCTGTAATAAACAGGAATGCTGCTTAATGAAAAACTCTATTTGTATTATTGTTGAGTTTCTTGTTCCTAATTCAGACATGAGGATAAAGCTGCTCTGTTACTCTTTATAAGCTGGTAGCTACCATAATGCTTAAACTCAGCAAAGGATCATCTTGTTCATATGTGAAGAATATCAGAAGAACAGTTTAAATAGGATAGACAAGAACTAGTTGAATATAGGAGGAGACTCTGGTAAGATTAGTAGGAACATGCATAGTGCTTATTGCTTCCTTTTCATATCCCTTTATCTTCAGGGAGAAAAAGTGTAGCAATGAGATATTAACCTTTAATATCTTTTTCTCTTTTCAGTGAAGGGAGAAAATAATCATCTGTCTTTTCTAATTTTAAGATTAAAAGAAGTACGCCCAAGTGCAGTTACATAGCCCAAACTTTTTTGTAAGACATTTTTCTAAGAATACATAAGAAAGAAAATGACTTCATGGTTGCTTTCCTTAAATCTTGCACATAAACTTACAGGGAATTTTAGAAATTCACTTTTGACTGTCAAAATGATGCTAAATTTCCTTTTTAATTGTGATTATTAATAAGTTTAGTGTGAAATGGAAAATGCGTATTAGAACACAGACATTTAAATGTGGCTCTCTGATTTCTAGCAATTCCTCTTAGGTATTAGTGTAAGGAAGGTAGAGAAATGTTACTGCAATAAAACCAAACTGACATATTTGTATTTTTGTAGGGGTTTTTTGACACATCTGTTTTTTAACTAGGCTTCAGTCTCTAAGAATGTATGGTTTCCTGAATTCCTTTTTCACTTAAGTTTTCAAGTCCTGACTTCAAGCATAAATATTAAACTGAAGTTGGTCCTTCACATGAAAAAACAAACTGCATTTTATGCAAAGAGGCTAATTTTGCTAATTTTCAGATTTCATGTGTACCTTTGAGAACTTGATGAATCAGGACAGTTTAGACATATATGCAGAATTTTATAGGTACCTATTTTTTTTTTTTTAAGATTTTATTTATTCATTTGACAGAGATAGAGACAGCCAGCGAGAGAGGCAACACAAGCAGGGGGAGTGGGAGAGGAAGAAGCAGGCTCCTAGCGGAGGAGCCTGATGTGGGGCTCGATCCCAGAACGCTGGGATCACGCCCTGAGCCGAAGGCAGACGCTTAACCGCTGTGCCACCCAGGCGCCCCTATAGGTACCTATTGTTTTGATTCTAGGCAACATTCTCATTCTCCTTGATATAAATTAAAATTAACCATTCATAATAGATTCTAATATGAAAATTATTCAAATATCACTAATTTTTTTTAGATAAAGATCAGTTATTTGAGAGAGAGAGAAAATGAGCAGGGGGAAGGACAGAGGGGAAACAAACTCCCCTCTGAGCAGGGAGCCCAAAGCAAGGCCCAATCCCAGGATCCTGAGATCATGACCTGAGCCAAAGGTAGCTGCTTAACCAACTGAGCCACTCAGGTGCCCCTAAATATCATTAATATTTAATCAAGAAATATTATGGGCTTTATGTGCTTGATGCATTAAAAAAAGTCGTGAGTACATTATGAGATGCACATAAAACATACATTGACTATAGATCTTGGGAATTACTTCAAACATTTGATATTTAAAAAAATAATTATCACCTCTAGCAAGTATATAGAAAAAACTCATTTTGTATTTTATTGGTTGAAATGACTAATTAAAGTGGTGTGTAACTGTTGGATAATTTACTAGACTATGAAATTATTTTGATCATATTATATTTAGAAACATTTTAAGATTGTATTTGCTACATTCAATATCAATAAGCAGAGAGAGTTATAGAAATGTGAAACAAGACACTAAGTAAATTAATGTGGGCAGTGCAGTACGCTGGATAGGACACCAAACTCAAAGTCTGGAAAACTGAATTAATTTTCTGTGTAGGTATTTCCTTTCCAGACTTTAGTCCCTTCTGGCTTTAAAATGGCATAAACCTGAAATGCCTTTCTCTAACTAGATTTCTGATTTGATTATACTTTGACAAAAGAGAATAAAAGTTTCTTTTAACCTTGGAATTCTAATAATATATCAGTTAGTGAAAATCAACCCTTTTTTTCTAGATAGTTTTGTTTCTACTTGACATTAAGTTCCTGTAAGCCAAGGATTACATCTTGTTCATCATACATTCAGCCCTAAGCACAATGTCTAACACATAGTAGGTGCCTAGTAAGCATTTGTTGTATAAAGAATGTGATTACTGTTACAAAAACCAGTTACTCCTAAGTTATTCATTTTCTGACTCAGCTAAGATTAATTTTCTAGCTTGAGGGTTAAATGTATTTATTCTGGCTAAGGATAGTAGAAAATAATGCTGAAGTAGAGGCATCCCTAGCAAACTAAAGTTTTGTCTAATGAAATAACAAGCCTTCTCCTCATGATTTGTGATCAAAGAACTGTGAATATAAAATTATCAGCTGATCGGGGCGCCTGGGTAGCTCAGTCCGTTAAGCATCGGCCTCTTGGTTTCAGCTCAGGTCATAATCTCCTGGGTCACAGGATCCAGTCCCAGGGCTGGCTCTGCACTCAGCAGGGAGTCTGCTTGAAGATCCTTCCCCTCTGCCACTCTGTATGCATGCACGCTTTGTCTTTCTCAAATAAATAAATAAATCTTTAAAAAAAAATTAACAGCTGATAGACTGAAAAACTTACTAATGCAATCCCAGGAAGCCTTAGTTCAATTACAGTCAAAAACTCTTTTGAACAATAATATAAATGGCTGAATTTATAATATCCATAAAATGAGGCAGAGGTAAGGCATTCCGATGTAACAGTTAAAAGCATTCCCACTGCTGTTTTTAAAATACCTTTTACTGGTGTCCAGAAAAATTATGAGCAGTATATTCTCTTTATTTTGGGAGAAGAAAGTTACTAAACATCCTTAAAAATCAATATGAATCCAGATGGCATAATGTGTCCAGTGCTAGCTTCACTATGCAAATGTATTGGTCTTTTTTTCTTTTCACTTTGTGGGACCATCCTTTGGACTAAAATTCCCCAACATCTGACTTTTGCATGCATGTCCCCAAGTTCCTTTCATAGAAGCTGTATTTCCCATTTTCCCATCACACAAGTTGGATCACCTTAGGCAGAAAATGTAGGGCAGGCTGGAGCTTTGAGAAAGGAGCATTTCAAGGTTGTAGGGAGAAGAGTATTTTATAGTTGAAATCATAATAAAAATATAAGAACCATGAGTGCTTTTAAATATTTAAGAAATACAATAGGAGACAGAACTTTCATTAGGCAATGTTGCTGGTGTAGCAGAAACCAAAATGATAATAGTGTAAAACAGTGGGTAATATTCCTGGGATAAAATCTATGAGGAAAAAATCCGATTTAATTAGGATTTTAAGACCCTTTTTTCATTAATAAGGGTATGTGCCTGTTAACAATATAATTAATGCAGACCTCATAAAAGTGATGCAATGGAATTATCAAGAGCCAAGAAGAGTGGAGGCAAAGAGATAGGATAATAATTTACTTTCAATTTATTTATCCAAAACTAATTTATTATACACCTACTATGTGCAGAGCACTATACACTGGGAGGAGGTATGAAATTGCCCTAGACACGGTATTCATAAACTGTTGTTCTTCTCGTCTTCATACAAGAGTATTATCTTTGTGTGAATCCTCCCCAAATGAGCTGCTCACTTATAGGTGATTATTTTGGAACGGAATTTCAAGGAACACTGGTAGGAGATTGGAACAAGTTAAACCGAGAAAGAGGGAAAGCCAGTCCAAGAATGTGTTATTGAGCTGGTCCCTGCTATGGGTCACTAAGCTCCATCCCACTGGGAACCCTGTGAGGAGCCATGTGGAATATATCTCAGAATTGTTTGCCCTGCATGCAGCTGGTTGTCATAGCAGCAGCCAAAGTAAAAAGGCAAAGAGAGGATGGAAGGCAAGATACAAAAGGTGTGTGAAACAAATACATTTTGCAAATTTATCTCATGTGGAGATACAAAGAGCAGTTATTTATTAAGCCCTTATTATGTGTGGTCATTGTGCTAGCCACTGGGGAAGGGAAAAAGAGAAGTAAAGAAAGATGAAAAATCAAGGTCCCTGTTCTTTAGAAACTCACAGTTGAGGCAAGGAGGCAAGTCAGTGAACAAGGCAGTGAGAGAGGAGTTTGAATTGCAGTTGAGCCTCAAGGGAGGGAGCAAGTACTGGTTAAAAGGGCCAAATATGTTATCACAGAAGTAACCTTTGAACTAAGTCCTTAAGGAGAAATAAAAGTATGTCAAGTGGAGCCTGGAAATTTGGGAGTAAGGGGAAGGTGATTCCAAGTAGAAGAAATATGGATCGCAAGCCAGGGGGGTTCAAGAGTGTGTTTTGTTCAGAGCACTGTGATCTACTTAGAGGACTTACATACCAAGACTGTAGTCCATACAGAACAGTATATCAAGTATAGTAAGTGCTCTGTATCTGTAGGTACTCAAGCGTCACTTGTGTAACGAGTGAATTTTCTGATCTGCATTCTTTGTTTTTGTTTTTAAAGATTTTATTTATTTATTTGACAGAGTGAGAGAGACAGCCAGCGAGAGAGGGAACACAAGCAGGGGGAGTGGGAGAGGAAGAAGCAGGCTTCCAGCGGAGGAGCCTGACGTGGGGCTCGATCCCGTAACGCCGGGATCACACCCTGAGCCGAAGGCAGATGCTTAACCGCTGTGCCACCCAGGCGCCCCCTGATCTGCATTCTTTGAGTTGTCCTTTCGGAGGAGCATATTGTTGGCGTGCTTGTTATTGTTTCAAATGTATAGGATTTTGAGGTACACACAGTCTTATTCCAGCAATGGCTATATCTTCTTGGGCCAAAGGAAAGGGCTTACACTGGCCCTTATTGTATAAATACTAATACGTCTTAAAGGCTACTATTCAACGAACACTTAAATGAGCACTGTGCTAAGCATTTTACTCAGCTCATCTGTTTATCCAAACAACACTACCAGGAAGACAAAACCAAGGCATAGATGTGCTAAGCTAATACATGGTGTGCTTGATTGTTGCAAATACTGTGTCCATCTAAAACTAGCACATTTAACTAGAAGTCACAGACAAGAGCAATTCCTCAACAGTTCTCTTGGAGCGTGTGTGTGTAACTCTGTATGTTTACGGTATGAGGTCTTCAGAGAGGTCTAAGAATACACGATTCTTTTCAGTAAAATAGACCCAATCTTCCTCTGCAGTGGTAGTCAGTGTTTCCAAATCCTGAATTCTTGACCGATGATACGATCTTCCCTATAGCGCTCCTTACTTTTTCTTGAGCTTTATAGTAAAAGCTCTTTAAACTACAGCAATTAGAACAATTCATCTATAGTTCTCTGTAATAAATATTTTGAGAGTGTCAACTACTTGATCAAATGCTGTAACACAAAAGGAAATTAAATATGATCCTTGTTTTTAGGAGACTTAGACTCTTTTGAAATTGAGGGACATGAAGTGATAAAGTATAAGTAAAAGCAAATGGCCTTTGGAGAAAAAGGAATTGACAGATTAATTCCAACTACAGTTAGGTAGTAATTCAGGGATTCTACATGAAAACAGAAGCACAGTGAATCAGCATTATCTCAGTTTTGGTCTCATTTTTACCTCTAACTTCACCATATCATTCATCTCCACCAGCCTCATCTCCTCGTCTCTACCACTAAAGGGTTGCACAAGAATACCCCAATATCCCTTAGAGTTCTGACAGGTCCTGACTTGATGAGCGGGTTGCATTTGAGCTGGGCACTGAAAGAGGGGCACCGTCCTAACATGCAGAGATGCAGAAAGCCATCCCAGATGAAGGCAGAGTGTGAGCAAATACACAAAGGCAGCAAAGACGCGGACATGGCCTGCGAATGAAGAACCCTTCCTGCCTCGTGTGACCAGCGCAGCCCAAGTCAGACAGCAGCCAGGGTAGGACTGGAAAGGTAGCTTCAGGAAAGTTTACCAAGGGTCTTGAATTCTATTCAAAGTCATTGGAATTTAATAAAGTCTTTTAAATAACCAAAATACAATGGTAATGATTAGAGAATCATTGAGAATAACTGAAAATCAATCTGTAGCATAACAAGTGGAATAATTTTAGTAAATCAGAACTATAGGGCCAGATAATCACTGACCTTTATTGCATTTGAAAAGCTAAGGGAAAAAATTGGAAGGTAAATGTAATATTCCAAAAAATGGAAAAGATAATCAAACCTTATGAAATTCTTGATCCTTAATGCTGAAAGAGCCATGTTGTAGGATAGCAAAAGGAGCTGCTTTAGGATAATGTTCCTAACACAAAAGAGGTAAAAAAATAAAATTGAAAAAACAAGACAATCCAATCACTAAAGCTCCAAGTTTAAACACTTAATATAAACACTCAAATAATGTTACACCCACATGACCACACATATAAAAATCTTAAAAACTCATTCAACTTGCAAAAATTTTTACCGGTTTGCAATTTCTCCCACTTTTTACCACATGAGCAATGTCACATTGATGATACAGCTGATGGCAGTGACTATTAGTGACCTTAAGAACACAGCTGGGTTTCTATTTTTATTTCTGTAAAACCCTCTTTTCTTCCGCTAAATGATGCCTTAAAGGCCCAAACTAAAATCTATGTAGCCAAGGCAATTTGTATCGTATGTTTGTATATACATTTCACACAACAAAGCCAGCTTTGGAAACACACATACACACTCCCACACACATACACACACATACTCCAAAATATATAATGATACTTATATAGAAACCTGTTTTCAAACCAACCAAGAATAAATAACTAGGCTTTGCCCAAGTTCAAAGAAGCATTTAGGGCTATGCAAAATTACCTCTCTTGGCAACATACTTCAAAACAGGGCTACTATAGAGTCATGTAAATCACTTCTGATCTGCTAAAAATGGAGGAAACAAAAAAATCCACACATTTAGAAGATATTGATGAACAATTCAGGCTCTGAAGCTTTTTTCAATGACTATGAAGGATGGAAAAAAGGCCGTAGAATTTGTGTCTATTTGGGTGATTGCTTACTTATTCTCCTTAGCTCAAATTAGAGGTAATAGTCTTGGAGAGTTTCATCTGGCTATTTGCAGATAAAAGTATTTATCTGCAAATAGGCAGATTTCTGAATATGGGTAATAACAGAGACAAACATATTTTTAAAATTCCTAATGTAGTTGACGCTGAGTAAATAGGATTGTAGACTGTGAACTTTGGCCAAACAGCTATTCAGCAAGCAGAAAAGGATTCAAGGATGGTGGTCTGCCAGAGAATTAGCTTAGTAGTCGCTAAGAACAAGCTGGCAGGGAAATACCATGAGTCAGAAAAGAAAGGAATCATGTGATTTCTCTAGCCATTCTCCTCATTGTTCATAATATAAAATAAAGATACTTTCTGTGAAAACAACTATTTTACATTTTTCTGTTTGTGAAGGCTCTTGTCTGTAAAAGATGTTGGAACTTCCTGAAGATAGGCATTCAGTGTTTGAGCAAATGAAAAAATAAAAATCTAAAATGTGAGAATAAGTATCTAAAGATAGATTTTCTATAACCTTAGGCCTTGATTTCGAGAAAAAAAAAAAGTGCACCAATGCACACTTATTAGACTGATTCCTTCTGGGGAAGATGAAAAAAAGAAGGCTGACAGGCAGGAATTCAAAGCCATTTCCCAACTCCTACTTTCTCTCCTTAAGTAACAAGTGAAGCCGGCTTTGCTAGAGGCTCATGAATGAAGCCTTACTCTATCAGACCGAGAGTGGCATGGAAAGTGGGCTGTGTATGCTTACCTCTCTGTAGTCTAGGAAAACAGTCTATGGCACAATAAATGTGTATTGAGTGAAAAGAGTCTAAAAATCTATACATTGTGAGCCCTACGACATCATCCCTCTGCTACTCAGGCGTTCCTCAACCCTAGACCATCTGGGAAGAAGATCTTAGAGGATCTACAGTACAGGAGAGCGAATATCCACTCAAAAGAGCCTACCTCTGGAAATCACTGTGTCACCGGTGTGAGATGGTACGTGAGGAGGCAGGGTTTGTCTGTACTGTGCCTTTAACACAGTGCATCCCACCTTAGGACCTGGGCCACTTGATTGCGCAAGAAATAGCAGCGAAAGGAATAAGGAGATGATGTCACCTGTGCTGAGACTTGTCTGCTTCTTCCAGACACCACAGCCCAAAGTTGTACATTTAGTGGTAAAACATTATCCCATTCTAGTACCCTTTTCCTCCCCTAATTTCCACCCAGCGTTTAGGCAGAATTAAATGATGCAGAAAATCTGGGCGTGCTCTGAATCTGGATATCCCTTCCACCTGCTGATGGTGTTAAGGGGTGGGTATTGCTAACGAGAAGATTAAAATATCTTTTGAGCTAACACCTCCCGCAGTATGTAATAAAACAGAGCTGCACTGTCTTTTTGGATAGAATCAATGATGCATAATTTCTCAGTAAACTAATGTGCAATCTATTTTGAATCCACATTAATCACTCTCTTTTGTAGGAAATCTAATTTAGGTGTAAATCATTCACTTCCCAGGTATAGGTTTTCTCAATAAAACATAAGTTGAGGCCAGCTTTTTCTTATGGAAGCAAAGTTAATGTAACTAAAGTAACTCTACCTAAGATTTCAGCAAGAATCTTAAAAATATGACTCAAAGCTGGTTTAAAGCTTGAGTAATTTAAGGAAATTGCCTAGGCAAGTAATTGGTATTATACCAAAACTAAATATTTCACAGTTACATTTGCTTTCGCCTAAAAATAAAAACTGGAGCAATACAAGGGAAAACTGCCAAGACTGAAAATAATATGCAGCAGCTGTAAGTAATTGGGAGTGATAATCATAATTAGACAAGATGTAAGATGTGTGTTAAAACCCAGATTGGATCTTCCTGTTGACAACTGGGAGAAATCCCAAAGGCCTGGACTCCACACCTAGCCCAGGCACTTCTGCTCCCTGCCCGAGAGCCCCAGCAAAACCAAACTCGGCCCTACATGAGCCATGGAACCACGCTCTAAAGGCCATGCCTCACATGGGGGGTGGGGAGAAAGGGGTCATATTCCCCTTCTTCAAACCAGAGGAGACTAGACAACTACCGAGCAGTAAATGGCATTAAATAAAAGTCCTTCAAAAGAAGCCAAGATAATGAAGAGAATAAATATTTTTGCAAGCTAAAATGGAAGACAAGTTTGTTAGACCAGAGGAACATTGATTTAATCAAGTGTAGGCTAAGAATGAGGTAAAATACTCTTGTTCCATGGGAAACATCTCAAGCTTAAGAGGAAGCTTTATGAGGACAGGGGCGATTCCTATTTTGCTCAGAGAATGACTCCGAGAATGCCTAGCACGTAGCACACACTGGAATACCTTTAGCTTTACTAAGAAAGTGTATAGAATAACTAACTACTTTTTCTGTTGTCTGAAATTCTGATCTACGAACTACACCAAAGAATTAAATGGTGAACATGAAAACATCTAACACATTACTCAAAAGCTGTGTATTCTCTCTCTCTCCTCTTTTAAATTCTTCAGTCTTTTGTTTTCTTCCTCATTTTTCTTCTTTTTTCTTTGTCCTTTTCTCCTCGATTCAACCCTCTTGTCCTTTCTTCATTCTTCTCCTTAAAACCCAAGACAATTAAACAGGGAGTAGGAAAGAAACACAGAGCAGTTTTCCTCTCACATACTTTGCCTTCAGAGCAAGAAATCATAGGAACAGCTATTGAAATAGGGTATTTTATCAAAGTTGTCTTGATTTAGATAAGTGAATGTTTAGGAATATCTTCCCTCATTTAATTCAACTAAAGTCTGTTGAACACATTTTCTGTGAGATACAGGTGCACACATTATAAAGAGGAATGTTCCATAACTTCACCATGCTTATAGTCCAGTGGAAGAGAGATATATAATTTATTATAAGTTAAAAAGAAACTATTTCTGGAGTCAGATATAAATGGGTAACTAAAAATTCTTAGAGAGATTAGGGGGCCTCATGGAGTAAGTGGTATTTTAGATATCTAAGGATGAGTAAGACTTTGGTAGGTAGAGAAGGGGAACAGGAAGGAAGGCCATACGCAAATGACAGAGAGTACTGAAAATACGCTATGTGTTCAGAAAATGGCCTGTGTGACTGGAGCTAAGCGTATGTATGAGTCTGGATCAGTTGTCTAGAACCAGATAACAGAGGTCCCTGAGTGCTGAGCTACAGTACTTTGGCTTCCCTCAATAGGCAATGGAGATGCTTGATGGTCTGGGATTAACATCGGCTTCTACTCTTGCCTCCACTAGCATAAGCTGTTTCCCACAGAATAGCCAAATGATCATTTAAAAATGTCAGCTAGCCTCCTCTGCTCAGAACTCTCCTATGGATTCCCATATCGCTCAGAACCAAAAAAAATTCTCATCATAGCTCCACTGCACCGCAGATCGTACGCCCTAGCCCTCCTCATTTTATTTCAGAGGAGTAGCAGTATGATATTCACAGGCAGCAAAACACATGGCAGAGAAGATACAACAGATCTGACCACCCCAGAGGCACCACTGCATGTCTCCTAAGAAACTCAGGACTATATCTGGGGGTCATAGGTTCATCCATACTCCTTTTGTTTGCTGCAAGAGGATGGTGCCACAAAGTTTGATGCATGCTCTTCCCCAGTAATCAGCCTTATGATGTCTTCTTGCTCAAATGCTGAAGGGAGGTCTTCTGACTCTATACAGGTCTTAGAAGGTCATAAGACTAAAAGTAGGGAGAGAAGGAAGGCAGTGGAACTGGAGTGATGAAAGACAATATTCTTATGAAAAAAGAAGTCAAGGTGGGGTGTCCCTTTATGTAATTATGGTAACAGTATGGGAAATGGATATGAACCTTATCATCATTCGACAAATATTTATTGAACACTTACTAAATACCAGACTCTGTATTCTGTAACAATGATAAAAGATACATATAAAAAATCTTGGCTGGAAGATATTCTTGGTCTAATGGGGAAAGACCGATATATAAACATGATGTGATAGATCTGTAAATATGACATCAAATATGCCAAACTGATTTGGCAGGTGGGACTTTATAAAAACTTTTCTCTTTTTAAAACAGATGATATTTAAACTGAGTCTTCAAGTTAATATCTAAGAGTGAGCAGTTATTTTCTTTAATTTTTTAACATTTTCTATAATTTCTTAAATAGCTGATTGAGATTTAACATGCCAAACAAATTTGCCCAAATAGTACTGAGTCTCCCAACTTCAGTATATTTAGCCTGGTGCTGTGAATTAACAAGTCACACATGCTAAAAATACATGATAAATATCAGTCAAGGTTATACAATCAGACTAAGGTTATACAATAATAGGATACCCCGAGTAAAAGGACTACTATGCCACCCTTTTAAAAAGTGAGATATATATGTACTAACATGTGTATACCATTGCATTTTGTAAAAAATACTTTTATTTGTATCTGCTCTCTTGACTACTTACCTGCCATGACTCCTTGGGGAGCCCTCCCATGTTTGTTCATTATCCTTCTAATTATATACATCCTAATGTTCCATATATGCCTTTTTATTTATACCTCCAACTATAATAAAACTTTCCTAAGAGAGAAGATTGAATTTCATTCGCCTTAGCCTGTGTTCCATCTGTCTCAAATGAAAGATGCTCAGTATATACTTAAGGAGTATGAATCATGATACATGACTTAGCATTGGGTATCTGACCAAAAATTCCCTTGACTAACTTTACTCTTTGTATTTTGGCTTACTAATTATCAATAGCAATTCTACAGTCCATTTCCTCTAATAATTGCAGGCTAACAATGCAACAAGAGGCTCCTACTTTACTTTAGGACTAATAGAGTATTGCATCTGCAAACTAAGGAGTACAATGAAAAAAAGATACACTCTCTTAATCAAAAAGTATTATTTAATTTTACATATATTATTGACATACCTTTGTCATGTCTAAGACAATAGGAGGCTGAGTAGAAGATAAAGATGCCCTGGGGGAGACGTAGGGTATATGGAATTAAGTAACAAAAGGACCATCCCTATCTTATTAGGTAGTATATCCTTAGTGCCTGGTACCTAATTCAATAAATATTTGCTAAATGAATGAAAGATGATGAATTGTAGATTCTCTTGCCTATACACAAGTCACTTGCTTGTGTATAGAGACAAGAGATTTCATTTTGTAGGAGAGAAATACTCCTTTTAACTCTGACCCATTCATTTGTTTAATTGAATTCCTGCAACTCATTCATTCAAAAGACATTTCTTGAGCATCTACTATGCACCAGCCTTTCCCCTCTTAGTGCGTGGAAACACAAAGATAAATAAAACATGACCTAGGAGAGTTCACAGTCTGGTGAGAAAAATAGATATGTATATGAATATTTGCAATGTAGCATGACAGTCCTATAAAAAGGAATATATATGGTGGCCTAATGCCACAATAGGGTAATCTTCTCAGCTTGCTGGAAAAGGGGAGGGGATTCAGGAGAGATTGCCCCAAAAATGCACTTTAAAGGATGGATAAGGAGTTTTCAGGATTCTTTATACTTTACCCACTTAATGCACTATTTAATTTGTCATGATAATAAAAATTTTATCTTCGCTTTGTATGCTTGGCTTTTAAGATCTATTTCTTATTTATGAAATCATTTTATATGCTTCACTTATTTATTATTAGTCCTTTACTATTGTACTGGTTTTATTGCATTCAAGATTCTTAAAAAACAACAGCAAAATAACTCTTAAGTAGCTGTCATTGAGAAGGTAACAGGCCAATTAAATATTTATTTATGTTTTAAAAAACAAAACACCTTTCTAGGTCTTGAACAAGAGAAAATAATTTAAGGAGTTTCATGGTTTTAAATTAGACTTCTTATATATCAAAACTTCAAAAGCTATGGGCTCAACAATAGACTTCTTTTCTTCCTCCTCTTCTCATTTTTTTAAGACTCATTTGTGATGCAAATAGAAGCATTAAATAGTGGATTTTGCTCTGTGTTTACTGAAGAGTAGTAGTCTCAGCCCTTGAACTTCATTCACCTGGAATCAACAAGTGTACTGTCAAGGAAACTTCCCACTGCATAGATTAATGCATCTTTCATCCCCTTTAATTTCTTAGAGATATAAACAATGCCATGTATTCTTCTTGTAATATGGAAATATAGTCATTGGTGAAAGTTCCATTAAAAACTACCTGCTGGTAATTTAAACTCTGTGTGAGTAGAACTGCTCCTGGATTTGAGTTATGGATTTGGGGGTGAAGTAGTATATATATTTTTTTATTACACAACTCATTTTCTATTAGGAAACATTGCTTGAAATCCAGGTTTCATTAGGAAGGGGTAGTTAAAAGTATGTTGGTGGGGTTTTTTATTATTACTGTTATTTTTTCGATGGTAAGTGAAACTCAGTCTCAAGCAAAGCTGAGCATGCCTGCAACATTCAGTTTCTGGAACACAGTATAATTCACATTCCAAGAGGCAATGATCCTTTTGTCAAATGAAGTGGAATCCATTCAGTAGACTCCCAAAATGTTCCAAGCTTTGGTGAATCTCTAGGCGAAATCTCTCAGTGAAAATTTAACACGACTGTTGGCCAAGTACCACATAAGCTTTTCTATGTAGGAAACTGTGATCTTTCCAATGTATAAAAGTAATCATATGATTCAACAGCTCCAAATTCTTTAAAATCTCCTTCAGTATAAAAAACTAAATTCTTTTTCCTTACAGTTGAGGTCATGTTTTATCTGCCTAGAGTTCCAGTTTCAATTCCCTAGACTCCAAGCCTCAAACTTCATGGTCCAGCAAGACTAATCTACTAAAATATAGGCCATGCTCTCTCTTTTCCTCGTACCTTTGAGTGAATTGTTTCCTCTACCTAAATGACCGTCCCCTTTGGTAAAACTCTGTTACCTCATCCCTCCCTTGCCCAGACAGATTTAGATGCACAATTTTCTGTATCACTCCAGTTTCTACATCTAATATTCCTTGGATCATATTATAATTGTTTGACTATCTTTCTTCACCTAACCCCCAGCCCCCTCAAAAAAAAAAAAAAAAAAAGATTTTGGAAGAGAGAATCTCTTGTTTTTCCAGCATTTAGTACAGTACTTGGCCAGTAAAAAAGATCCACAAATACGTGTATGTCTTTACGTATGATATCACTTATATGTGACATTTTAAAAAGCTGAACTTGTAAAAACAGAGCAGAATGGTGGTTACCAGAGCCTGGGGTAGGGGACTCGGGGAGCTGTTGTTTAAGTGTACAAACTTAAAAACAGGAGGTAAATGACTCCTGGAGAACTAATGCACAGCACCATGATTGCAGACAACAATACTATATTACAACCTCCAAAGTTGCTACAAAACTAGATTTTAATTGTTTCCATCACGGAAGAGAAATGATCATTACGGGATGTGGTAGAGTCGTTAGCTGATGCTGTGGTCGTCATCGTGTTGCAATTCATAAATGTAGCCAATCAACGCTGCTGTACCCCTTAAACTTACACGATGTTGGAGGTCAATTATATATCTCAATAAAAATAAATGTAAAAAATATATGCATGAGCTACATATTATCCACTAATCCAAATATTTACAATGCGTATGAAAGGAATAATACTGTTAGCTGCTGTTTACTGACCACTTAGCCCGTGTCCAGCCCAGTGCAATGTGCTCTATGTGCTTCACCTCCGGTTCTCACTGCAGCCCTGCCAGGTGGGTTATATTATTCCTATCCTGCCCTTGAGAAACTGAAGCTCAGAGCGGTTAGTTGAATAGGCTACACATTGTCAGATAGAACCAGATGTGAACCTAAGTCTGACTCCAACGCCAGTGCTCTCCCCAATACAGCCAGCTGCCTTTTGATTATTGTTAAGATCCTGAAAGACACAAATTAGATTTTGATTTAATCTTTTCCGTTTCTTTCCAGCTCCAAGTACAGCCCAGTATGGAATTACCGGGAGCGCTGACGTTCTTTTCTCCTGCTGGTACCTTGTGTTGACACTGTCCTCTTTCACCAGCATATTCTACCTGAAGAATGCCATTCTACAATAAATTTAAAGACCCATAAAAGGCTTTTAAGGATTCTCTGAAAGTGCTGATGGCTGGATCCAATCTGGTACAGTTTGTTAAAAGCAGCGTGGGATATAATCAGCAGTGCTTACATGGGGATGATCGCCTTCTGTAGAATTGCTCATTATGTAAATACTTTAATTCTACTCTTTTTTTGATTAGCTGCATTACCTTGTGAAGCAGTACACATTGTCCTTTTTTTAAGACGTGAAAGCTCTGAAATTACTTTTAGAGGATATTAATTGTGATTTCATGTTTGTAATCTACAACTTTTCAAAAGCATTCAGTCATGGTCTGCTAAGTTGCAGGCTGTAGTTTACAAAAACGAATATTGCAGTGAATATGTGATTCTTTAAGGCTGCAATACAAGCATTCATTTCCCTGTTTCAATAGGAGTCAATCCACATTTACAAAGATGCATTTTTTTCTTTTTTGATAAAAAAGCAAATAATATTGCCTTCAGATCATTTCTTCAAAATAGAACTAACACATATCTAGATTTTTCTGCTCGCATGATATTCAGGTTTCAGGAATGAGCCTTGTAATATAACTGGCTGTGCAGCTCTGCTTCTCTTCCCTGTAAGTTCAGCATGGGTGTGCCTTCATAAAAAATAATAATTTTCTCTTCGTCTCCAGTTAATGAAAATGTTTTGCCAAATCCTACAATTTGAAAGCAAAAATAAACCACAAGACAAAGTTGAACTATGTCCTATCTCTAAAGAATGAAGGAGCTGTTAGACTATAAAAATCCCATCCCTTCCTACCAGTGGGGTGTGAGGATTTTGCCCCACATAAAGTCAGTTTTGTGATGAAAACAATGTAATTAATATAGTGCAGGTAAATTGATTACCGTATGTATTCTTGTAGTTGTAGTTGAACGTTGGATCCACTTTGGGAAATAATTCCCTTTAAAACGACAGCACAGTCCATCTGAGAAATTGCCTAGCAATACAGCACCCTTTCCTTTCACTATTCCAAGCCAAAATATTTAAGACGGTTTGTCAGAAAGAACACAAAGTCTGATCCCCTAATATTACACGAGTTGGTGAGCGCTCCAAATTCGTTTGTCTCTGAAGCAGGTAAGTTGGTATGATAGATCCGGTGCTCCCGCAGACAGGAGCACTTCGCATATCTTCCACCTGAAGACGTCACTCAGTTGATAGTTTGGAATGCACGTCGTATAAAAGAACATGTTCCAAAACATATTGTATCAAATCTTCCATGCTGGTATGCAGCAGATCAATGCCTGAAATAACTAATTCTGCAATAAAACCTTTCTCTGTAGCCATGTCAGTTCAAAGAAGCAAGGCCAAAAAACAAACAACAACAACAAAATTACCATGCTTTATTTCTTCTTACATGATATATGTGAGATGTGATCAAATGAAGACAAGACACCAGTGATTAGAATATCTTAAGATATATTAATTATGAAATTATCATGGATACTTGTTTCTGTCATAAAGAAGGAAAACCACATTTTTGAATGAAAATGGTGTTATTCTAAAGTATTATATTACAAGAGTATTTTGATGGTTTTACTCTTTACTAAAGAAGACCATAACCTTGAAAGCCATTTTACAAGTTTGACGAAATTACCCGTTTCACTACATAGAGAGATTCGTGCAAATAGTCCCCTTTTGCAAGTCGTATTAACACCAAAAAAACTACTAATAAAGTTAGATACAAGATACTTCATGGAGGGTGTACATCCTTAAGATATCTAATATTGTGCCCCGAAAGAAATGGCTTGAAAATCATGATTTTTTTCAAGTAAAGCTTAGCCCCGACGTACACCATAAATCTCTTTTAATTAGAAAAAATGAATCCTAAATGAGGAGGCATAAATATACAGTGTTTCCACAAAATGGCAATAATATGGCATAATGCTATTAAAATTTACTCACTATAATAATTCATTGCATTATTTTGATGTATGAAACACTTTTTTAACACACATGACATTTTAATTTTGATTATTATTGATTTGCTTTTTTTAAATATTCTTTGTGGAATTGGTGAGTAAACTATATATATATTTTTTGTATTGCAGCTTTAAAGTGGCACACTCCATAATAATCTACTTACTAGAAATAGTGGTGCTACCACAAAAGTGTTAACCATCAGTACCATTGTCTGGGAGAAAGAAACAGATCAAGAATGCATATTATACAGTGACCGCTTTCCTAGAGTTAAAAATACCTCCTCTTTGTAAGGTTTGTAGGGTAAATGTGAGGTAAATCGAGATATAAACTATGGATGAACCAAATAATTAGTTCAAAGTGTTGTCATGATTCCGAATTTGTGGAGTCTGGTGTTTTTCCCATAGAATGTGACAGAAGTACAGTCATAGCTCAGTAGCTATATGTATTTGCCTTTATGTTAGAAGAGACTTTCTTGAGTGACATTTTAAATAGAGGAGGTATTCACTATGTTTTTCTGTATCACAGCAGCATTCCTAGTCCTTAGGCCCCTGAACAGAGTGAAACCATGAGTATTTATGAGTTCAATATTGTTCAAATAAGGCTACAGTATTTGCTTTTTTGTGTGAATGTATGCATATAATGTTCAAGTAGATGATTTTACATTTATAGACATATGAAATGTCTGATTACTCCATTTTATCAGTCCTGACTGTACAAGATTGTTGCAATTTCAGAATAGCAATTTTATGAAATTGATTTATCTTTTGATCTAAGACAATTTTTTCTAGCTATTCATTTCAGTGTTATATTTCCACAAGTTCCGTTTGTGGGACTCCTTTTGTTGCCCCTAGTTTTTTGTTTTTTTTTTTTCCAAAGGAAGAAAAATAAAGAGCAGTTGAGGAAAGAGAGTGGAAAGAAAAGAAAAAGAAAAGAGTGGAGGTAAAGAGAGAGGGGGAAAAAAGGAGGAATGAAGGAAGGGCAAAAGGAAGGAAGGGAGGGAGGAAGAAAGGGAGAGAGGGAAGAACAGAACATTAGGGTAGTTGACTTAATTCATTTGCATTCTTGGTTTAACTGCAAGTGGTGTAATTATGTTTTACAATGATCCCATTCGAAACATAAGTCCTGTGACACCATTAAGTTCCTATTATGCAGCAATTATATAATGAAAAGTACTGCCCAAATTACAGTATTGTGTTTTTTGGGAAACACTAAAAGATTCGAGAGAGAGAATGTCAAACTTAAAACCACTTTTGGGGGTGTTTAAAACTTAACTGAAAAATTAATGCTTCATCATAACATTCAAGCTATATCTAGAAAGTAGACTGGAGAACTAAGAAAATTACCCAGGTAATTCAGGACAAAAAAGAAATTTATATATGTATATGTATGTACATATACATATATAAATACCCCAATGTGTGAACTCAGAAAACTCTGAGAAATTTATCAAAGCCAATCATCTATATTGATCAAATTTACTGAATAATTGTTAATTTATCCATTGTGCTTAGCTTTGTGACAGCCAAAAGTTACCTATTTAATCTTTTCAATAAAAATTGTTTTTTGAAATTCAGAAATGATTTAAAAAGAGGTCAGGTTTTTAACTATTTATTGAAGTATGTGGATGTACAGTATTTCAATAGATATGAATATGAATAAATGGTATGCCTTAAGATCCTTTGAATATGTATTTACTTTAAAGACTGGAAAAAGCCCTTCCTGTCTTTTAGTAAAACATCCATATTTCATAATCTGATGTAAAATATGTTGTACTGTTTCCAATAGGTGAATATAAAGTCAGTTTATCAATTAAAATATGTATTTGACTCATTTAAAAACTCTCTTAGTTTAAGAGAAAAAGGAAGAAATAATAATTTAACCATACTTCTGCTATTCCCTTCGTTCTCTCCTGCTGCATTCCCTGTACCACACTCACGTCTTTCAGGTGCTCCAAAGCAATACAGGGTGAAAATACGAGATGCTACAATTTCAAAGGGCTCCACGATGTAGCCTTTCTCTCTGTTGCTGATTCCCAGAAGATTTCACAAGTTGAACTACATCTAGCCTAAAGAAGCAACTTTCTGGAGAGATTTTTATTATCCATTATTTAGAACTTTCACCTGCTGAAATGCAGCAAAGTTAGCCACAGAGACTGCTGATAAAATCCTGTTGGTTTTTATAGGTCAAGCACCCAAAAACTCAAATACCTATAGGAGTCAGGCATATAATTTCATAAAACAGCTGGGTATAAAACAGAGAGGACATTTTCCACCTCAAGGCATTCAGATATGATTTCCTTAAAAACACCCTGCTTCCCAAACAAAACCCGAGTTGGACGAGAGCTCTTAGTTTGTGACTGCTATAAAATCCAAATGAAAGCCACCCCAAGTGAATGATTTAAGCCCTCTTCTCCAAATCTGTCCGTCTACAATGGTCAACCGAATGAAAGGAGCGGTATGGTAGATAAACAAAACAACAAGCCGTGAAAAAAGACCCATGCTTGGTGTAATAAGCTCTTTTGAAATATCGGTGTCATTGCTATTCTGGGAAAACTATATCTACTAAACCCTTCTCCCAAAATGAAAACGCATTAATAAACATCTGATTTCCCCACTGGTTCATCACTTCTCCCTGTGTAACTTCTATCCTGCACTCAGTCGTGTGGAAACAGAAGCATCAAGTCTCAGATCCGGAAGCTACGAAGGTAACATACGAAGCAGAGCTATTTTGTCTCCGAACATGATAGGTCAAAACATAGATACTTCAAAATGACATCCAGGTATTTGGAAAATAATCACTTGCTTTAGCCTGTTAGGCAGACATTTAAGAATGTTAAGAGAAAAATTTCTAAGAATAATTCATTCAAGATAATGGAATTTGATCCAACCACCAGAGAGTTGATGCACTCTTTCTGAACTTCCCAAGAAGCATATGCCTTCCCATTCACATGCACTTCTAATAATTCTAAATTCACTGAAAAGATTTAAGAATTGACATCTGTAGTGGAGGGAATAAAAATTGGCAAATGAATCACATCAGTACTTGCCAGTCTTCCTGGAGAGGATAAAAGAAAAAAGTTTTTAGTCTTCTCCCTGAAAGTTCTGCCCACAGTCATCTTAAAGTTAGCACAACTCACCCAATGCCTTCAATCTAAGCAATGTGCTCCACCTCAGAGACAGCTAGAATTACTGGTGGCAGCTAGAATTACTCCCGAAAGGTCACAACGATCTCTACCATGCATTTTACGACGGCGAAGCACTTTAGTAGACATTGCTACTTTGACTTCCACAATACATTAAAGTGTTATTATTGTCGTGTGTTGATGATGAAAACAAGATTCAGAAACCTTAAGTCACTTGCTGAAGATTACACTTCTACTAAGTGGCAGATAAAAATCAAATAGGCAATGCAAAACACTCCCAAGTTGTTTCTATTTCCATTGATTTTCTTCGGAAGAGGAAAGGAGGTGATCATATCACTAGCTCCACAAACAACTCTATGTATATTTATATTTATAAATAAGTAAGTTTGTTTACACATTTTTTCTTTAACGCCATCCTTTTATTCTCCAGTGCTTCCAGAGCATAGGTGGTTTAAAGGCAAATTGCATTTTACATCTCATCTAAAACTTTTGGAGCGTGGAACATAGAATACAATTGCCTTTGACACACAGGGCTGATTAATATTAGATCCATCACACCAAATGGAAAATCTCGTCATAATCATATGTATCTTTTCTACATAGCATTTTGCAAAAGACCTGCCAAGGTTTGGGTAATCCATTAAGATTATTTTCTGAAATTCATAGGAAAATGGAGACCAGAGTATAAATGTTTTAATTTACAATAGAATACTGATTTTAATCTTGAATGATGTTATTTGGGCCAATTTATATCAAAATATTAATTGTAGACACATCTGTTTGTGCTGGAGCAGTAGAACAAAAGGGAGATTCTAATTTTAGACGTTAAACTATGTACAGCCTAAGGAATACATTTGTATTTTATTGTCAAAATATAAACGTAATGCAAATCCAGAAAAAAAATGAGAAGCATGACTTTCATACACATATAAAATAAACACATTAATATTAATGAGGGACTGAGTAAGATGCTACAACCAGATAAAAGGACAATCCAAAGAACAGACACATGGATAGATCAAGAGTATTGAAATCAATATGCTAATGGAGGCAAAACTGACTTGTTCCAGAGTAAGGAAGAGTAATTCAATTCATCCGATTGAATCTTTAACCAAGAGAATTGATTTACGTGTCTACAGACAAGGAATAGTTTGCCTTAGCATCACTTAGCTACAACTCGTAAAATAGTTCAAATGCAGGAAAGATAGACTCCTATAGAATCAGAATCACGTAACCTGGAAAGGTGTGCTTTATTTTTTTTCAATGTTTTTTTATTATATTATGTTAGTCACCATACAGTACATCCCTGGTTTCTGATGTAAAGTTCGATGATTCATTAGTCGCGCGTAACACCCAGTGCACCATGCAATACGTGCCCTCCTTACTACCCATCACCGGTCTATCCGAAAGGTGTGCTTTAAACAATGCATTGGTTTTTCACCGCACAACAAATTTTTCCCTAAAATGATGAGACGTAAAAATCTTTGAAACAGTGGAATTAAATGAATTGCTAAAATTTTGAGGTTTGATAATATAATCTCTATCGTAATGACACAGAAAAAAGCCCTTTATCTATATATCTAATATTCTATATTCTCTATACTCTTAATTGCTCATTTTCTTCCCATACCGCAAATCTTTACCTAACAGTTTGGGACATATAGAAGGTGAAGTAAACAATTAAACAGAACAAGAACCACCTTGCTTCAAGAATCTACTTTGTTGAAAATGAATATATTTTGGACACTTGTTAAAAGAAAAAAATTTTTGTCATTTGGAAAGAGGGCATTTAGTTCGTGGAATAACAGGAATTTTACAACAACAACAATAAGACAAAGTACCAGTTGAGAGAGCAATATTTTATCAACCAAATACAATGATAATGGTGAAAACGTTGCAAGAAGCTATTGCAAGAGCCGAATGGTCTGCTTCCACTTACTGCTAATGAGCCTAGTCCTTGCACAAATTTTGGTTTGGTAGAAACTACAGGAGGTAGCATGGTTCATTAGGCTTTCAAAGCTTTAAAATGTTAAAGGGGGTGGTTTTCCTCCTTCAATTCAAGTGAATTGCTGAAAGCATTGGGATGTTCCTCAGTGGAACTTTGAATTTGCTAGTTTCTTCATTAATTTTGACCTTTTTTACATTCAAAAAAGTTAACTTTACACTAAACTACAGCAGACTTCTACCTCCTGCAGTTTTGAATTGTGCTTAAACAAGTACTCCAAGCACGTGGAATTTCCTAAGAAAATTTGGGCACCATATTTTTTAAAAAGGGATTTATAAAATAGTCTTTGGAGACTCTAATATGCTAATAATAAAGAACAACGGTTTCTTGATTGTGCTAAAATACCTAAGAGGACCCACAGAACTCTCACACAGTTTTCTGAGTAGTTTCATAAATGCGGAGTGTTGTTGCCCTGAAACTTGACATCTTCCTGCCACCCATTTGAGAAGTGACCTGGCAGAAATCTGGTCAATAGCTCATATATGTCATACTCCTTAAGAAATTGTTGACAGAGATTTTTGAACTGCTTCAGTTGGTGTCTTTCAAAATAATACACACCCTCCCATACACAAACACAAAATCACATTGCTCTCAGTGATCTGGAAACTATGTCAGCAAGCCAGCCATGTAGTGTCCTGGAAAATTCAAAAAGAAGAAGAAATGACAACAGTGCAGCCAACAGTTTCTGTTTAAGTTTTATTTGCTAAGATTTTGAAATAAGTAACATCTTGTGTTTAATTAATCAGAGCATGGCACCTGCTTTAAATGCTGACATAGAGAAAAGCAGATTTTTTAAAATTTGGAATCAGATTTATTTCTGGAAATACATTTTTCCTGTTGATAGATAGATAACTAATTTATGCTTTGGGAAATCTTACTGTCTAAGAACTTTAAATTTTGACAAAGAGAAAGAGTGTTGTTTTTTTTTAATTTGGAAAAACATTCTTTTCCTAGAAATGTATATTTCCAGTTTATAGGTAGACAAACTAGTGTGTTCAGAAGTTCCTATTCTCTCATAATTCAATTTTAACAATATATTAGAGAGAGTCTATGGCTTAGCATATGGCAAATGTAGGAGAGGAAAAATTTCCTCGACCATCAAGGTTCTTCTAACTGAACTAAGAATTAAATTGACATGAGACAGATGAACAGGAGAAAATCAAATTTAATTTCCTATGTACAGGGAACCCACATAGATGTGAAACTCTAAAGACAGGCAAAATGAGGTATTTATGTCATCCTGGACTAAGGAGGAGAAGTGGGGGTCAGGGACTTCTAAGGGAAAGGAAGCAATTCACAGGAAGAATGGAAAGACATGTTTTGGTAAACAAATGTTTGGTGGCCTTTCAGAAGCAATGGGACATGGAGAGGACTTTAATCAAACAGGCCTTACTAGGATCCTCTCCGTCTGCCACACCTAGCTCATGTTTCAGTGTAGTTATCTATGGCAGTAACTCTCTTCCTGGAGCAAGTCCTCGATCTAAATTAGAGGGAAGATCAAGTTTATCTTTTATAGAATTTATATAGTGATCTTCACTTTTATGTTGAGGTACATTCTCAGGGAAGTCTCATTTCAAGAAGAATATGGCATCTGTTGATTTGGGATATTTTACAAATCAAATTTAGTTTAGACTGACAAGACAGTTACCTTTGTCAGATAGTTTGAAATGTTCATATGACATCCATCCATCCACCCATCCATCCATCCACGGGAAAGTGTGATTAGGCAACTTTTAAAGAGCCATCTAAAAGGAATTGTCTTGTAGAATTAATCTGGATGCTTAAAGACTATCACCAAACTGGAGAAAAAGGCATCTATTTCTCTAATCCTTTCTCTAAGAAGCCAACCTGGCCTTAAATCTGAAAAAGAGGGACAGGGAAAAGAAAAGGGAGAAGAGAGGGAGGGACAAGGCAGTGAGAGAGAAAGAGGGATTAATTAACAATGTACTTATGTTTTCCCCAGGAAAAATAGTAGGAAAATGTTGCGGAAGGCTTCCTTCGTGTGTGTGTGCGTGTGTGTGTGCGTGTGTGTGTGTGTGTGTGTGTATTTCCTGCTGCCTGGATCTGCCATGAAATAGATAGAAAAACCTCTGCAATGTGACTTCAGTTTCCCCATTTATAATTAGTAAGTTCAGTGATGTGAATAAAGGTTGCTATTCTATATTTTCCAAGTTGTCATTTCTCTCGTTTCTTTAAAAGTTTAATTTTTGTTCATCTGCAAATAGATTCTGAACTTAGTATATCATACCTCCTTTCAAAAAAAAAGACCATATTGCATTTCATCATATAACATAATGAAAGAGATAAAACTTCCATTGTTATGTGACTTTGATAGTTAACAATGAATTCTCCCAGGCAATTGCTGAAATTGCTTAAAAGAAAGTAAAATCTGAATTTGAATAGGTCATCATTTTATAAATATGCACAATAAAATAAAGAGTCAGACCATCTGTGATCGCCAGGTATAAGCTTTTTGTGATGTTTGCACACACACACACACACAAATCCCCAAATCCTTAAGAATTTAACTCTTTTGATTTCAGGCTACCAGAAACATTGCAAATGTTTTTCAAAAGCAAATAAAAATGTATTTTAAGCAGTCTCAGTTTTCATAAATCTGTATTATCAGTATATTCGTTTGTCATATTCTATCAGTCTCGGTTGCAAACAACAGAAACAGACTGGCTAACTTGAGGAGAAAAGGAACTCATTGGAAGAATTGTGGGTAGCTCTCAGAATGGTGGAAAACCTGGAAAACATAATGACACCAAGACAGGAAACATAACTGAAAATGCAGCCAACAGACAGCCAACCACACCTGTACGGTTGTGCCACAGGTAAGGCCACCACCTCTATGGACATCTGTCACCTCTACTGGATCTCAGCTCTACTACTGCTGTTCTGGCTAATATCTAACTTCCCACACCTGCTTCACTTGCTCAAGATCCAAAGTCCTGAGCAGTTGGTCAAACCTAAGTTTATACGCTTAGGAACTAAGCTGCCAGATGCAGGAAAATCTGCCCTGCTGAGATTTAGAAACAGGAGTTGGAGCCCTTTCTTCCACTAAGATCCCTTCTCGGGAGATAGTTTCAAAGAGGTAGAGCATTCAGATACTGTTTAACCAAACTATGAAAAGTGTCCATGAGACATGTCTGTAAGCAGGTGAGTTCGTAAAAAATCATGCGTGGGAAGCCATCATACATTTGCTGTCATGCTGGTTTAGTAAACAGTCTCTATTTTAACTATAACCTCAGAAGACAATTGAATTATGCCTGAATATTTGGTACAGGATCTTCTATATCAAAACCCTTCAGCTGCTCGTTTAAATAATCTAATGAGGGGCAGCTGGGTTTGAGCATCTCACTCTGGGCTTAAGCTCAGGCTATGGTCTCAGAGTAGTGAGATGAGCCCCTGAGTAGGGTTCCAGGCAAAGCTCAGAGTCTGCTTGTCCCTCTCCCTCCCCCTCTGCCCCTCCCCCTACTCATGCACATGCAGGCTCTCACGCACTCGCTCTAAAAATAAATAAATAAGTAAAATCTTTTAAAAAAGTGAATAGAGTGAGCAATTCATCAGAATTTTATATTCAATGCCTCAAGCAGGATCATGTGTGTGACCAAGCTATAAAAGAGCCCAATTAAAAATTAATATCAAAACTAATCATTCTTGGGAAAGCAGCTTTACAGAACAGCCCAGTATTCCAAATCAGATCAACTGTCTCTCTTTTAAATTGAAATTATAGTATTGTTAGTTTGAGCACTGATAAGCTCTGATGGCAAGGAAATTTTCAAGAAGTCTGTGGACTAAATTCCAGTTTTCTGTCCCAGGGGAAAAAACTTCACCTAGATTCTGATATTTATAATGGTATTAAATTAATAATTTGAATAATGTTTTAATGAGAAAAAGACACTTAAAATTTGGTAATCTGAGAAAAAAACAAAAAACATAAAAGCACAATAATTAGTTAAATGGCACATTCATGACTACTTATTTTGTAAGACCTTTATTTCATAGTAAATGGAACAGTGCGTGTCTATATTCCAAGAAATAGGTGCCATTATTTCCCCTAAACTACTACGCTTTAGATCTTGAGAAAAGTGAGTGAGCCCTTATACTTGCTTATAGTCCTTAACACCCAATAAATCTCTTGTTTCCATTGCCCTACATCATTTAGATTGACTTAAAATAATATTCAGTCAACACATTTCTTGAGTGCATACTTCTACCAAAACACTGTGTTGTTATATAAAGATGAGGGACTCCTAATGTAAGGTGATGGACAGACACAGAAATAAATGATTAAACACAAATTTTGCAAACGTTGCAACACAACAGCACAACACAAATATTGCAGATATATTTATGAAGTGTTCAGGAGCACAAAAAACACAGCAGTTAACTGTAAGAAGGAGACAGAAAAGACCACAGAAAAAGCTTGATCTTGCAATATGACAGTTTCACAGCTAATTGTAAATTGCAATAAATATTTGATAAATAGGGGCTTGAATCCTCATTTGGAGCAATGTACGTCAAAATACTGAAACAATTTATGGCCAAAACTTTATCACTTGTATCCTTCAAATGCAAAGTTGATACTGCCTCCAACTATTTCATTCCCTTGTCAAATCCACTCCAATCAGGTTTCTGTCCCCACACTTTGGTAAAACTGTGTCATCAATGATCTCCACACCTTTACGTTCAAATGTAATTTCTCAGTCCTCGTTTTACTTGACTTGGTTTATCGATAACTCGCTTCGCCTTGAAGGATTTTCAGTACTTGGCTTCCGTAAGACCATGTTTGCTTCGTTTTTCTCCTATCTTTCTAGCTACTCCTTTTCAGATTCTTTTGATGCTTCCTCCTTTTCTTCTAAATACCTAAATGTGAGAGTACAGTCCTCAAACTGTTTCTTTTTTCCTGCTACATTTAATCCTTAAGTGACAGCATTCAATGTCTGAGCGCTAAGAAGTGTCGATATGCGGCTCCATTACCGGCATCACACAGCCCAGAAGTCCGCACAGAACTCAAGACTTAAATACCCAAACACACGCTCCGTAGCTCCACCTGAAATATCTAGAAAACATCCCAAACTTAAATATGTTAAATCTGCTAAATGAGCTCCTCCTGCTCTCACCCCCATCTCATGACATAGTAATTCCATTCTTTCAGGTGTTTAGGGCCAAAAGCTTGGAGTCATCTTTGCTTAGAAAGAGAAGGTTTCTCTCAGACTCCACATCCAGTCCATCATTAAATCCTGTCAACTCTAGCTGCAAGATGCACCTAGACTGTGGGGACTTCTCATCGCTTTTCATTGCCGAGGTCTGAGCCACATCAACCCTGTCTAAATTTGTGTAATAACCTTCTGACTGGTCACCCCGATTCTAATCTAGTCTTTATTCTATTTTCAACACTGGAGCCGTAGTTCTGTTAGATCTGCTAAAACAAAAACAAAAACAAAAACAAAAACAAAAACAAACAAACAAAAACCCTTTCGTATTTCTCTATGTCACTCTGAGTGCAACCAAACCTTTTGCTATGAATCACAAAGTTTTATGTCATCCAATATTTCATCGTCCCCTATAACTCTCACCTTGTATTCGTTTGACTCCAGTCTCACCTGCCTCCTTCCGGTTCCTCACACGTGCCAGGCACGCTCCCACTTCCGGTATTCATGTTTGCTCTTCCTTCTGCTTGGAATGAACTTCCCTCTGTATCAGAATGGGTCAGATCATACCTCCTTTTGGTCTTTCCTCAAATTTTACCTTTGCAGTGAAATTTGACTCTTCACTAGAAATTTTACTCTTTCTAAAATTGTAATTTCCATCCCATTTTATTTGTCTCCTTCTACTTCATTCTCTTTTTCTCTTCAGCACTTGTACCTAACACTATGTAATTTACCCATTTATCTTTTTAATTTTCTGTCATTCCCCCTCAGAGCGTGCTCCACGATGGTGGAGACTTTTGTAAGTTTTGATCACAACTGTTTCTCTAATATTTGGAAGCGGTGCCTGACACATCATAGATGCTCAGTAAATATCTATTAAATAAATAAATAATACACAACACAAGGATTCCAGATTCTAAAATCAGTATCAGTACTATTTACTCACCTATTTTCTGAGGACATTATTAAAAAGATGTGAATATACATATTTCTTGCCATATCAGAGGCCCTTTTGACTAGGAGGAAAAGGGGAGCAAAACATCAAGGGATGGATCCCTGTCCCAAAGTCTCCATTGATTTCTTCCCAGGCCAGAACTCCAGCTGGAAAGTTAAAGGTGATGGCACTTCTGCCACTGACCCTCAATGAATGTCAGCATGCTTGCAATTTCCCATCTATTGTCCCTAAAAACTTACCCATTTTTAACCCTGGTCAAAGACTCATTTTATTTGTCCTGATGTTTCTAATTGGAATTATTCATTCAACTGAAGAATTTGTTAACAACAAATAGTTGACCTTGTGTGTAATATTGTGATTTTTGCAACCAAATGTTCCATTTCTTTCCTGAAATTTATACAAAATGTTTCCATTGGAATGTTAACAAAATTAACTCTCTTAGCTTCCCATGCCAAACACAGCAATGTTATTGAAAACAGAATAGATATTTAGTTGTTGAGATGGTAACAAAATCCAAACTTTTACAATTTCAAACACAATCTCAATTGAAATCAGCAATAAACTATGCTGGTTTTCTTAATTTTAAAAATACTATTTTCAGGGGCACTTGGGTATGGCTCAGTTGGTCAAATGCCCAATTCTTGGTTTTGCCTCGCATAATGATCTCATGGGTCTCTCCACTGGGCAGAGTCTCCTGGAAATCGTCTCCCTCTGCCCCTAACTCCGTTCCTCACTCTCTCTCCTTCTCTCCCTTTCTTTCTCTCTCTCTCTCAAATAAATAAATAAATCTTTTTTAAAAATACTATTTTCAGTGGGACTTTTAAAAGCTGTCTATTTTTATTACTATATATTTTTAGGTACATTAACTTTCATATAGCAGATAAATGCTGAAATCTCGGTGGCTTATCTCAATTATTTTTCATTTATGCCCTAACCAAATAGCAGCATGATTGAGTGGGGGGGATTCTCCTTGCAGGGATTCAGGACCCAGGCGATGAAGCCTCTGCCATCCTTAAACATGGCTTCTACAGTCAATTCAGTCATTATGTATCCAACAACAAGGGAAAGGAAGAGAAAGAGTAGAGGAACATGCAAGAAGTTGTTACAGGCTAAGCTTAGACATGGCATATACCATATTTACACTCCATCAGCTAGCACTCAGACTTCCAGCTTTAACCTAAGTCAAGAAAGGCTGGAAAATGTGTGCCAAGGAGAAAAGGGAAATGGATTTTGCTAAATTCAGCTAGTCTCTGCTTCAGTCTTCTCTTTTAGCCGCTAAATGTTTGTTTTCCTTTTGCTCCCACGTACAGAACTCTTTCTTCTACTCCCCTAAAGTTTTGCCCAGTCATTGCATCCAGCATGAAGTCCAGTACCTTCTGGTGATGCAAAACCTCTCTATTAAGTCCAAATGTGGCTCTTATAAATTCATAACTCTGTGAATATAAAGCAACATATTTCCATTCCCTACTTCCAATGCAAACATATATCCCATTTCAAAGGTAGTGAAAAATAAGATAACCACAATAAAATCTTCCATTTAGGGGGAAAAAAGCAACTGTGGCAAGAATTATTAAATCCTGCAGAGAAGATATTCTGAAGGGCCCCTACACATAAGAAGGGGGGCATTTCTTGATTAGACTCTGAGTTTAATTTCTTTGAACATCTCCCTTATCCAGTTTTTTCCCTGGCCCCTTCCTCCACCCTATGGAAACTTCTTGATCACTATCACCATACCTGAAGTTGGTGTGAGAGATCAGGATTTCCTTTGGGGCTGTAGAAGCCTTGGAAGTATGATTCCCACTTCAGTAGGAAGGCCACTCCCTTAATCTGATTTTTGTCATGGACCATTGGACCCTCCCAACCTACTTAAATTTTATTTCTTATTTTCAGAAATGTAGTGGCAGCCACCACTTTTTTCATCCCTTTCAACTCCCGAATCTCTGGACTTTCTTCATTGTCTTTGATTTCTCGAGCCAGGCCTCAAAGTAGGAAACATCACTTCCACTCACAATCTGTGGGCCGGTGAACCAGACATCAGTCAGGTGGCCCCACCCAACTTCCGGACAAGCTTAGAAATGAAGCCTCACTGTGGACTCAATGCAGAAAGGAAAACAAGTTGGGTTAGCAGCTAACCAATATCAAACTATTAAGTTTGAAGGATTGTTCTGATTTGGAAATTGAGTTTCATTTTGTTTTGTTGTAAGATTTCATGACAGAGATGATAATGATGACAAGAAAGTCTCAGAACTTCTGTGAAATATACAATTTTTATGAGAATTCTATTTTCTGAGAACTCTTGCTCTTATATTAATAGCAAGATTTCTAAAAGTGAGAAATAGCAAATGGTATAATTTTGAAGAATTAAAAATTCACCCTGCCCTGGTTTTTTGGGGCAGAGGTTTAGAGTCCTGCACTTAAAGCGTGCTTCTTGTCTGTCTTCCCCACTACAGTCTTAGCTCATGAGTGGGAATTCTCACTGTTATAAACCCACACCAATCTTGGTAAATGTCCAGACTAGGGAAATAGAAGAGGATATAAATACATTTTTATGAATTTTTAAGAAATTAACTAATAATTCATAACATCACTGAGATCAACTATGTGTCCTTAATGAGATGTTTAAGCATTAGAAGAAACATGTTTCTTCTGACTATTGAGTTTTTCTTTGGTGAAAATTCAAAATAGTTGAGTTAAATTATTTTTTTAAAATTATGTATCAATTATTAGTACCTAGAATTTTTTAAAGCAGAAATCCCAGGATGTGCTTAGGATGAAGACAGAGGCTTCAGGGTGTTGGTATCCATTGTATCGAGTTCCAAGATAGGTTTTCCCATCTACACACCACAGATTACAGCTCCTAGTAGTATCATAGCTGGAAGGATGATTTGGGACAAAGATAAAAATATGAGCTTACTGGGAGGCTCCACATACAAATAGACTTTTCCTGATGGCTAAAAATAGAACCAAGAGCAGGAACTAAAATATTGTAAGTCTATCTCTAGAATTCCTTGATGGAGTTTTCCCAGAACAAATAAACAAGTAGTAAGATTGGTTCATATATTTTTAAAGGAGTAACTTAGGTAATTACCTTGTTTTAACCTGTAATTATTATTGTAACCTCTTCATCTATTAGTTTTAATTTCTAAAAGGTGACCTAAGACAACAGCTTCATTGTGAACCACCTTAGGGTTATTATCACCCCGTTATGGACCGAGAGTTTGTGTCCCTTCCCCTCCAAATTCATATGTTGAAATATTAATATCCATAGTGTTATCAAAAAGTGAGGCCTTTGGGAGGTGATTAGGTTATGAGAGTGGAGCCTTCATGAGTGAGATTAATACCCTAAAAAAGACCCCACAGAGCTCTCTCGGCCCTTTCAACATGTGAGCACATAGCGAGAGGACTACAGTCTATGAAACAGGAAGCCACTCTGACCAGACACTGAATCTGTCAGCACCTCGATGGTAGACTTCCGAGCTCCAGAGACGTGGGAAATAAGGGTTCTTTGTTTAGGCCACCAGTTTAAGATAATTTGCCTAAATGGAATAAGAGATATCCGCAGGAGTCAGGATTTTGTCTGTGGACATTTTCTCAAAGTTTTCTTTTGGAATGCAAGAAAAACCACTTTGGTATTGATGTGAAGACACAGAACTTCTCACACTTCTGCCCTCACGGAAAGCGTTTTTTTTTTCTCTCAGTTACTCAGCCAATCATATTTTCTTTTGATTTTTTCTGAATAACAAAAGACTAAGTATTCTTTTTTTTTAAAAGATTTTATTTATTTATTTGACAGAGAGAGAGAGACAGCCAGCGAGAGAGAGAACACAAGCAGAGGGAGTGGGAGAGGAAGAAGCAGGCTCCCAGAAGAGCATGGAGCCTGATGTGGGACTCAATCCCAGGACCCTGTGATCAGGCCCTGAGCCGAAGGCAGACGCTTAACGACTGCGCCACCCAGGCGCCCCAAAAGACTCAATATTCTTTATCATATATATTTATGCCTACTAGAACCACTTCTTCAACAAATTTCCATCGCCACACTACAGATTGAATAAAATCTTACATCCTCAACTGAGATGATTAACAGTAATTCGCTGTGCTAAAATGTAAAAGAAAAAGAACAGAAAAAAGGGAAGAGTTTTATTTCCCTTTGACTTGCATCGACTTAGGAACTGAAGTTAGAATTTTTTGTTTTTCTTCAAGTCATTAAAGCTTGGACTCTATCATCCATTTAATTTTATCCTCATTATACATTTTATTTTCACTAGTTACCCCAGACTTAATGATTCTAAATATATAGTTCTGTCAGCTCGGGACATTTGCAATAAGCATTTTTTTCTTCACCTTGATTATGGCGTAGAAAACCTTTAGAGAATTACACAAAGCCTAAACTATTTATTCCATTTTTAATCCATCCCTCCAAATTAATGGTTTCTATTAATTACACAACAAAGACTGAAAAGGAAAAGTGGAGGGTGCAGGGTTTTTCATCTAAAGGTGCGCTGCCGTAAGAGATGTTAAACAGTTGAGCCAGATTTTAATGAATTCTGAGATAGGTTTTAATTAGAGTTGACATATGAACTGAATAGTTCCACAGTACCCTATACATGAAGGGTTCTTTTTAAAACTAAAACCTAGAATTATTATATGTAATTAGTGTTATAAATGAGAAGATATGAATGGCACATTTTTGGTGCCAGGAGAATACTAATTCAGACCTCACGCCCAACAGGCTTCTAGCTCACACTGCCTGCCGTCTGCTAGCCACACCGTTGTTTCACAAGAGTCCTCATGTAGACGTCCAATCAGTAAACAGAAGGTACGAGAACAATATATCTGCTGTTATTCTACCGGTAATTTAAATTCCAATTAATTTAATTTCTAGATATACATGATTTTTATATTTTGTGTAGTTCCTAAAAATATTGTATGTGTGCTTACTGACAAATCCAGCGTGATCTGGAAGGTGGTAAATAGTCTCAGGAAACACACAGTTCAGGTGAACTTCATCGACAACAATGCTGCAAATGAGCCGACGGTGTCAACTTTTATGAGAGCACGTGACTTGTTAATTAGCCAACAAATAATTGACTCCCTTTAAAGAAGAAATTTATCTGGCCTATTGGACAAGGAGCTAGACTTCCTGTAACTCCTTTAATTCGATACCAAAGAGACAGAATGAGGTTACTTTAAAATATTGCCCTACCCCACACTTTTAAAAGCACTCAGACAAAAACTCAAAGTTGTTTTCAAGGTTGCCTGATAATTTTTGTCAGAAAAAAATGAAAGCAGTCTGGTTCTTGAAGAAAAACCTAATTTTAACCCATAAACCAAATTAACAGCTTGAAAAATTACATGCAAAAGTGTATCATCGAAGGACTAAAAGACTAGCAGACACACGATGGAGCCAAAAATGTGACCTTGAAGATTCTCTAGTCAATAGGAAATTACAAGGCAGGTAAATATATTCCCACACACATCACCGTCTTCATCAGCATTATAATACATATTATCATAATACATCCAAATTTGTAAACATGCCATTTAACCAGCACTATTAGAAAAGAAAGATCTGGTCCGATTGAAATGAGTGGTCTAAATTGGGCTATGGTTAGGATTCCTCTGCCTCATGGGTCAGTACACTTTTTCTCTAAAGATTAAAACAGTAAATATTCTGGGCAATATGTTGTGTTTCTGCCATTGCAGCATGATAACAGCCATACACAATACAGAAATGATTTGATGTGACTGTGTTCCAATAAAACTTTATGGACACAAATTATTTTGTATAACTTTCACATGTCATGAAATGTTATTCTTCTCTTGATTGTTTCCAACCATCAGGAAATGAAAAAATCACTCTTAGTCTCTGGACTATTCAAAACGAGGTGGTGGCCAGGATTTGCTCCATGGGACATATTTTCCCAAGACAGGCCTAGTTTGTGTCCATTGACCTGGCATAATTATCAATAACTTCCTCTTTCAAACTCAAAGTATTCTGTTATGGACAATAAATTATATGGTCACCCTACGTGGTGAAATTACATGGTCACCGCATACAATACATGGTGAAAATGTACTGAAACAAAAAAACTGACAAAGCATGTGACATACCTAGCTTTACAGAGAAAGTACATTATAAAAAACATTTACCTTATAAATGTCAATCAATTAGCATTATCAAATGTATTGTTACCTGACTTACACTGTGTACATTTGAAAGCATAATTGAGTAAATGAAAGAAAGAATTCAGCAGCTCAAGAAAGGACGCACTGGTTGAGAAAACTGCATGCAACAGATAATAATGAGGTTTGTCTGAGATGAGCTGAATGGGTATTCAGAAGAAGAAGGAGAAATGAGACATAAATTGAGCGAGCCCCCTATTTTTATGTTGATAGAATATTATTCACGAAATGCTATGTTCTGATTTAGGTCAAGCAGTCCTGTTTAAGAGCCTAAAGTTTTATTATTATTATTATTATTATTATTATTATTATTATTACTATTATTATTATTGAAGTATAGTTGAAATACAATGTTTTATTAGTTTCAGGTGTACAACATATTGATTCAACAATTCCATACATTATTCATGGCTCACTTGTAATGACTGTGGTCACCATGTGTCACCATACAACATTATATAATATTACAGGCACTATTGCCTATGCTCTGTTTTTCATCTCCATGACTTATTTTATAACTAGAAGTTTGTACTTCTTAATCCCCTTTATCTTTTTTGCCCATCCCCTACCCACTCCCTGCTGGTAAGCATCAATTTGTTCTCTGTATTTAAGAGTCTATTTGGTTTTGGGTTTTTGTTTTGTTTTGTTTAGATTCCACATAGAAGTGAAAGCATATGGTATTTGTCTTTCTTTGTCCGACTTATTTCACTTAGCATCGTACCCACTAGGTCCGTCCATGTTGTCACAAATAGGCCTGAAATTGTTTTTCATGAGTTCAGTGAGCGAAAAACTGGAGTACTAGACACATAACAGATAAATAACAGAAACCAAGTCTTTTTGGAAGTCTCACACATCAAGAGTATTTTCATCCCAAGACTGCATAATTAATTCAACTCTGATTTTACAATATCAACCTAACGTACAAGACACTTCTTCCAGTGCCAACATTCCGCAATCGCATTTGCCGGTTAGACCCAAGGCACTATTAAATTTTCCCAAGGAAGGTTTCATTTGTCACTAAAAATGACCAGTAATGACAACACAAACTTTAGGTTGACAGCCACAATTTCATCGGGAGGATGCACAATTCAAAGAACATATTTTCTTCTTCCAGCTCATAGGTGAAGACGTGCCACGGCAGATAAAAGCAACCTTTTGTACCCCATGACAACAGGAAATAATAGCCATGTTTAAGGAAAAGCATGCTATGTGGTCTTGTAACCTGTGGTAAAAACTCATCGACAACCCCATGCGGTATCGTGATAACTCTGTAACATACCCTTTCTCTCTGGCGTTTAGGCCAGCCCAACTCTGTAAAGTGGTTCGCTAATAATAAGGAAAAAGGATTTCTGTCATAACTTCTCTCCCACATTCTTTTATTGATTTTTCTCTTCATCTAAGTATCAGACTCCATTGCTGCCTATCGTACAGGGAGAAGAGTCTGAGAAGCCCAGCCTAATTCAAGGTCATCATGGACCAAAAAGGCTAAAAATCAGAGCTCCCTGTATAAACTGCATTCTACTTGTTCTATGACTTCATTCTTTCCTGACCGTAAATTTACCCTATGTTTTAAGGAAACCACACTTTAACAGCAATGGAATTAATCATATGTCCCTTCATAGAAGTATATTATGAACAAAAGACATTTAAAAACATAAACTAGGGGAGCACCCAGGTGGCTCCGTCAGTTAAGTGTCTGCCTTCAGTTCAGGTCATGATCCCAGGGTCCTGGGATTGAGCCCCACTTCAGACTCCCTGCTCAGTTCTCCTCTCCCTCTGTCCCCACCCCCACTCATGCTCTCTCTCACTGTCTCTCTTTCTCTCTCAAGTAAATAAATAAAATCTTTAAAAAAAATAAAATAAAAACATAAACTGATAAGTCAATAAAAGAGAATCTATCCCCATGATAGATGAGGGAATAAAATTTACAGCCCAATCAAAAGACTTGGAAAGGGACGAGTAGGACACAAAGATAGCATCTGGGCAATTCATTCCATGGCTGGGAATAATTCACACTAAAGCGACCATTTCCTCCACTTCAAATCTTCCAGTACCTTCTGCTGAAGTGCCCAGATACTGGTGTCTAATTCCTACCAGCAGATGTCTCCTTTAACTGACTTCCTGATGTGATGAAGGGCAGGGGACATGTACTTGGAAAACCATTCACTCTAGAAGCTGGTCTCAGTGACTCTTACTTCCTATTCTGATCCAGTTTTAAGTGTTAAAAATATTTATTCCTGGCATCAGAAGGAATGTACTGATGGTACTACTTAAAGTCAATTTATATAAGCAAACGTGTTTTTAAATGACAGTTAAATTTAGCATAAGAGTCACAGATTAATAAAATGAACTTCTCAAAGTCTGTCACACACACACGGTTATTAAAATTTTAGAATATCTTATGTCTTTTTGCTGACTTCTTTGAGTATTTTTACGTGAGATTTCCAATTAACAAAATCATACTTTTTTCTTATAGTTTGAAGGCTAAAAGTTGATGTTGGCTTAACATAAGCATATAACAAAATCTACTTCTTCTTCTTGGACTTCCTTAATTGTAAGACAAATTTATGGATTTTTTCCTTGAGCATGAATTTGAGTATCATATAATCTAGATTAAAACATCTACAATAAGTTCAACTGCTACAGAGTAATAGTTAATATTTTGGCACGTTTATTAAATGTAGGCTATTTGCTACCTAGTTCACACTTAATTCTCATATATTTTTCACAATAACCCAATGACATGAGGACTATTATTTTGCTCATTTTGCAAATGGGGAATTCAAGGCACAGACAAATGAAATAACCTATCCATGAGTGATGGGTGGAACTCAGTTTAAACCAAGGTAGCCAGATTTCAGAGTCAGTGCTTTCAACCATTACTGTTTACTACCTTCCTGCACTGTATTTTTAAAACGACCTGTTTGCAAATCTTAAAAATCTAGGACATTACAGTGACTGATATGATTTGCTAAAATATACGAGAGCATGAACTGTCTGTGTCAAATCTGTGTATGAATTGTCACTTATATGAAATTCATTACATTTACTCTATTTGACAAACAGACGTCAATTAATTTCACATAGGTATGGAATCATTGTAACTTCCTAGTATCGAGAGCCGTCAGACAAATTGCAACTATCTGCACTTCTACGACGCCATCCCTTTTGAGGAACGCATTCATTACTTTCACACTCTATTGAGGTCATAGGATTTCGGGAGAGTCTCTTGTTCTTCTCTATCTTTTGAATCTATTGCTGATATCAGGAAACTATTGGCTGAAATTTTATAAAAATGACAGGGTTCCTACTTCAGCAATGCTCTCGTTATGTGTGACTTTTCAGGTCAACATCTACAGAGAATACAAACAAGGAACTTCCACTTAAAAGATTTCAGGTTGCAGAAAGAATATGGTTCAGTAGGGTCACTGAGTTTCTACTCTAATATCAATAACGTGAGATGGGAGAATGTCTATTTTAAGCTTTATTAAGGGATCAAATCTAAAATGATTCTAAATTTAAAACCAGAGTACCAATGCCCAGCCCCTGAATCTCATTAATCTTGTCTAATCATGACCTTTGGTAAAAGTATAATTTTAAGGCAAGATGTTGAATTAAAATATCATCCAAATAGTTAATTTCTTTTCGTAGTTTCATTTTAATGTTATTTAAAAAGTGAAGAAGGTAGCTTTTTCCCTAGAGCCTCCAGAAAGGATGGCAGTCCTGCCAATACTGTGATGTTAGCCCAGTAAGACCCATTTTGGACTTCTGACCTCCAGAACTGTAAGAAAATAAATTTGTATGGGACGCCTAAGTGACTCAGTCTGTTAAGCGTCTGCCATTCACTCAGGTCATGATCCCAGGGTCCTGGGATCCAGTCCTGCGTCGGGCTCCTTGCTCAGCAGGGAGCCTACTTCTCCCTCTCCCTTTGCCTGCTGCTCCCCCTGCTTGTGTTCTGTCTCTCTGACAAATAAATAAATAAAATATTTTTTAAAAACTGTGTTATTATACTTGTGGTAATTTGATACGGCCTTAATAGGATACTAATACAACATCCAATTTCATTCCCTTTCTATTGTTCTCACCCTTATATATCTATATATAAAGAGAAAGAGAAGAGGGGAAAGAGAGAATAAGAGAAGCGATAAGTTTTCATAGCTGGGCATATGTTAACACCTATCCTTACTAAGTATATTTTACGTCCCTTACAGCAACTGCTTTCACTTTCGTCTGTCAAATAATATGCAATCTTAAAGAGGACTTGAAAAAGTCAAGTCAAGCAGACTTTAAAAATTCAAGTTAATAAATGCTTCTTTTGGATTAATTAACTATAGAAATAGAGAGCAGAGTGCAAATCAGTTCGGGCCTCCTTTAGGATGCTATTAGAGAAAAAAACGTTGCTGTCATTTTCACTAGAATGAGATATAATTTTGTTTCTGTCTGCTCACTCAGTTTGTAATACATAAGAACTCAGACACCATTGTGTTTGAGTAATGACTTAATGCATTACCTAAAAATACAATAATGGAAAATTCTGATAAATTAAACCAATATCTATTGAAATTAGAATTTAGGAAAAATGCTCCCATGTGATAATTACAAAATAAGCTGTTGCTAGCAGTAAACTTTACCTGTTATATCATGAGGGCAATTAATGGTCCTGTTGAAATAATTTTATAGCTATAAAATGTAATTGCATTTTGTTAACCCAATTTGAACTCTTTTCTCATGTGAAAAAAAATAAGTTCAGTATGCTACTTGTTTTGCTTCTAGCCAAAGGACTAGCTGGTTAATAATTATGTGTTGCCTGATTAAGAAGCTATATTACTTTTTTTATTCCAGTACTAAATTTCAATTTACATCAGTTAACAATGGTCACAATCAGATAAATGAAAGCCAAAAGCACCTTTTTTTTTCTAGGACCAAGCATTAAAAAGGAGTTAGGTTGATAATAATAAGTGCCTACAATTTTTAGTCCCCTTTTCTTCTACTAACTTTTCCAACCATTCTATATTTAGAGCAATTTCCTGTAAAATAATTAAGTTTTACTGTAATAAAAGGCTGTCTTTTCTAGACATGGAAATCTTTTGACGGGTGTTCATTCTATTACGGGAGTGTTAACTTTTGAGATTATTAACCTTTAAAAATGCCTAAAGCATTGAAACAATGGGATACTGATATATGCCTATTAGAGCAGCCAAAATCCAACACCAAAGGCTAGCAAGTATATGGAGCAATAGGAACTCTCATTCATTGCTGATGGGAATGCAAAATGGTACATTCACTTTGGAAGACAATCTGGTAGTTTCATATAAAATCGAACATACTTTTAACATATGATCCAGCAATTGTGCTCCTTGGTATTTTCAAAGAAATTGAAAACATATCCACACAAAAACCTACACATGGATTTTTATTCATTGTTGCCAAAACTTGGAAGCAACCAAGGTGTCCTTCAGTAGATGAATGGATAAACAACCATGAGCCCATTCAGACAATAGAATATTATTCAGCACTAAAAAGAAATAAGTTATCAACCCATGAAAAGACATGGAAGGGTCTTAAATGCATATTGCTAAGTGAAAGAAGCCAATCTGAAAAGGTGACATACTGTATGATTCCAACTATATGACATTCTGGACAGGGCAAAACTATAGAGATGGTAAAAGGATCAGTGGCAGCCAAGGGTTAGGATATAGATAAGGATGGAGAGGCAGAACCCAGAGGATCTGTGAGGCAGTGAAACTATTCTATATGATACTATGGCGGAGGATATGTGTCATTACCCATTTGTTCAAATCCGTAGAATATACACCAAGAGTGAACCTTAACGAAAACTATGGACTTAGGGTAATAATAACGTGCCGGGGTAGGTTCATAAATGTAATAAATGTACCACGGTGGTGTAGGATATTGATAAAGAAAGAGATGGGGGGTGATCGGGGGAGATGGGATTTATAGGAACTCCCTGTATATTCTGCTCAATTTTGCTGTGAAGCTAAAGCTGCTCTAAAAAAACTAATGTTCTTAATTTAAAGAAAAACGCCTTGAACAGCGCTGTGGCTGTCCAGGTCAAAAATGGCAACAGCAGGGGCGCCTGTGTGACTCAGTCAGTTAAGTGTCTACCTTCAGCTCAGGACACAATCCCAGGTTCCTGGGATCCCTGAATTCCTGGGATTCCCTGGGACTCCCTGCTCAGCTTCTCCCTCTCCCTCTGTTGCTCCCCCTACTTATGTGCTCTCTCACTCATCAAATAAATAAGTAAAACCTTTGTTTTTTTTTTTTTCCAAAAAATGGCAACAGCAGGCCTGGATTTCTGGACTTCCGGGCTGCTTTGCCTGGTCCCAGCCACAGCTGGGAGACCTGTTGACTGGGACCCATGGGGAGAGGGGCTCAGCTTGCAGGTGGGAGGTTCTCTCCCGCTCGATCAAGCTCCCCCTAGTGGGAGTGAGCGTGCGGAACACCTTCCTGAAGTTTCACCGAAGAAGAGCAGGAGAGACCCAAGTTCATTACTCCTATCTCCATATCAAGCCCAAGCCCTTTCCCTGGGAAGATGGTAACCATACTCTATTTCAGAACCCTTGTGTGAATAGGCTTCCAACTGGCTTTGAAGATGACTAAAGACAACCTGAGCTATGACCAAGGTAACACAGGCCACAGTCCTGGTTTGGACCGTTACTTTGCACATGGGTCAGAAAAATATATGGGACTTCCAGTGTCCTTTATTTGTATCGAATGATGACTATCCCTTTGTTTGTGGTAGGAAATAGCTTAAATAAACCACACACACACACACACACACACACACACACACATATATGATGTATTTAAATGCCTTACAAAGTTAAACTAATTATTTTAATAATGGGTGCAGATCACTGACACTGTCCCTTATTAAACATCCTTGCTTCTTGGGGGATCCTATGCAAATTTTGAGGGTATCGGAGACGATTTACTTAATATGTTTAACATTTCCACAGTACAAAGTTAGTAGATGTTTCCTAATTTAAAGAATGGTAATTTTGTCATTATTTAACTAGTATTGTTAATGCCATAAGGTTCCACTAAGACATTTTTCTTTTCTGCTTAGAGGATACTATCTTCAGTGATTTGTCCTTTTATAACAAAGTTGGTTACATTCCCTCAAGTCAACTTGTATGGAAGCCAGGACAACACAATGTATTACTGTGAGGCACAATTTCCTAACAGCATTCTGAATGCAGGACACCAATGATTAGCTCGATTCCTTTTCAGTCTGCTACAATGTTTTCCAAAGAAATATTTATCCAGTGTGCTCCCACTTCATTCAAACACTGTATTGTTAATTGTTTTGCTTCAAAGCCAAATACTTCGATAGGCTATCAAACAACTATAAACAAAGGCAAATTAGAAAAAACAAAATCAATTCTCAAACTGTCAAAGTAACTGTCATTAAACTGCTATTAAAAAGGACGCAACTTAATTGCACAACACACATGCACGCACACACACACACTAGACTAAGGGAAAAGTAGTATTTATTGTAGTGTTTAAACTAAAAAACAAGTGCAAGAAAAAGAAATCGAGCATATGGCTACCTAGATGTCCAATGAGTCATTGGGGAAGTAAGTGGGGTACACTGCTAAGGGCATTAACACCTTTGTGGTCATTACCCACCATAATGATAACTTCTGAAACAGTATCCTAGCAGCAGACAAGAAACGTTCTTCTCAAGTGAGCCTAATTTATTGCTCGGCTGGATCTAACAATGCAATCATGCTTCTAATGGCGCCAGATACAAACACTTTTCTACATGTGAGTAGAAAATGAAAGTAAATACCGTATTTAATCTAGAAGCTAAACACAAACTACTTGTTAAATCAAAGAGATTTGGGCACTGCGTTGCCGAGAGTGACAGAATAAACTAAAAGCATTTTTACAAATTTCCTTTCTTCTTCTTCTCCTTCTCCTTCTTCTTCTTCTTTGCCATAGCTTGGCTCAGTTACTGTTCAATCTCAAAACAACTCCCTTAACAATAGCGCAAGATAATTGAGTTATAAATAGATGTAAAACAGTGGGAAGTGGTATATCACCATATGTGGCTTTTACAAATTGTACAGAATGACTTCATTATTAGCACACAGCTTCCTCCATGATCATTATAAATCATTTCATTGATAGCGGTAATAATAATGGCTTATGATATGATCCCTTGTCCCTTGTCACAGCTGTCCTATAGGGCTCAGCAGGTAGAGAAAAAAATCTAGCAGATTTATATCTTTCCTTTGGTTATATATTCATAGCAATCTGCACTCAAAAAGTTTTATAGGGATGCCTGGGTGGCTCAGTCAGTTAAGCATCTACCTTCAGCTCACTTCATGACCCCAGGGTCCTGGGAGCAAGTCCTGTGTTGGGTTCCTTGCTCAGCGGGGAGCCTGCTTCTCCCTCTGTCTGCCGCTCCCCTTTCTTGTGCACTCTCTCACTCTGTCTCTCTCTGACAAATATATAAATAAAATCTTTTTAAAAAAGTTTTATGAAAGCAAGAAAATATAAGACTCCCCCCACAAAAGATGCTTCTTTGTAAAAAACGATTGTTCAGGATTATTTGAGCCAGTTCAGCCACTCATTTAAAAAACCTTGAGCTCTATATGTCGTGTTCAGGGGGGAAAGGAAGGTAAAAGGCCAACCTTTCTCTCCTTGTTGAGCACCCACCATGTGCCAGGTACTCTGAGTGACCTACCTCCCTTGATCCTCACAACAACCCTGCGAGAGAGACTACTGACATCACAGAGATAAAAAAGCTGAGACTCAGCTATGAGTCATAGAGACGAGACCCAACCTAGATCAATTTCGTTCCAGATTCCACTTGGCACTTTCCATCTCTGTCCCTAAAATGGTGGGTGCTGGCTCCAGGTGGCTAGCATTTAGCTCCGTGCTTCTCACACTGTGGTGAAGAATCTTTTTCGTTGTTTTAATTTCCAATCTGTTGCACACCACTACTTTGTGAAATGCAGTAAAAATAAGTGACAAAAACGAAGTAAAAATATGAAGCAAGAGAGCTATACGGAAAACAAGCTCAATCACTTTATGAATAGATTTCACACATCAGTCCACTGATCCCACGCTGAGAAACAGCGGCAACGTTGAAGTGCTGTGAAGTTTTTCGATGTCCGCTCTCGCCTGCCGTCCTCGTTGCACACTGGCCCGGAGAGCGCCGCGTGAGTGGCACTGAGCGCGGCGGAGCCTCTGTCGTGTTTCTCCTCTGTCTGGAAGCGCACTCAGCCGGTGCCCAAATTTCAGGGCTTCCCCAGCGCTGGGGCATGATGCTTGGAAACAGGAAAGTTTACCAAGTTACCCGAATGCTGCTGATTGAAAGTAAATGGAGACATTCTGCCTTTTTTTAGTCGTTTCACAATAACCCCGCCCAACATGTTACAATGAGCCACATGCTCGGCTTTGTGAGCCCCCTTCCCCTAAAAAGTCATTAAACGGTTTCTGAGGAAACTTCTCCCGTACCGATTTGAGCAGTGGACAATCTACTCCCTATGTTTTTACTTTTAAGTGAAACCATTGAATGATTGTTTGACTTAAAATTCACCTCTAAAAATCAAGATTTTTCAACGCGTCCTATAGTCTTGTTACTTTGAAGTTGGCATCTGGCCTCATTATGCCTTTAACAGTTCGCACTTCTAATCATCAGCAAAGTACTTTCACATATTTGGGCGAAAATACCAACAGTAAATGCTGTGTAGGAAGGTAATATATGCTTCCCGTCAGCGCACACACGCAGACCCCGTTCTGGCCATATGCTAGCAAAGTCCATTCTTGCAAGCAGTTTCCTATTAGCGTTAAAACACACACACACACACACACACACACACACACTCACAACATAATGAACTAGGTGATATGAATAACTCCCACATCAATTATAACATTATATACATTATTTTAAGGCACACACTCTTCTTTGATGAGCCTGACTGCTAATTGACATAAAATTTAGATTTACATTAAAATATCTTCATAATCGTAGTATCGTTTTTATTAAAAATGTAGAACACTTAGAAGGACGGAAGTACAATAGCAGTCACTTTCTATGTGGCTTTTTCCTCCATGAGTGAACGTTGATAGAGCTGATGATTGTGCCTCTTTCAGAATAACGTGCTTTCTCTTTGGTCGTGTTTCTAGATAAGTCAAAGACTATATCAACAAATGGACGTTAAGTTTAAATTTCAGAACTTAAATAGAATTTCAGTTGCCTAGTTTCATTATCACATTTCATTATTCCAAATGATCAGATTTTCGTCCATTAAAATCCCAATATCAAACAGCAATGGGTTTTAAGAGAAGACAGGGGAAGAGAAAGAATGTGAAATAATGTTGCGATTTTAGTTTGCAATAAGATATAGGACCAAATATGTAATAACAAAAATTAGAAATAAAACTGAACGTTGCAACATGAAATAAAAATGTAGGATTCTAGGAACGCCTGGGTGGCTCAGTCAGTTAAACATCCGACTCTTGACGTCAGTTCAGGTCTTCACCTCAGGGTTGTGAGTTCAAGCCTCACACTGGGCTCTGTGCCAGGCCTGTAGCCTACTTTAAAAAAAAATATAGGACTCTAGCTTCTTCTTCTTCTTTTTTTCTTTGAATGTAGTTGTTAGTAAAGAATAATCACTACTGAAAACTCTAGAAATTGGTGTTGGTGTCAATCATATTTTGATATTTAAACGTATGATGTTGGGGTGCCTGGCTCAGTCAAAAGAGCACACAACTCTTGATCTCAGGGTCATAAGTTCGAGCCCATGTTTGGTGCAGAGATTACTTAAATAAATAAACTTTTAAATAAATAAATGAAGTATGATGTTATTTTTCATTAATTCCATCTTAAAAATCAAATTCGTATTGAAGATACTAAACAAAGTGATAAATCGTAACTATACAGAAAAGGAAACCACTTATTTTATCAGAATTTCTACTGGCATCCAGGGGAGAGTGATCTTAAATTAGAAACAGGTTTTTTTTTTTTTAAACACAAAACAAAAACCGCTTGGTATCTTAGCTAATGAGATAATAACAACTATTATAGTAGTGTTTCATCGTTTGTAAAAGAAGCAACATTTGCACATTTGTTGCCATTACCAGAATGACTTTTTAATGGATATTGCAATAGCTTGTATCAGATAATCAGACTGAGATTCAGTCTATTCTGCCAAATACAAAATTCAACAACATGTTTCTATCTTACAAAAGCGTTTATTCCACTTCTTTAAATAGCCGAAAGAGAAAAGCGTTGCTTATCCAATGATATGTTTATGTAACAAATATCTTTGTCATGTTGTGATCCACCCAACCTTTTTTCCTTAAGTTACACATAGAAAAATAGTACAGATTTAACTCATTATGAGCTCTTATTTCTTCACAGGTAAACATTTACTTAAAGAAAAACATGCAACTGCCATGCAAAAGTTTAAAAATAACAGACTGATGAATTTTAAGAAGAGATAGAGTGTCGGGCTTGGGAAGAAGACTATTTGCAGAGGAGCTAGATGGCTTAGGGGCAGATGATGTGAGAAGGGTCTGGATACTCTAGTAGACCACGCTGAAATGAGATAGTGATAAAACGAAGGGCAAAAAGAGAACAAAATCCAGACTGAGTTAATGGAAGTGACAGTCTTATGCTTGGCACCGGAACATAGTTCCAGCTCCGTGAACCATACTTTAAGAAGGTGATGGGTGAATTACCGTAACTCCGAAAGAAGAAGCCCAGAAGACTGGGTATCTGTCACATTTAGAATGATTAAAACAGAAATCACAACTGGCAGTTGACAAACAGAATCTGACCACACAAATGTATTTTATTTGGTTTGCTCAGTGCTGAACTACACAGTGCTTTGAAGTTTAGAACGTATGCTAATGCTTAGAAGTCAAGAGATTTCTCATACAAACCACATTTCTAGTTTTTCTTGGAAATTAAAAGCTCTGGCAGCATTAAGTCCCACATTTTCACCTTGGTGACAATCGACTAAAGCTGGGAGCTGCTGCCTACCCTCTTTTGATACAGTATGAATTCTTCATCTTCGCCCGGCCAACTTCACACATTCCTGCTAGAACCTGGCCTCGATAGGTATTTGAGTTTGTGATACGACAGATCTCTGGGTGAAGCTTTGGTTGCACGTGTTCTAAAAAGACAGGAGGGGGGCGCCTGGGTGGCACAGTCGTTAAGCGTCTGCCTGTGGCTCAGGGCGTGATCCCGGCGTTCTGGGATCGAGCCCCACATCAGGCTTCTCCACTAGGAGCCTGCTTCTTCCTCTCCCACTCCCCCTGCTTGTTTTCCCTCTCTCGCTGGCTGTCTCTCTCTGTCAAAATAAATAAATAAAATCTTTAAAAAAAAAAAAAGACAGGAGGAGCTAGGGCTGTACTTTTCAATTATTTACAGATTGTCGCAGAGATGAGAAAATGAACTCACTCTGAGTTTTCACAGAAAGCCGAAGTAGGACCTAAATGTGGACTATATAGGGAGACAGGTTCTAAGAGACCAGAAGAAAAAATTGTATCCGTTGAGATAAACTAACAATAGAGATGTGTTTTTCAGAAAGGAGTGTGCACACTTACATTGGAGATATTCAGGCAAAAGCTGAGTGGCCAATAGCATTGTCCCCTTCATCCTGAAAATTAATGATTCTATATATTTTTAAAAAACCCATTGTGTTATATCAATGTAAATGAAAGTAGTACAGTTACATAGCTGCTCAACCAGAACATTCCTCCGCCTTGCTCTCAAAAGTCCTCTCCATCTTTCACGTGCATGTAGACAAGGGGAAATAGGACTTTTACAGGACAAAGGTAGTTGTTGCTCGGGATTTCTCATTTTTAACTTGAAACTTGCATACATAGGTATATTTTCTGTTAGTCTCCTCTCCATGTTTGGTCATAAGCTATGGTAAAATGCGGATGGGCAAGGAAATGTTGATGTAAAAACTTGTCTTTTTACTTAGACAGTGGTTTCAGCCTGAAAGTTACGGTGTTTTCCACACAAGCAGTGAATTCACAGTTATTAGGTAGAATCATATTGGTTTTGGTCAGACCATTGTAGAATAAAATCAGTTAAGATTCTTCCTTTAAGAGACATATAGAAAAGTTTTCAGCACCACTTTTAAAGCAAGTGCCTTTAAAAATCCAAAATGGAATTTAGTCAAGCATCTGGATCTCAAAACCAGTTTACAGCTTACCGGCTGATACGGGAAACAGAAGACCAAGTCGACTACAACACAAGGGAATGACCGCTCTACAAGGCAACTGACCCAATCTCTCTAACAAAGCGATGGAAAGCATGACGGGAGATGGAGGGTGGAGAGTGGAAAGGTGGACTATTAAAGAATAAAAGAAAATTTAGACACACTAAAAAGAAACAGAATGTCTAAACCTTGCCTGGATCATGACTCAAACAAAACAACTCAAGATAATTATGAGCAAATGGGAAATTTGGAACACAGATTGGGTATAAGGTAATATAATAAATACAGTTACAATTGAGTGAAACTTTGCTGGGGAGCAGGATGTGGACATATTCTTGAAGTTACATTCCACATATTACCTATAATTACAACGGGAAAAAATTACAATGGAGAAATTCTGGGGAACACAATCTTAATCAAATGAGAAAAAGTAATACCACCAATAATGGGACAAATTTACATCATGTATTGTTTTTAATTGAAGTATAGTTAGCACATAGTGCTGTATTAGTTTCAGGTGTGTAACACAGCGATTCAACAAGTCTATACATTATGCTACACTCACTCCCAGTGCCAACAAGTATCTTATGAGGTGTTGCATCCATATAATATGCATGCTGAAAAAATAAGGTGTTAACTGAAATCATGAGGCAACACATTTTATTTATTGAAATGTAGTTGACATACAGTATTATACCAGTTTCAGGTGTATAACTTAGTGATTCAACATTTACATACATTACAAAGTGATCACCATGATAAGTCTAGCTACCATCTGTCACCACACAGTTATGACAATATTATTAACTATATTCTCTACGCTGTACATTGCATCCCCTGTCGTATTTATTTTATAACTGGAAGTTTGTATATTTGATCCCCTTCCCCTGTTTCTCCCAACCTCCCCTCTCTCCCCACCCTGGCAACCACCAGATTGTTCTTTGTATCCAAGTCACTTCTGTTTTGTTTAGGTTGTTTGTTTTGGTTTTTAGATTCCACATACTAGTGAAATCATATGGTACTTATCTTTCTCTGTCTGACTCATTTCACTTAGGTCCATCCATGTTGCTGCAAATGGCAAGATTCAAGACTACATTATCTTTTAGGACTGAGTAATATTCCATTATATACCTTGGCTATTGTAAATAATGCTGCAATGAACATAAGGGTGCATATTTCTTTTTGAATTAGTGTTTTCATTTTCTTTGGAAAAATACCCAGAAGTGGAGTTACTGGATTGTATTTCTATTTTCAATTTTTTGAGAAACCTCCATACTGTTTTCCACTATGGTTGCACCAATTTACACCCCCGCCGATGGTGCAGGAGAGTTCCCTTTTCTGTCCTGGACTATATGCAAACTTCAATATCATGAAAAACCCAAACCAAAGCAAACCAAAACAAACCAATCGACAAATAAAATCCTTGGAAAATGTTCTAGATTAAAGGAGACTAAGTGCAAAGTATGATCCTTGATTGGCTACTTGGCTCCTCGAGTGAGAATGAAATAAAGAGCTATAAAGGGCAGTCTTCAGACAATTGAGATATACTAAATATGGATTGTATATTAGTCAATTTTATCATATTAATGTTAAATTTGCTCTCTGAGGTCAATGTATTGAGGTTATATAGGAGAATGCCTGGTTCTTAGGGGATACAGGTTGATGTATGCAGGGACAAAGTATTGTGATGCCTGTAACTAATGCCTAAATGCTTTTCAAAAGATAAAATGTGTGTGCATGTGTGTGTGAGAGAGAGAGGGGGAGAGAGAAAAAGAGAACACTTTTGAGCAAGAGAGAAAAAGAGAAAGCAAATATGGCCAATTTTAACAATTGCTGAATGTAAATAAATGTGTTCGTTGCACTATTCTTATGACTTTTCAGAAGATTTGGTATTTTCCAACATCTAAACATTGAGAAAATTATTTTTATTTATGTAACGTATGAAAATTGAATGGCAATTATGTTAAAATTAAAAGCCTTATCAATGTTTTTAAAGATTCATTTTTTTGAGAGCGAGAGAAAACACAAGTGGGAGGGGCAGAGGGAGAGGGAGGGAGAGAAACTCAAGCAGACTCCACACTGAGCGCAGACCCTGCCTGACTCGGGACTCGATCTCACGACCCTGAGATCATGACCTGAGCTGAAACCAAGAGCAGGACACTCAACCAACAGTGCCACCCAGTTGCCCTTAAAAGTCCTTATCGTTTAAGAAGCATACTGACTGAACTGTTTATAAGTAGGATAACATAATGTCTTTTGAGATTTTCCTTAAAGTATTTCAGTTTAAAAACAAAAGTGAGGGGGCGCCTGGGTGGCACAGCGGTTAAACGTCTGCCTTCAGCTCATGGCGTGATCCCAGCGTTATGGGATCGAGCCCCACATCAGGCTCCCCAATGAGTCTGCTTTTTCCTCTCCCACTCCCCTTGCTTGTGTTCCCTCTCTCGCTGGCTGTCTCTCTCTCTGTCAAGTAAATAAATAAAATCTTTAAAAAAAAAACAAAAAAGTGTGGAGTAAATAAAACAAAATTGGCAAAATTGTTGAAGCTGGATGATGAGTATGGGGAAGAGGTGGTTATTCTATTTAAAAGTTAGATTTCTGAATGGCTTGTCAAAATAATATTTCACCTTTGTTTCATTTTAAACTATAGCTTCTAAAGAAGTTTTGGACACAATTTTTGGTATGTAAATAAACATTTAGAGTCAAATATTGGCAAGTCTGGACTATCTGAAAACTTCAATATCATGAAAAACCCAAACCAAAGCAAACCAAAACAAACCAATCGACAAATAAAATCCTTGGAAAATGTTCTAGATTAAAGGAGACTAAGTGCAAAATTGGCAAATAAAGTAACATATTTTCTGGTATTATTTAGAAATTTATTGAAAGATAATCTCCAAGCAAATTCTGACTATCTTCCAGATTCACAGGAAGAGTAAAGAAGATCTTGAAAGTCTTAAGCTTAAAGGCATGCATTTTGAAAATGAAGAAGCCTCACTTCTGTAATTGTGAATGATACCTTTTTCTCATATAGGAAATATCCCAGGTCTACGGTAGCATTCTGTTGATGTTAGATTGTTGGAATCAAGATTGTTATTAGAAGGTAGACTTTATCATACTCACCATTTGTATGCCGCTCTAAATATGCCCTTTCTAAAGTCAAATTGGACATATCCAAGTTTGCTGCATTATCATGGCAAATTATTTAAGTAATTTTTTCCTTCTGAAAAAATTAGTGTTCATAATATAAAAAGCTCTTCATACTTAGCCAGGTACAGAATGAAAACATCTGTTCCAAAATTCCATAAAAATATAATACACTGGGGCACCTGGGTGGCAGAGTGGGTTAAGCAACCAACTCTTGGTTTCAGCTGAGGTCATGATCTCAGGGTCCTGGGGTGGAGCCCCTGCCAGGCTTGAGCTCGGCAAGAATCTACTTGAGATTCTCTCTCTCCCTCTCCCTCTGCTCCTCCTCCCACGCTCTCTCTCTCTCTCCCCCTCTTGCTTGCTCTCTCTCTCTCTCTAAAATAAATAAATCTTTAAACAAACATACAATACAATAGGAAAGATTTTGTCAGTCCCACAGAAATACTTACTATATTTCAATAGTGTAGGAACTGAATACAGCTTTCTTCTAATCATGTCCCGAATTTTAAAATGCTGTACAAAGAATTTTGAAAGAATTGTATCTATGTACAGGTTTTGATTTCAACTTTACAGGAAATATAGCTCTTATAAGACAAGATTTCCTGTCAACTCTCCACTCCCCATACCCTCTTCAGCTGATATCTTCATCTTTTCCTTCCTGTTCTGACATGTAGTTAGAACAATGACCTACAGTGGAAAAGACATCCTTGTGTTCTTTGTACACCCAGCTGAGATACAAGACACATTTTAAAATATCTACCTATAAAAAGAAAAAAAATCAATAAGAAAAGCAAAGGCATCTAATGAGAAAGATATACAATGTCAGAACATATAAATCAAGTCTTTGCAGCTTATGGTTCTATGCTTCCAACATCTCCAGGTAAATTTTTTTAAAATTTAATTATCTGTAAGTTTTGTTCATTCACTGGTGATTACTCAGATATTTCCTAAGAAACAGTCTAGAGTATTTACTTTTTTTGGAAAGATCATAACTAGATACCAGTATTTAAATGAATTATGTCTATTCTAAAAACAAATGTTATAATTTGTATAATTCTCTCTTGTAACAGCTCTGCCAAAATTCCCATATATTATTCCATATAAATCAAGATCTTGTTAATCTCAAATTATTAATGGGTTAACGCTAAAATGCCTTCCTGTATTAACTATCACCTATGAATAATCGTATAAATGAAATGCCTTAAATAAGCATTTAGATAAAGTATTTTGTAGAATATTCTTTGTCAGTAAGTGTTAAAACTAATGTGGTTGGATTTTGACACAAACAATGCTACACTGAAAAGAAAAAAAACCTTAGTTCTAGGCCATCTGCTTCACAACTCACAAATACATTCCCTTTGCTAATTCTAATTGGGTGGGGGAGGGGACTTCTTATGTCCAAGAAGATACATCAAAACAGGGATAATTCAGAAGGAAAAAAAAAAAAACAAGAGTAATTCTAGTTTCACATTTTTTAGAATGACATGAATAATTACTGTATATGCTATTCAAATATTCATTTCATGTTTTAATACAGTTAAAATAACATAAACCTGAATTTTTTGAATAATGTTTAGCATCTGTCTGCATCCTCCTTGCTTTATCTATTAAGCAATCTAAGTTTACAATTGTAACAAAGTAAATTGTGTAGAGGGAATAAATGTGCTGAGTAGGGTTTCAAATATCTCCAACCAAATGATGACCTTAGTCTTACAGGAGGGAGATGTTGGGCTTCATGGAAGGGACTGAGATTCTCCTCCTGAACAGTTTCCATGCACGTGAGCAAAAATCTCTGCTGTTGGTTTTCTTTTCCTTTTTGCTTTCCCACACCAAGCCCTCTATGAATCAAGATTGTAGAAAGTAGTTTATTTTCCAGCATTGAATATCTTAGAGGAATTAGAAATGTGGTAAGAACCATTGCGTATTGTCATTCTCCCAAAATAGTTGACTTACAGTTGACTTATGGCAGCTGCAGCAAGCCTTCTCAAGATCAAAAAATAAAATAAAATAAAATAATAATTAATTTTTAAACTGTAATTAATTAGAGTTTATTAAAAATTAATTAAAAGTCCAAATTCTTTCAGAGTCTCCGGAAGAACCAAAATTTGACAGGCCTTCAAGAATCAGAAAACCAAGTATCTAAGACAATCCTATATTACTTAGAACACCCACATTTAATCCACCCATTCCAGAAATACATTATTGAATTCACTATAAGCCACACAGTCCCCCAGGGGCTAAAAGATGCCCTGGCACACAGCATAGCCGCGGGCTCGGTCTCTGGGAAGTTTAGTCTAAGAAGAGAGTTCCCGCTGAGCAAACATGTAGGAGTGAGAAACACAATGGCAGGGGAAGGTTGCTAGGAACGTGTGCACACGGATTCACGTGACCTGTAGTAGAGCTGGGGGTTACCTGAAGAAGTGAGACTTCAAGGAAAAGTCAAGGGGGTAAGTAGAACTTGGCTGAGGGAAGGAGTAAAGAATGCAAATAAAATCTATGTCAGAAAACAAAGCTAAAGTTAAAATGATCTTTTGTCATTTGTAAAACAAACAAAACTTTTTCTATTAGATTTGGGGCATAAAATAGTCCATTAAATCATATTTTCAATGGAACATGACAACTAGGAAGATCAAGTTCAGCCATGTGTTTCTAGGCCTGAACTCCAGTAAGAGAGGGATAATGCAGTGGATCAATGATTATGTGGTACGTTTCTGCAAACAACAATCTCTACTTTGCTAATATTCTGAATAATGCCAGAATACTTACAATTATGACAATTTCTAGGATACTTAACTTTGAACTTTGCTTGACTTAAATAGTTTAAACTTAATTACTTGGCTTTTTAGTATTCCTTAATCTGGAAGTTAACCAAATAAAACCATTCTAAATGGAAAAACTGATATATCTTTTGAGTGGGAAAGACTAAAGTACATGCGTAAGCATTAAAGAAAAGTAAAACTTGTATTTATTTTGATATTTCAAATTGGATATTTATTGAAATTGGAGAGATAAACTTTTATTTATGTCGAATTTAATTCTTTAAAGATTGTATATTTCCATAGCAATTCCTTCCGCAATGAAAGCTAGTATTTTAAAAATGTATTTTAAACTCTTATCAACATCAAATTTTAATTTATGGAAATTATTTTATTTTTAACATTAAAAGAATTTTATTCAACTGCTATGGATTTTTTTTTTTAAGTAAGTAAGTCACAAACACAGCTACGAAGTATATACACCCATAGAATCACAAGTCAGGTCAAGAAATAGAACATTACCAGAACCCCAGTAGCATCCCACAAACCACTCCCCTTCCCAAAAGTAGGCAAGCATCCTGACTTCTATAGCATACATTACTCATGCCAGTTTTTGAACAGCATATATACTGAAGCATACAGTATGACAATTGATAATAATAAAAATGACATCAAAGTTTGTAATATGTGGCTATAACCGTTCCTAAAGAACAATCTGTAGCCTTAAAATGCATTTTTAAAAGAGCTGAAAATCAATGATCTAAGTCTCTAGCTTGAAAAGTTGAAAAATAAGAGCAAATGAAACACAAAGAAAATAGAAAAACAAATAATAAAGATAACAGAAATCAGTAGAAAAAAATTAATATATAATAGAAAAAATCAATAAAGACAAACTTTTATTTGTAGAAAAATCTAATAAAATTGATTAAACCTTAAAAAAAATTGATTAAACCTTGACGAGAATGATGAAGTGAAAGAGCAGTCATAAGTAACCAACGTTAGGAACAAAAACAGATAAGCACATCACTACACACCCTATAGACATTAAAAACATTAAGGTTAGAAAGCCGGAGATGGACAATCAAGTTCATGACATTTTGCAGTTATAAAATCTCTGAGAACCTGATGAAAGCTTTGGACAATCTTTCCAGATGAATATACATATGGTTATATTCATAGAATTTAAAACCAAGAAGCCTCTTCATTGACCCATTAGTTTGGAAGACCTATGGTAGAAGATTTCATTTATCAGGTGAAGAAATGAAGCTTTAAGATCTATGCCTGCTCTAAGATAATTCTCACATTCTAAATAAGTGGATAAATAACATCTAAATGCTCTTCTATATTGTTGAAAGGTCATGCATGTGGTAGGAATGATACAATTATCTTATTAGCACCCAGCCCATTTAAATTTAATCCAGAATGTTCTCAAAGAATAACTGGAGTATTTTTTTACTAAGAACCATTTATATTAATATCCTGGTGATCTATCTAATAACAATACTGCCCAAGATTGAGTAAGCCTTGATTTCTCTGGAATCTCCATGTACAAGGGTAAGATGAAATAAATATGGTTAGTATATACAAACATGTTCCTTTGAACTTTAAAAAAACACTTTTAAAAATAGTCTGAAGTTATTGCATCCATTCAAAAAAATTGAATTACAAAGTCTGGTCATCAGAAAGAAAGGCATAATATATTTCTACTGTGAAAACTATGACAAAGCAAAAACTCAAGGTGTATTTACAGAAGAAACAGTTAAGAAGAAAAAAGCAGGCACCAACGACAGTGATTGTCTTATTCGTGAGGAAGTTGAAAAATATCTAACAAAAATGTGTTTCCTCCATGAGTATTCCAAGAAAATGGAGGTATACTTTTGAAGAATATGTGTGAGATTTTGTTTACAATAACAGGATGCTATAAAACCTTGTTCCAAAGACAAGAAATGTCAATTGTTGGGGCGCCTGGGTGGCACAGTGGTTAAGTGTCTGCCTTCGGCTCAGGGCATGACCCCAGGGTCCTGGGATCGAGCCCCGTGTCAGGCTCCTCCGCTGGGAGCCTGCTTCTTCCTCTCCCACTCCCCCTGCTTGTGTTCCCTCTCTCACTGGCTGTCTCTCTCTCTGTCAAATAAATAAATAAATCTTAAAAAAAAAAAAAGAAATGTCAATTGTCACATACGTGATCTTTTCATTCCTTTTGCTGATTTCACTGTGCAAGGAGTAGAACCCTAAATACACAGAGCATTTGCTTTCATACATTTGAAGGGTCTGACCTTTACACCACATGAGTTTACAAATTAATTATATGATGGTACTAGCAAGACTACAAAATAAAATTACTCAATAGTAAAACACACATGCAATACAATGTTGCACACTGTGAAGTGTAGCCAATATTACACAGTGCGACTCCTCGAGCATTTCAGAAACCATTTAACAGAATTATAGCTTTTGAGAGCAGGGATTTTTTTTTTTTTTTGAGCAAAATAAGGTCAAAATTTCATTAAGGGGCATGAAACACAGCCTGGCATTATTAGTCAGTATAGAATATAAATCCTTTAGTGACACTCTTAGCAGTTACAGCAAGCATTTGCATAACATTTCACTTACAAAATAATAATAGAAAGAATTATTTGAGTTTTGCTAAGTGATTTTAAACAAATAAGATATCTTGGTGAAAGAGGGATGGTGTGGAAAAGGTCTCAAATTCGTACTTTAATAAAGATTTCAAAGTGCTTTGGAAATGAAGAGCATACTAGAGAATGAAGGGAATGCATATTTATTTTAGTTTTTAGTGTAACACTTTTTAACGTGAGAAAGCAAAACTTCCCAGTACCTGGGACTGATTTAACATCTTACATGATTCTTATTTATTCCTGCATAATAAACCATTCCAAAACTGAGTGGCTTAAAACAACAGGCATGTATTATTTTTCATGTTTCTGGAGTTGACTGAGCTCTTTCTCTGCTCCGCATCTTGTCCGCTAGGGTCACGCTAAGGCTGTATTTATCTACATGGGCTGAGCTCTCGCATACCTGGGCCTTGGAGTTGACTGCTGCCTGGAGACCTGATAGCTTCATTGTTGCTACTTCCTTGTGAGGTTGCACCCTCTGGGGCTCCTTGCCCCGACCTCCCCCCATCTGGAAAGCTAGGACCAACTTACAGGGTGGCTCCTGCACTCCCAGATAAACAATGCTGAGAGGGTAAGCCTCAGTATGGAGGTGCATGTCAAGTTTCTGCTTGCATCACTTTCGATTATGTCTCATTGACCAAACCTGTGATATTGTTGTTGTGTGAAGGCAGTATAAAAGACATAAGCAAGGGGCAGGAGAGCAAATTCATTGCCCTGTCTCAGTGTGATACATATAATATATATTAAATAAATACATAAATATTACACAAACACATAAGTACATAAAATATATAATAACCCATGAGATGTCTTCTTATGTGTGCATGAAATCTATGAGAGCAAATTTCTTATCACTCTGTGATAAGAAGAAAAAAATTCTGTTATCCACTTATATCTCAAACAAAAGCAATTCCATAAATAAGAAATATTTCAGGTGAAGAGTACTTCATTTTTTAAGAAATATAAAAAAGATTTTATTTATTTCTGTGAGAGAGAGCACATGTGCACACGCACTTTCGAGTAGGGGGAAGGGTCAGAGGGAGAAGTAGGCTCCCCACTGAGCGCGGAGCCCGATGCAGGACCTGATCCCAGCACCCTGGGATCGTGACCTGAGCGGAAGGCAGATGCAACACTGAATGAGCCACACAGATGCCCAATTGTCACTTTTTAATAAAATTCAGAAGTATATGTCTAAATTCACCTGGTAAAGTGGATTTTCAAAAATTACCAAACCAACTGCTATGTGTGCATTATGTAGAATCATTTTTCCAGACACTTAGAATTCTGTCTTTTCTAAGAAATAGTTCTTAAACAAAAGAAAGACCCAAATTCACATAGCCAGAGTTTGAAAATCCTCATTCACTCAAAAAGGCTTCTTATTGGGGGCGCTTGGGTGGCTCAGTCATTAAGCATCTGCCTTCACTCAGGGAGTGGTCCTGGCGTTCTGGGATCGAGTCCCGCATCAGGCTCCTCTGCTGGGAGCCTGCTTCTTCCTCTCCCACTCCCCCTGCTTGTGTTCCCTCTCTTGCTGGCTGTCTCTCTCTCTGTCAAATAAATAAATAAAATCTTAAAAAAGAAAAAAGGCTTCTTATTGTTGGCTATGAGAACTGCAAATAATAATAATACATATAAAAATAAAAAGTAAACTAAGCATAGTGACTGATGAACCCAGTGAAAACTACCAAACCTTTGCATCAACCATAAATGCGTTTAAATGCATTAATAAAATTAAAGGAGCTTTAAGTATAATGAGACCAAAAAGTAGGTGAAGTCAGGATTCAAGATAAGTTGCCAAGCACTCTATCTGGCTTTTCTGGAGATCATCTGATGATTGAGGTGAACTTCAGCTTTGCTTTTTAAGGCCACAAGGGGTATTAAGCACAGCATACAAGGCCCATGGGTCTACAACCTCATTATAGGAGCGAATTAAAAATAAACCAAGAATACTACAAAGAAAGTTCCTGTCTCAAAGTTTCACACTGAATGGAAAGGGAAAAATGTCTTCCTCAAGAATTTCTAACCCCAAAACATTTCCTCAAAGCGGCTTTGGAATAAAAATGCATACTATGTGGGTAATCCAAAAAACTTCATGTGAAGAAATTAATTTGGTAACTAGACTAACTTAGTAACCTAGGCTGGTGCCCCCGGTTCCTGGAAGAAGCAAACCTAAGACACTCTAAAGGACCCCACCTTCCTCCTAGAACTCAAAGGATTTTCACAGATAAACTAAAAATATATCACTCCACAGTCAAATGGGAAAGGGAAACACAGTCCTATGAGTAAGAGGCAGATGGTAAAGTCACATAGCACAGGACCCAGAAAGACTTCTGGTACTATAATTATCAAATTCTGAATAAGTAAAAAGAATTGAAAAGCAAGGATTGATAGTGAAACTTTAAAATATGACTAATTGGATGAAAAGTAGTAATTAAAATGTCTACAAATGGAAAGTGTATTTGCTAGAATTTTTAAAACACGATCAGTGTGCTTATGGGAAAATGGATGACTGACTGAGTGGTTATTAGACGGTGCGGGCAAGGCCTGAGTAATACAATGAAAAACATGAAAGAGAAGGTAGAAGACTCAAAGGGTCTCATACATGACAAATTTGAGTTTCAGAATGAAAGAGAAAATGAGGCAGCAGCAAGTTTTGAGAGCTAATGACCGAAATGCTCCTGGGCGGGTGAACTACTCCCCATACACATTCGAGAGGCTTTATGAACCCCAAGCAAGAGAAATAAAAACAAACTCAAACCTGGAGTGAAAAACAAAGCTAAAGAAAAAATTGATCCTAATGGAAAGGTAAGTAGATGATTAAAGCATCTGTCATAGAGAATCTGACTCCATGTTTGATGTTCACCTGCTGACAACTTTCAAGTCCCACATCTGTGTAAACTGAGAAGAAAGCCCAGGTGCTCTCTCCTTTGGCATCAGCAAGAAACTAGAACCATGTAAGCTCTAGCCTGACAGAAACCCCCTCCCCCGTACAGCCTCTGAATTTTCAGAAGCTACAGACTTTCAGTTCATACCATAACACCAACATAATTTGGAAGTATTTGATAACTGGTGTTTAGGGACAAGGTTATGGGATAGAGGGCATCTGTCCCTAAATGGCCTGGACCTTGTGTTTCGGGATGAAGTATGTGTCTTAACTCCAGCATAAGCCATGACTAACACTAGGATCAGGAGAACAAATGCTTCCCTGTGACCCCTGAACGTGTGTCTCCACCAGGCATTGGTCCTATTCTATGGAGTGTGAAGAGGAAGGACTGATACTCTGTACAGTATGTGGGCCCATTGGGTGATGGCTCATGTGGAGAGAGAGAAGTTACAATGTGGCATGCTGAGGTCATACTACTGAAAGCAAATGGCTCACTAAGACCCTGTATATTCTGCTCAATTTTGCTGTGAAGCTAAAGCTGCTCTAAAAAAACTAATGTTCTTAATTTAAAGAAAAACGCCTTGAACAGCGCTGTGGCTGTCCAGGTCAAAAATGGCAACAGCAGGGGCGCCTGTGTGACTCAGTCAGTTAAGTGTCTACCTTCAGCTCAGGACACAATCCCAGGTTCCTGGGATCCCTGAATTCCTGGGATTCCCTGGGACTCCCTGCTCAGCTTCTCCCTCTCCCTCTGTTGCTCCCCCTACTTATGTGCTCTCTCGCTCATCAAATAAATAAATAAATCTTTTTTTTTTCCAAAAAATGGCAACAGCAGGCCTGGATTTCTGGATTTCTGGGCTGCTTTGCATTGCTGGTGCTAGCAATGCTTATGTCACGACAAAGATCCTGACCCTTGTAACACACCCATGCCAACCCTGGAACAGCCACTGACTTAACATTTGGGGAAGGCCTTAACCCTAACAAATACTGATTTGAGGCTCTCTGGAAAGAAAAACATAAATATGAGCAGAGCAGAGTTCATCCTCCCCTATCAAAATATGTCTAGTAACCAACCAAAAAGGACCACCAAGCCCCCCCCCAAAAAAACCTGAATATAGGGGGACGAAACAAAAAATAAATGGAAAAAGAGGTCCCAAATGTGACCCAATTGAAAACCCAAAATTCACTAAAAAGATTTCTACAACAAAAGATAAAAGGGCACTGCTTAGCATTTCTCTTCTACAACATAGTTTCTGAATTAACTTTAACATCTGCTGAAATTACCAATTAGCAAAACTTCATGGCCTTAATCATTATAGGGGCTGCAATTATACTTATTCCTGGAGATCCCACTAAATTTAAACAAGGCACCTCTGTAATGTCAGGAGACTTCCTAAATATAAAACAGGCGATAAATAGGTATGCCTTATCTTAGCCATAGGAACCATTGCCTTGCTTAAATTCCCTGTAGTCATAGTGCCCAATCTTCTAAAATATCCCATAGTGGTCATGGTTGCTCTGACCCAATGAGCAATAAATTAGAATTAAATTAAGTCTTTGGCACTCACAATTGGCTTGATAAAATAAGACCCTATGGATCTTTCTCTCAGATAAAATAGTTCATATGGCTCAATATAAATTAAAATGGGGTCTTCTAGATTGAAACCCATTATATAAGACCTATTAGAGAAGGGGTGATTATCTCCACTGCTTCTCTAATTAACAGCCCAATTGGCCTCCTTTTTAAACCTAGAAAGAATGAATGGCACCTCATACTGGATTACATAATGTTAATGGCACAGTTTCACCAATTCAACAGCCTCCCCATACCCAATATTATTAAAATTACTGACTCCATCCAACCAGCAAGTGGTAAATACTTTGTAGTCATAGATTTGTCTATTTCAATAGCTTTTCAGGTATGTTTGTCTTTATCTTCTAAGACACACAGTAATACATGCTTTCCTGGCTATCCCCAGGCCACTTCAGCAGCCCTGTGATCATGCAAAATCTTTGTAGGCATGACCTTAGTGGCATCTAATTTCTCTAGGAGCACAGGTATGCCGTCACACTGATGACATCCTTCTCCAAGGAGATTCATTTCATATGCTTATTCGGGACATACAAATACTCACCAATGGGTTCATGGAAAGGAAACAGGTCATTGTCCCATAGGTAGTACAAGGCCCCATCACTTAGTTAAATTCCTGAAAACTAATCCATCCCTCACACTATCAAGAAACAGCTATTGACTATCTCAATATCCATGACGGTTGGTTGGTTGGTTGGTTGGTTGGTTGGTTGGTTGGTTTCCCTGACACTAGGCTCTGTATCACTTGGTCTGCCAGGTGGGGGAGACTGGGATGGACAGGTCAGTGCCCACGTTGGAGGATTTTCTTGGACATCAAACATTTGTCCATGCAGACTTAGAGGAAACATCGTCTTGGATGAACGTCTGTCGGCCCCACTCCCCAGGGCAGTGCTGTGACAGCCAAGCAGCAGGGTTAGGAGGGCAGCCCTCAGCACATTGGGACCCCAGCAAAGTGGGGCTTCAATATCCAGTTCCACGTCACTGGTTGGAAAGTGGCAACTACAACTGCACACAGACATGCTGTCCAGTGCCACCAGGAACTTCTTGAAGTTCCAAGGGATATTGTTCCAGCACTCTGGAGACCAGGTGATGAACTCGAGGTCAGTCAGGAGCCCAGTGGCATGATCACTAGCCTCGGCAGGCCCTTCTGCAGGAAGGGGAAGAATGGGTCCATCTGTGCACCATTTGCCTGGCTATTCTCAAAGACCTTGAAATTGGGTTCAAACCTACCGCCTGATGGGACATACTTGAGAAAATTCAGGATCCCTTTGTTCTTGGTGTTCTCCTGATGCCTGACCAGTTGTATGGAGAGCCAAGCACACCTAGGCCTCAGGCAGAGGCACTGCTGCAACTTATCCGTGGCCATAATCCCAGACTGTTGCTCCTCGGAGTGAAGCCCCATTCTCCATGAGCAGCACCTTGCCTCCCAGGGAGCCAGGCCTACAGGGAACCTGGGCAGCTGCAGGCTCAGGGTGTCCTGAGCTGAGCAGGCAGCAGAGAAGGGAAGTAGAGGAGGGAAAGCTTCTAACTAGGAAAGCCAAAACAAGTCCAAGTCTTTTCTTTGGGTTCTGGAGATAATATATTCCTAGTTTACAAACCTTACTTACACCCATTTATGCTGACACACTGTTACCCATAGTCCATTATGAGTGGTAACTTCTACAGGAAAAGGCTCTAGATCTGTCTAAATTGCAATATAACAGGTACATTCATTAGTGGAGCCTAAAGATGTCTTCACTCTAGGGACTTCAGCAACCTCCTCTCATTCTTCCTGGAGTCCCTGGTCTACCCATGGTGGCAATAGGTTGCCCATGGGCTTCCAGTGCAAGAAATTGCTCTCCTTGGCCCCATTCTATATTCATTAAAGTGGCAATTGGTGGCTGCACATGGAGTTTTCCTGAAACCAGAGAATTTATAGGACCTGAGCCTATGATCCTCCATACCCAGGTGCCCATTTTGCCTTGGATGATGGAAGCAGTAACCCATGAGCTCGGCATGGTCATTAAAGTCTCCTTGCTAAATGATGGAACCAAATCTGGACCCTCTGGCTTATCTCACCAGTGGGGAGCCAGTGGCGAGGGGTATTGTCTTGTTCTTATTCCCTTGCCAAATGCCACAACGATGGAGGAGGTCATCCCCTTTTCGCATGCCTTACCTTCCTAAGAAGCCCCATGGTATCATTTGAATGAGCATCCGAGGGAGTTCAGATAAAGTTGGCAGAGCCACCATTGCACAAGATGGAGCTTTCTGGAGAGTTACTACTTCTTATCGTTTAACTGCATGTTCTAAACCAAGAATGGAACAAAAGAATCAGCAAAACTGGCTGAACTTTAGTCAGCCAACTTTTCTTTCTTTCTTTCTTTTCCCCCTAAATTGGCGCTGCACCCAGCATGGAGTCCAGGGCAGGACTTGAACTCACGACCCTGAGATCAAGATCTGAGTTGAGATCAAGAGTCGGATGCTTAACCAACTAAGCCACCCAGGTGCCCCTAGTTAGCCATCTGAACATGGGATGCCTTGGCCAACAGTGAGCCTCGTCTGTACATTTTTCCTGACTCCAGAGTCCAGCCCAGTCTAATGGAAGCAACAATTCTTTAGTTGAGAGTTTCCCTTTGGAATAAAGAAATCTGGGTATCTCTCGTCTCACAGCCAAAATATAAATTAAGATTATACATATCTCTGCACATGTGAAAGCCACAGTGCAAGTATTGCTAAGATAAGGCTCCATTCTTTACCCCTTTGGAGTTCCAGACATTATTGATACTGATGAAGGCACTTAATTCTCTTCTCAAAATATACAGTGCTGGGCTCTTACAAGGAATGTGACAGAACTTTCAGGCTACAGGCCTTACAAGAACTTTCAGGCTACAGGCCTCATAAAGCACCATAATGTCTTACTTAAATGAGATCAAATTCAATTAAATGAAACATGGCACATTTTAGTCATCAGTCAAATAACAGGGATAAATTGTAACAAAGAGTCTGACTCCCTTTTTGATGCTTCATTGCTCACACTTTCAAGCACCTTTCTCTTTTCTCTTTTCTCCTTTCTTCTGCCTCTATCAGGCAGGCTGCTAAGGAAGCACATTTGTTTCCTCCTTGAAACTGGCAGGAAATTCAAATCCCATGAAACCCAGCCAGTACACAAAAACCCTTACCCCAGTTCAAAACTCCAATTCAGTTTCCCTTCCCTGTACTCTCAAAACAGTTGGGAACCAGCTTGGGAGCCTTGACCTACTCTCTTCACAAAACCTCATTAAATGAACAAAAAACTTTTTTCCCCCTCTTGATTTACGTGCAGTGTCACCCATCTTGACATTTAAATCAAATTATGGGTGGGAGCATCTGTCCCATCTCTAATAAGTGATTTCAAATATCATCTAATTTTTAAAAATTAAATAAAAATTAATTTTAAAGTAAGTTAAATTTATTAAGAATTAAAGTGTTTGATGGAACTGGTACTATTTGAGATAGAAGGAAAATATTTATTCTCCAATTTGGGTAAGTTAATTCTGTATGTTAAAAATTTCTAAACTAACCATTAAAGAATAGGAATATATAACTTAACATCCAGTATACAAAAGAAATTGATATGAGAAAAAAATCCATTTGCTATAAGGCAAGAATGGAGAAAAAAATTTAGAAAAGGAACAAAGAAAAGCACACAATACTATGTTAGAAATTACATTATGATTAATTAGAAAAAAATGCAAATTGCCTAAATGTTTCCTTAAAAAGACACGAATTTTCAAGATCTATTTTTAAAATCTGCTCTGTGATGTCTACAAGTACACCCCAAATATAGGAATACATGCACCCTCAAAGTAAAAGGATAAAATAAAATACAAAGAAATGCCAAATTTAAAAGCTGATACAACAATTAATATCAGGTAAAGAAGACCCTAAGACAAAAATTAGTAAAGAAAAGGGGAGCATTACATGGTAACAAAATTTAAGTGTGTATGCTCCCAATAATATAACCTAATAAATATAAAGAAAAAAAAAGAAAGAAAAAATCCTCAGTTAAAATGGAAGATATCTTTTCAGTAATTGATTTTTCAAGCAGCAAAAGATGAATGTCCCAGGTGCTCTAGAATTTTGACAAGAATTGAGATGGTCAGTCTTTTTAAATTTTAATACTCTAAAATATACATAGTGATATAACATCTCATTGTGGTATTTCCTTATATTTCTCATTTATATACAGGCACACCTCAGAGATATTGCAGGTTCAGTTCCAAACCACCATAATAAAGTGAATATCAAAATAAAGCAATAAATTAATAAATGTTTTGGTTTCCCAGTGCATCGACCAGTTATGTTTACACTATACGCTCATCTACTAAGTGTGAAATAGCACCATTCCTAAAAAAAAAAAAAAGAACATCCCTTAATTTAAAAGTGCTTTATTGCTCCCCTCAAAACAAAATAAAATAAAAAGTAAAAACGTTTTATCGCTAACAACTCCCTTTCATTTCAAGAGCTGTAATTACTGATCACAGATCATGATAACAAATATAATAATAATGAAAAAGTTTGAAATATGGCGAGAATTATCAACTGTAACACAGAGACACAAAGTGAACAAATGTTAATGGAAAAGTGGAGCCGATACACTTACTTGGTGTGGGGTTGCCATAAACCTTCAACTGACACTAATGCAATATCTGCAAAGTGCAATAAAGTGAAGCATGATAAAACAAGGTGTGCCTGGATGTCCTCTGGTGAAGCGCCTGTTCACATCTTTTGCCCATATTTTGGGAGCTTTTTCCTTAATAGGAGTTTTGAGAGATTATCATAAATTCTAGATGCAGTCCTTTATGAAATACCTGATTTGTAAATATTTTCCCCAGTGTATGGCTTTTCATTTTTAGCAGTCTTTCAAATTTTCAGATTTTAATTTGGATAAAACCTAATTTATTAATTTGTTCTTTTATAGATTGTGATTCACATTTTTGTTGTCATCCAAGAATCTTTGCCAAAGTCAAAGACACAAATGTTTTCTGCTATGTTTTCTTCTAGAAGTTTTACAAATTTAGGTTTAATGTTATAACCTTGCCCTTAAGTACTGTTTAGTGACATCTCACCAAGTAAGATACATGTTTTTATTTTTATTCAGATAAAAATAATTCCTAATTTCTCTTTTTATGTCTTCATTGCTTATTTAGATGTGTGTTGTTCAATTTCAAATACTTGAGAATTTTCCAGAAATCTTTCTATTATTTATTTTAAATTTAATTTGATTGTAGTTAGAAAACATATTTTGAATGACTTGAATGTTTAAAAATTTTATTAACTCTTGTTTTATGGTCCAGAATGTGGTGTAATTTAATAAATGTTTTTTGTACAGTTGAAAAGAGTCTATAGTCTGCTCGTGTTGAATATAATAGTCTAAGGATAAAAATTAGGTCAGGTTAGTTGATAGCTTTGTTCAAATCTTCTCTGTCCTTACTGATTTTCTGTTGACTTGCTCTATTAATAATTGAAAAAGGGGTATTGATATCTCCAACTACTGCTGTGGACTTGCCTATTTCTTCATTCAGTTCTATCAATTTCTGCTTCATGTATTTTGAAGTTCTGTTATATGCATAAGCATTTAGGACTGTTACACCTATATTGAAAATTGTAAAATAAGACCGTTAAAGGAAAATATGCCTTATTCATAAATGAGGAGATTCAGATGTTAATTCTCTGCATACTGACCCAAGAAATCAATGCTATTCCAATCAGAATTGTGATATGCTCATTTTATGGGATTTAGCTAATTATTTTGTATATGAAGGACAAATAGCCAAGAATAGTCCAGATTCTTCAAAAGTAAAGATAATAGGGATGTTTGTCTTTCCATATGTTAAGACTTATGTGTTTATAGTCCATAAGACTTATAAATGTATTTATAGTAATTAAAACATTGTAGTACTGTTCAGGAATAGAAAATTACCAATAGAACAAAATAAAGAACCAAGAAATCAAGTCATAATTATATAGACTTGAGTATGACAGAGTTGTCCCTGAGGATCAGTGGGAAAGAATAGTTTGTTCATTCTTTTTGTTCATTCATTTGTTCAGTGCTGTGGCAAATCTGCATCAATGAAAAAAGAATCAGGTTGCTTTCCTGGCCTACACCAAAGCAAAAATCAATTTTATATAATTAAAGTCCTAAATATTAAAAGTAAAAATAAAATTTTGGGAAAACAAGATATAAAATCCTTTGACTTTTGGGTGGAGATGTACCTCTTAAGACACGAAGCTCAATTTGAAAGACAAGGCATTGATAAATTTAACTAAATTAAAATAAAAACTTCTATTTAAGAAAGTTACTATAAACAGAATGGAAATTAAAACCATAAATAGGAGCTGCTAATTAAAAACATATAACTGACAAAAAAATTGTATGCAAGATCTATCATTTTTAAATCACTGAAGAATAGAAAAAGATGAGCATGAAGAAAAAGGACTTGAGGCACAAAGCGGAAGAAACCTGAACAGTCAATAAGCGTAAAACATACTCAACCTTATTAATAATTAGGGAAATAGAAATTAAATCTCCAGTGAATTTACATTTCATAATGGAAAATTGGCAAAAGTTATAAAGTACAGCCACTTTGGAAAATAATTAAGCAGCATTTTATAAAGACGATTTTCCTAGGCTATGATACAGCAGTTTCACTTCATTTTCTATCCTAAACAAACTTACGCACATATGCCCCAGGCAACTGTGCAAGACTGTAATAGCAACATTGTAGTAGCAGAAAATTGTAAACAAACAAAATATCCATTGAAGTAAAATAAACAAATAAACGTTAGTGTATTCATATGCTAGAAGATTATGCAACAATGAAAATAAGAAGTAAAAAATCATAAATTATTGCTACATGGGAAAACATAGATACATTTTTGAAACATAAGGTGGAGCAGAAAAAAAGCCAATTGTAAAAAAATATACAAAGTACAACTAAGTTATAATATAGAAGCCGTGCCAAAGTGAACATTGTGTATTATATAGGGATACAAGTATACAATAAAACTAAAAGAAAGAAAGAGTATTACAAATGTAAAATTGAGAACAGTGGTGAAGGAAAAAGAGTAGGATTTGAGAGAACACACAGGAGCCTGTCAAGTAAATGGCAATATTTTGTTCTGAAAACTATTTGATGGGTACATTATGTGTTGTCTTTTATACATATATTTTATGAATATTACTTTATAGACTCAAAATTCAATTTAAATAATTACAAACTCAGAGTTCTTTTTTTTAAGATTTAGTTATTTATTTGAGAGAGAGTGAGCATGGGGGAGGGGCAGAAGGAGAGGGAGAGAGAAATTCGAGCAGACCCCGCTGAGTGACGAGCAGGGTGTGATCTCAGGACCCTGAGATTAGACCTGAGCCAAAACCAAGAGTCAGATGCTTAACTGAGTATGCCACCCAGGCACCCCAAAACTCAGCATTCTTAAAATAGGGGCACCTGGCTGGCTCAGTCAGAACATGGGATTCTTGATCTCAGGGCTGTGAGTTCAAGCCCCATGCTGGGTGTAGAGATTACTTGAAAATAAATAAATAAATAAATAAATAAATAAATAAATAAATAAACGAACCTCAGAGTTCTTGAAATAAAAACTGTTGTCACAAAATGGTTTTTGACTTGAGGCTTTTAAAAAGAACATAAGAATAGAAGAAAGAAAAGAGTAAACAACTAGCAATGTCCTTTGTGAGACCGTGGAGTACTGACCCACGACATAACGAAGTAACGGTGGAGAGCACTGTCATTTCAATCACTAGGAGCTATTATTATGTCATATATTTGTGTGTTTGGACAAAACGGTTTCAATTAGCAGTCATCATTTGAACAAATTCATTGTTATTTTATAAGAACTTGCTAGGACATGTCAGGCATAAATGCATGCAATGCATGAATATATATCAGATATCTTCCTCTGTATTTATACTTCAGAGCTTCAAATAGCTCCCATTGCAGCATATATTATATTTTGTGTACATGTATGTGTGTGTGGACTGTACGTTCTCAGTAAGTTAGGCTAATAAGTTTTTTTCACAGTTAATTATTTTTATTTTTGATAAAACAGAAACAAAATGCACTATTTGTTTTACATCGATGTGTGAAATTATAAAATATGATTTTTACAACAAATGGTTTCCTATTTATTGGTATGACTAAAAACAAGAATCGTTAGGGGAGGAAAGGCCTCCAAAAGTTTCTAAAAATGAAACATAACTGGACAGACCATCACTGAGGTGAGTGAATAATACCTGCATAGAATAATTGAAAATTCATAATTTGTTGTGAATATACAAATAAAAATATTAAAGGCATTAGAGAACCAAATGCAATTTTAAGAAGATGAATGCATGACCTACGCACTATGGAAAAAATCAACTTAATTAGGGTTTGTTACAATAGTTCCTCTTTTTGAACGAAGTCCAGCTCTAATTAAAATCTTCTCATTCGATCAGATGGAGCTGCAGATGAGACTGGTTGAAACTGTCTATTGTTCTTATTCATTTTAATGTGCTGCATTTTAACAGTAAGGAGATGTACAAAAGAAAAGCATTTCACTCGCTCTTCAAAGGGGTCTGTTATGATTCTAAATTTAATTAGATTAGTTGCACATCATTTATATTACTAAAAATCTCAAGCAATTTCTGAGATTCCCTCCTCCTCCTGTCCCATCCTTGCCCTCATCCATCACACCCAAATTCAAAATTACAAAAGCTATGTTGAATTCCTGCTATTCCTTTCAGTAAACAACAGAATATTTTTAATAAAATAGTCTCGCTTTCCTTTCAGCTGTCCAGCAAATATAAATAGGACTCAATCAACAGATCACTTAATATCCATGTTAACAGAATACATAATTCACCAGTTTAAAAAAAAAAGTCCATTTGCAATTATGAATTGCAGTGATGAATAATCCATTTCTCTATAGCTTCTGTGAAAAAAAAAACGCACACATTATACTTCGTCCATTTCTCTGACTTGCTTCCTATGAATACAGTTGGACAAAATGGATCTAGAAATAATACATTGTACATATATTTCTGTGACTAACGTTTATCCAGCTGCTTCAGATGCTGTTTAAATATTATCTTTCAGCTATAGGACAACACCAGCTCAGGGATCCAGTGTGCATCTCTACGCACATGTTGGCTGAAAAATGCAACAACATCAGTATATTTTCTGTTGTTTTTAAGCAGCTAAATTATGGAGCAACTTGTTATGCAGGACTAGACAACAAATTCTGATTTGGGTACTTGTGCAGAGTGGAAGCTGGGGGACGTGGAGGAGAATTTTAGTTAAGATGTAAAGTGCCTCGAAGAAATAGTTTGTGGAGGTGAGATAGCTTTGTGGTCGTGGCGAGAGCTCAGAGGCTAGTGAGAAAGCTCTGTAGGGGGAGCCACGGGATGGGGGTTCCTTGTCCGTAGTGGTAGAAAAGTCAGCGATGCTGTTGCCTGTGCTAATGTAACATTAAGTAAAAGATATGTTTAATTTGCTAAATGATCTAGTTAAAAAATAATTCAAGATGGGTGGTTGAAAGTGCTACCAGGTTGCCTTAAGGTTCTTATAGTAAAATGTGAGATGAAGGAGATAAGTGTTGTTTAAAAAAAAAAATCCAAGACTGAATAGTTGGAGCTAAATTTTACAGTGTCTTCAGATGGCCAACTACTAAAATGTAAAAAATGCCTTATGAACAAGGATCACATGCTGAGTGCCCTCAGGAAAGAAAATGTAAAGAATAAGCAGAAGGTGTTACTGTTTGGGCAATTATGAAGAAAGCTGCTTTAAATATCTGTGTATACGTTCCTGTGTGAACAGACGTTTTCGACTCCTCTGGGTAAACAGTATATCTTTGCCTGACTCTGGTCATCACCAAGCTGTCATCGCCAAGCTCAAGGTGATCCAGATTTTCTTTACTACTATCTTTTGTAGTTTTGTAGTTTTATATTTCACATTCAGGTCTATGATCAACTTTGAGTTAATTTTTGTGAAAGGTGTCTAAATTCATTTTCTGTATGTGATGTTGTACCATTTGTTGAAGAGAATATCTTTTCTCCAATGTGTTGTCTTGTTTCTTTGTCAAAAGTCCGTTGACTGTATTTATGTGGGTCGCTTTCTTTGCTCTCTATTCTGTCCCATTGATTCCTTGTCTGTTCTTTCACAAATACCATACTATATTAATTACTATAGTTTTGTAGTAAATCTTTGTGATAGTGTGATTCTTTTTTAATTGTGTGTGTGTGTGATTTATAATAAACATATGTTGTCTTCACAAATACCATACTATATTAATTACTATAGTTTTGTAGTAAATCTCTGTGATAGTGTGATTTTTTTTTAATTGTGTGTGTGTGTGTGATTTATAATAAACATATGTTGTCTTCATCCCTGTTCCTCTCCCAGAGTTTCTAAAATCCTCAGAATTTCCCAAGTGATAAGAGCAATAAGGTGAGAGGAATGTCTTTTGTTATTCATACCAAGTCCCTTTCAACCATACCTGAGTTTATGTTAAAGAGATGACTTTTGGAAAGCCCCTAAGGATAAGGAGCTGATATCTAGGGGAACAATATCTGTGATTCAAAAGTTGGGATTTCCAGCCCCAACTCCCCATCTGAGGAGGTTGGGGAGAAGAGGCTGGAGACTGAATTAATCCCCGGGGTCCAATGATTTACAGGCATATCTCATTTTATTGGGCTTAGCTTTATTGCACTTTACAGACACTGCAATTTACAAATTAAAGGTTTGTGGCAACCCTGCTTTGAACAAGTCTATCAGCATCTTCTTTCCAACAGCATTTGCTCACTTCATGTCTCTGTGTCATATTTCGGTAATTCTCAAAATATACCAGTTTTTTCATTATCATTATATTTCCTTTTTTTAAAGATTTTATTTATTTATTTGAGAGAGAGACAGCTTGTGCACGCACAAATGCATGTGTGAGCAAGGAGGTGGGAAGGGTAGAGGGGTGGGGTTTGGGCAGAGGGCCAGGGAGAAAAAGAGGGAAAGAATCCCAAGCAGACTCCGCACTGAACATGGAGCCCAATGTGGGGCTCAATCTCACAACCCTGAGATCATGAGCTGAGCTGAAACCAAAAGTCATTTGGACGCTTGAACAGCTGAGCCACCCAGACGTCCTATTATCATTATATTTCTTACGGTGATTTACAGTCAGTGATTATGGCTTACTGCAAGTTCAGATGATGGTTAACATTTGTTAGCAATAAAGTATTTTTAAATTATGTACATTTTTAGGACATAATGTTGCACACTTGATGGACTACAGTATAGTGTAAACATAACTTTTATAGGTACTGGGAAACCACAAAAAAATCATTTGACTTACTTTATGACAGTATTCGCTTTATTGTGGTGGTTGTGGTGGTCTGTAACCAGACCCTCAATATCACTGAGGTATGCTTGTAATCAATCATGCCTACGGAATAAAGCCTCTATAAAAATCCCTGAAGTACAAGGTTCAGAGAGCTTCCAGGTTTGTGAACATGTGGAGTCACTGAAAGGATAGCGTGCCTGAAGAGGGCACGGAAGCTTCACCCCCCACCCCCCCCACACATACCTGCCCTGTGCATCCATCTTTTCCATCGACTGTTCCTGAGTTGTATCGTTTTATAATAAACCAGTAATTAGTAAGTAAGCTGTTTCCTGAGTTCTATGAGCCATTCCAGCATAATATCAGCCCTGAGGAGGGGGTCATGGGAACCTGTTTCTAGGTGGTTAATAGAAGCGCAGGTGATCACACCTGGACTCGTGATGGACATCTGAAGTTGAGGGAGGGGCCCGTCTTATGAGACTGAGCTCTTAAACTGTGGGATATGGTGCTTATTTCAGGTAGATAGTGTTAGAATTGAATTGAATTGAATTGAATTGAATTGAATTGAATTGAATTGAATTGAATTGAATTGAATTGTAGGACATCCGGTTCATGTCTATAAGGAATTGGAGAATCGGTTGGTGGTGATGAGTCATGAGGAGGGAGAAACAGAGTTTTTCTTTCCAGTCTTAGAGCTGGGTAGTATCAGTTCTCCAATTTTGTTCTTCCCCTTCAATATTGTATTGGCTATTTTAGGTCTTTTGCCTCTCCATACAAAGTTTATTTATTTATTTATTTATTTATTTATTTATTTATTTATTTATTTATTTTTAAAGATTTTATTTATTTATTTGACAGAGACAGCCAGCGAGAGAAGGAACACAAGCAGGGGGAGTGGGAGAGGAAGAAGCAGGCTCCCAGCGGAGGAGCCTGATGTGAGACTCCGTCCCAGAATGCTGAGATCACGCCCTGAGCCGAAGGCAGACACTTAACGACTGCGCCACCCAGGCGCCCCACCATACAAAGTTTAAAATCAATTTGTAAACGTCCACAAAGTCACCTGCTGTCATTTTGATTGAGTTTGTATTGATTCTCCAGATCAAGTCAGAAGGAACTGACACCTTGATAATATTGAGTCTTCCTGTCCATGAACATTGAACATTTCACTTACTTAAGCTCTTTGATTTCATTTATTGTGTTTTATAGTTTTCTGTATATAGATTTTGTACAGATTTTGTTAGATTTATACGTATTTCATTTTTGGTGGTACTAATGTAAATGGTACTGTATTTTTAATTTCAAATTCCATTTGTTTGTCGTTAGTAGATTGGAAAGCAATTGACTTCTGTATATTACCTCTGTATCCTTCAATCTTGCTATCATTTTTTATTAATTTTAGGAGTACTCTGAATCCCAAGTTTAATAAACACAAAGAGATATACACCTACACAGATTATAGCCGAACTGTTGAAAAACAAAGACAAAGAAAATAGTTTAAGCGCAAAAAGAGAAATCTCATATACAGGGAAGCAGCAACATAATTAGAAGCTCAGTCTTCCTCGGAAACAATGGAGACTGGAAGACAGTGGTATAATTTAAAGTACTGGGGGATAAAACAAGTACTGAGAATTCTAGATCTGGCGAAATTGTCATTACAAATGAAACTAAAACAATGACCATTCCCTTATAAACAAAACTGAGAGAATTTGTTACTGGCAAATCTGATCTAAACCATAGCAAAGCAATACAAAACAAACCTAAACTAACGAAAGTCCTTCAGGCTGAAAGGAAATTTCAACAGATGATAAATCAAAAAGAAGGAATCAAAAAGCAGGGAAAATCTTAAGTATGTGAGTACATATAAAATAAAGAAAGGAGAAGAAGGGAGTCAGACACACACACACACACACACACACACACACACACACACAGCAGAGAGGAGAGAGAGAGGAGAAACAGAGACAGAGAGTGAATTTCTCTTTGATTCTCTTAGTTTCTCAAAGAAAGAAATTTTTTTCTATTTTTTCCCTAGAATTTTAATCCTCTTCAAAATGACATGAAAACTAAAAACGTTTGATTCATTTTGACAGCAGCACCTTTTGGAGACTGTCCAAGTCCACATCCCAGAATCCTGAACTGCTCCGATTGTTGCTCACTATTTCTTCTGATTCTGTAAGCTGCCCAGTATCCGTCCAAGATTTTCTTTTTGTACCTATGTTAGTCCAAAAACCTGTGTTGTTGCAATTGAAAGCAGTTAGATAATATTTCTTTCTCAAGAAATAACAGTAGCTAGTTTTTCACCACTTATTCATTGTCATTATATTTATTAAATAACCACTGTGCTAGTCCCTGAGACCACATTAGTTAAAAGGATAGATATGTTTCTGCCCTCATAGAGCTAATAATGATCCAGATGATCAAAAATTAAACCAAAAAATCATATTTCATTTCAATTAAAACTATGATAAACTCTAGAAAAGAAAAATATTATGAGAGTAAAAATTAGGGTACGTAATTTCATTTTCAAATTGAGTTGCAATACAGAATTTTCCATGCACAGATTATGGGATGCTTAACTAGCTTGTCTTTTAATTGGTTGTATCTGTAAATCATTTCCAAATCCCAGAGACGCTCCATGAAGAACCACAGCACATTTTTTTTTCTTCATCTATTGTCTACTCATCAAATAAAAAACCTGTTTATACAAAGCTGATGTCTCTCCAATCCCCAGAGATAGGCTGGGAGCATATTTATATTATGGAAACGCTTGATGTTATTGATCTGTGGGTAGTAGCCTAGTTGGAATCTCTCTTCATAAAAGTTTTCTCCTTCTATATCTTACTAATTGTCAGGGAAAAAAATGACATGACTACAGATCTTTAACATGCCATCCATTTAAAAACAAACTGCATGCCTCCAAGCCACAAAAGAAGGTCAAATGAATAGCCTGAGTGTCATATTGCCAACATTCTCTACTACTTGAATATTTAGGCCATTATTTTTAATTGCATCTCTAGATACAAAGAGGGTCAGCATGCCATATTTTCAAAGCGATGCTTAAAACTTAAAAGGAAGTACTGTGTGAACCATGAACAATTTAACAAGCCTAAGCTTCAAGCATCATATAGTTTTATATAAAACATGTGGTATTTTTGGTTGCAAATAATGTAACATTTGCAAACTCGCAAAATATTACTGATTTTCACATCAGTGTGATACTTTCAGTAGGTGCAGTAGGGATGGACTCTGTCCTAAATTGTTTGAAAAATGTTTCTTATCATATATGAGATAAAATACGTCAAAGAAAAAATTATATTTATCAAGAGAGAAAATATATTTTGTAAATGTAAATCTTCATAGCTGCAAAAAATGACAACTATCCAATGTATAAAAATTTGTGTCTTTCACACAAAAAATATTGTAGCTGTATTGGTTTAAAATATTACCCTTTAAAAACATCAGGCAACTGTGCAAAATAGATTACAGGTAGGATTTTTTAATCATGACCACAAGTGAATTGTTGTAAATACAAAGCCAGTTCTTGTCAAACATTGATGTAAACATCAAAACTTCTATTTAACATTATACCGAAGGCTGGGGTATGTAAAGAGAGAAGAATAATATTTATTTTTATTTACATTTATGTATGATGTGTAATATATATTTTAGAATATAAATATATTTATTATAATTTATTTTTATTATAAAAATAATAATTTACAGGAGAAGCAAGACAGCCTTTATTTCAGATGTGTTAGCTTTATATAGGAAACCAAAGAGGGGTCCTGGCTGGCTCAGTAGGTTGAGCATCCAACTCTTGATTTCTGCTCAGGTCGTGATCTCAGGGTTGTGAGATGGAGCCCTGTGTTGGGCTCTGTGCTGGGCATGGAGCCTGCTTAAGATTCTCTCCCTCTCCCTCTCCCTCTGTCCGTCTACCCCCCCCTCTAAAAACAACAACAACAACAACAAAAACCAACAACAAAAAAAACCAAGGAAGTCTATAGATAAATTATAATAATTAATAAAAAGCTCAGAAAAGTTTCTAGATATGAGATCGATACACAAAAAATCAATTGCATTTCTATAGATCATGAAAAACTTTTTAAAATATTGTTTTGAAAGATATTATCTCAACAGAAACGGCATTTAAAAAATATTTAGGAATAAATATGACATGAATTTAAAGGAGAAAATTACAAAACTTTATTGAAAGCATTAAAGAAAGACTAAATATTTGTAAAGTACATGATGTTTATATATCAAATGGCTCAATACCATGAAGATATAGAAATAATATATAAACTTAAAACAATTACAGTCAAAATCCCAAAGTGATTCTAAAATTTGTACACTGGAGCAAAGGGTCAAACTAAATACTCCAAATGAAAATGAATAAGATGATGGGACTTAGTTTACTATAGATATTCAAACATATAATAAAGCCATAGTAATTAGAACTGTGAGATAATAACACAGAAATCAACAAATAGTAATGAAACAAAATATATACTGAAATTTAATGTATTACAAAAGCAGCATTGCAAATCTGTGGGGGATAAAATGGAGTATTCAATGCATGGGGCTGGGGTTCTCCAGATGGAAAAAATTAGATTTTAATTGCCATTCCATAGAGTACACAAATAAATTCTATGACTTTAAGATCAGCACCAGACACAGCAAAAACAGACTTTTTTCTTTTTCTTTTTTTTTTTTTTACCAGATTCCACAGTAACAGAAAGTCAAATCCCTAAATAAATTCCTAGCCTATGTCATCCTAGTAGTTCCCGATTCCACCAATCTTTGTAAAGAGTCAACTTGGCTGAACTGAGCTGTGTTTCCCAGAATTACTTTCTCTGCAGGTTTTTAGTGGGTAAATTTGGCCACCAGAGAAACTTCCTTGAGATTTGAAAGGAGGAGAGAAGAGTAACCGTGTTTACTCTCAGAAGGTCAAGGTAGGCTGGGCCCTCCTGTGGTTCATACACACTTCTGCGAACTGGTGGCTGACCTTGTTGGCGTAGGCAGTAGCTGAGATCCACAGCGCCTTGAGCTCCAATGGGATAACTTCCTTTAGATTTTCCACATCCTGGACCAGGTGCCGTTGTAGCTCTGTGACAAGAGTGGCAGCCGGGATCTCCCGCAGGTCATCCTCAGTTGCAAGTTGGTGGCTTAGAAATGAGGAGAGGCCGGTGACGCCCAATGAGAAACAAAGGCAGACTCCAGCTCATTCCCTGAGGTTCTAGTTACGCCACCTTTCCAAAGATCACACCTGTCACTCCTTCCCTATCGTGTACCCTATGACTAGGATCAGCACCATATGCAAAAAAACAACAGAACCAAGACACTTTACCAGATTTCACAGTAACAGAAAGTCAAGTCCCTAAATAAATTTCTAGTCTACGTCATCCCTAGTGGTTCCACTTCCCTGATCCTACCAACTGATAGACCACCTTAATGTGAGAGGCAAAATTATAAAAATTTACAGGATGATAAGGGGGATATTTTTGTGATTTCAAAAGAGAAACTTTTTAAAAACTAGACACAAAACCATAAAAAAATTGACAAATTCCATAACACTACCATTTAAAAACTTTTGTTAGTCCAAAAAAGTTCTTTTAAAAATAAAAAGGCAAGTCCCAGACTTGGGAAAAGATTTGCAATACATATAACTGAGAAAGGATTATTATCCAGAATATATATATATATATATATATATATATATATATATATATAAACACTCCACGCATCAACCAATGAAAACGGGAAAAGGATATAAATGGGCAATAGGCCTATTAAAAGACAGTTTATCTCAGTGATAAGAAAATGCCAATTAAGAGTACAATAAAATACTTTTCACACCTACTTTATTGGTAAAAACAAAGAACTTTGACAATATTGAGTGGCGGCCAAGGTGCGGATAAAAGCCAGCATTTACATACTGTTGGTGGGAATGCACATCCGTACGATCACCTTGAAGAAAACCTTGGCAATAATTAATACAGTCAAAGATGTAAGTACCCGAACCCAGCAGCTTTAGTCCTAGATACACACCCTGATAAACTCTTGCTTGTGAACACAGGTGGGCATATACAGAGAAAAAACAAAAGTGAATTCTCAGCAGGATTATTTATAATAGCAAAAACTAATTTTCCATTAAAAGGAGATAAATGTATTGTGTTAAATTTATATAATACTATACAAGAGTGAAAATGAATGAACCAAAGTTACATAAATCAATATGGATGAATTTCATGAACATAATATGAGGTGGATAAAGCTACAGAAGAATACTTGAAAGATGGTGTCATTCATGTATAAATGAACCCATATAAAACAATAATATATGTACTATGTATTTAAGAAGATATGCATGGGTTAAAAAATGTAAATATAGGGGCGCCTGGGTGGCTCAGTCGGTTAAGTGTCTGCCTTCTGCTCAGGTCATGATTTCAGGGTCCTGGGATCAAGTCCTGGGATGGAGTCCTGCATCGGGCTCCCTGCTCAGCAGGACGTCTGCTTCTCCCTCTCCCTCTGCCTCTCCCCCTGCTAGTGCTCTCTCTCTCCCCCCCCCATTCTCAAATAAATAAATATAATATTTTTAAAAGATACATTTGTGTGTATTTCCGGTGCTACACTCAGGGAGCACTGAATCAGGAAGTGGCCACCACAGCTCTCGAGCCGGAATCATGAAGCCCCTGCGGCAATCTGCTCCGGCAAATGGGTGCACTGAACTACTTCTTTCCCCAATAACTCAGTTCTAAATTGAGCTTCACATAGATGTTTTAGTTGGTGTAGCCTAAATCCCATACCCATCCCCTGGCTGAAAGAAAAATTACAAAATATAGGTTTATTTTTTTCTTCCTTAGAAAGACGAGGCTAACAGTGAGGAACACTTAGGAACAAAGGGTATTCAAATGTTTAAGCAGACTCCAATGACAGATTCCATTAAAGTGACAGACAAGGAAATTTCAACTTTGCACCTGTATCTTTCTACACTGTATGTTTTGTTGCTTGTTTTTCATTTTTTCACCATGGGCATATGTTTTGTTTTTTTATCATGTCACAGAAACTGCGGGCTGCCTTTCAATATGTAGCTGAGCATCCTCCTCATTAACAGAAAGAGAACACAGCCAATCAGATGTATGCAGAACCTCCGTGTGCGCGTTCCAAGCTGTGGAAAGCCTCCTTAAAGGAAAAAATAGGGGACTCTTCTTGGCTTTTTCTTCCTACTTCCTGGAATGTAAATATAATAACTGACTTGATCAGCCACTTTAAATCACAATCATTGTGCTAAAGATGGTAAAACAGCAAGAGAGAAAGAACTTAGATCTCTATTGTAAGTGGAAGCTAAGCTTTTGTTATGGAAACATGTACAGGAGAGAAAAATAAATGTCTGTCTTATTTAAGCCACCTTTGGGGCCAGGGTGGAGGGTGGGAGGTTGGGTCTTCATTACTACAAGCCTAACCCTATCCTAACTAATATGCAAAGTAGCATCATTATTTTTTCTTCCTAGGGGAAGAGAGAGAGAGAGAGAGAGAAGGAGAGGGAGGGGAGGGACAGAAGGAAAGGGAGAGAGGGAATCTTAAGCACGCTCCACACTCCATGTGAGGTCCGTGTGAGATCGTGACCTGAGCCAAAATCAAGACTCAGTCGTTTAAATGACTGAGCCACCCAGGCACCCCTGTAGTATCATTATTTTTAAATCTACTTAAAAATTATCCTTAAGGACAGCTAAATAGACAAATATCTGAAGCCTTGGGGTTAAGAGTCTTGCCCTTGCGTAAATCCATATAACAGAATGCCACGGGAATTTGCCTAATCTTTTGGATAACTTGATAAGAAGACAAACTTCACATCTTTTCCAACAGGGAGTGACATTAATGTTCTTTCTAGCCTATCAAGTTTTCCAATACTATTCTTAATAAATTCTACTCCAAAACTGAATCCATAATTTAAAAGATCCTGTCAAATGTTAGCTATGATGCACAGATCATTTTTAACTCTTAATTTTACTTCTTTCTTAATACAGTTATAAATTAATTTTCATAATTATGTTTTAGTTATTGTTATATTTAATTAATTAATTAAATTATCAGTACCTAATTAATTAATTAAAAATTATTGCAAACCTTGCCTGTACTAGGCACTGGGGTTAGGTGTTGCAGATACAATGATGAATATTAGCGTAGTCCACCAGATGGGGGGAAGATGGGCACAGAAACCTTTACCATTCATTATAACAAGTACTACAATACACGATTCTTAATGGCACTAAAGTACTAATTGTGAGGATCACATCCTAGTAACAGCTGATTAACCTTTAGTGCTCTCCCTCTGACTTCTAGCTCTTTTAAAAAACTTCTTAGAGGTATGCCTATTTCTCACTATATTGTAACTATACAGTCTGGTGCTGATCCCGGCTATCATTTCTGATAAACAATTTATAGTCAGGGCTTTAAAAATATCAAACTTATGAATTCTGTCTCTACCTTTCAGGTGGAGCAACTTTTCCCTAAATTTTTAATCATCTGAAAATTTGTCTCAAATACCCATGTAAGCTAACATAAAAGTGTACACTTATAAGCATCAAACATCACCCATTTTCTACTCACTGACTGCATTTAAAGCATGTTCTCTAGATTAGCTAAAATGAATTGCCTTCTCTTTATAATTGTCTTGGAAATAGCAAACTCACATTTTAGAAGAATGCTTTCTAAGCCAGTAATCTTTAGTTTGTGAATGAAAATATAATATGAGGCAGAATCAAATCTTCCTGAAAGATAGATATTTTACATGTATTGTTTCTTCTTTATTTACAAGGATTATCACTTTATCTCTATACAAAATAACTCCTCATCTGAAAATTAATGGTCTGAGTAGTAGCTTGTAGTATTTTGAAGGGGCCGATGTCGTAGTCTTTAGGCTTGGAAGCTACAACAAGCCCAAGATTTTTTTAATGCAGTACACAATTAATAATCGCATAACAACTAGGAGAGTTAGCAGGCCATTAGGGGCATTCCCACAGTACTGGGGAAGCTGAGGTACTCCAGTTAAGACTTAGTGTGTAAGCACAGTCATGCCTGGCGATAAGCACAGCTATATATCTCTTATTCAATAAGCCAGTAAGATGCATTATATTTTTAAAGGCCAGATGCTTGGGGGCAAAACAAACGGCTAGCATGAAAGGGCTAAGCCAGCAGATAAAATCACATAATGTGGAACGTGAATTGTGTGGCTATCAATAAAAGCATAATATTGACATACTACTTCTTTGGGAGGCAGTGGGGAGATTTCAGGAGGAGTGGTAGGCTGCGACGGCCGGGATCTCGTGAGACAGAAAGCAGCTGCATGCTAAATGCATCAGAGTTGATAAAGTATACCCTCTGGAAACCTAGCAAATAATGAATTACAACCATCTAACGGAGGCTAAAAACAAGGAATCAACCCAATTTCCCCTTCTTTCCCATTGAACCTAATGCTGGTGGCATTCTGCACAAAGCAAGAAGTACATTACTTAGAATAATTTTCAGTTCTCAGAAAAATTCTATTATAATACGTCTTACATATTTGTGTGACTTTAAATATCATTAAAACAGCCACCGGATGTGTGAAGAGTTTAAACTCCAAGCAGTGTTATCCAACAACGTTGAAAGAAAAATGTAAGATACTGTCAGTAATTCTTTTTCTGCTAAGTTCATTTGGGAGATTTCAGAAGGAATATTCCTTTTTTTTTTCCTCTTTTTTTAGAGAAAGAAAGAGGGTGGGGGAGGGGCAAAAAGAGAAGGAGAGAGAGAGACTCTTAAGCAGGCTCCACGCGCAGCTTGGAGCCCAATGTTGGGCTCAATCTCACGACCCTGAGCTCATGACCTGAGCGGAAATCAAGAGTCAGAAGCTTCACCCACTGAGCCACCCAGGCACCCCGAACAGAGAATTTCTATTACTAGTCGACAGAGCTTATGAAAATAACATAACGAGAGGGTGCCTGGGTGGCTCAGTCATTAAGCGTCTGCCTTCAGCTCAGGGAGTGATCCCGGAGTTCTGGGATGGAGCCCCACATCGGGCTCTTCCGCTATGAGTCTGCTTCTTCCTCTCCCACTCCCCCTGCTTGTGTTCCCTCTCTCGCTGGCTGTCTCTCTCTCTGTCAGATAAATGAATAAAATCTTAAAAAAAAAAAAAAGAACAGAACATAATGAATATTCATTACATATACTATTTATGTAGTCGGGTTTACTTACAACATGCATTCATTTATCATACATTCACTGAGTTCCTGTGTCAGATGCTATGCTATGTTCTGTGCAGGAACAAAGTTGTGACATGAGCCTATGCTAAAGGAGCTTACTGTGTAATACAAGAGTTTGTACGACGAACAAGACCCCAATGTAGAATATGATAAATGCCTTTAGACAAGTAGAGTAAAAGTGCTGTGGTGGTCCCAATGCTCAGGAAAGGAAGAGTAATATTTATTCATTCACTGAGCAAATATTTTAAGGACTCTTCTAGACATTAGAGATAGACTGGTAAACAAGATAGACAGGGACCAAGCCCTTCTGTGCTTTTACAAATGTTAACATACTTTGTCTTCATGAGAACTCAGTAAGGCAAGTATTATTCTAAGTGGGTGACTGTTTTACTGTTTGGAGCATAAATAATGGCCTCCCAGTAGTGTTGAAAGCACAGCTTAGAATAGCAGGAAATTCAGTCTCCCTACTCCTGTCCTCCCTAGAACATAGCCCGAAGTGCTAACATACATCAGAGGACCAGTCCTATTTGTTTTCACATTTGGGCTGGGGACAGAATTTAAAAGCTCCCGATTGAGGACAGAGTTCTCTAGGGTTGATAACAGATGTTCTTGCAAAGGACGATTGCACAACATTACGTCCTCAAGATGATTGATGCAACCAGGAATGGGTTAAACAATGGTTTCTATTAAAAACAAGCACCAAACAAAAAGCAGTAAAACCACCTCCCAGACAGACCCTGAATATCCGAATACTTCATCCCAGCCTTCAATGAGCAGCGCTTATACTGCTATACAATGAAAATGTTTCCGTCCTGAATGATAACACTGTGGTACTGGAATTATCAAAATTGATTCAATTATGTGCACTATACTCGATTTTTTAAGGCAGAAAAGACTATTAGATTTTAGGAATATTTTCAGCAAGGAGAATTCAATCAAAATTTATTTTCCAGCTAGCCCAGAGAAGTAAGTTAATGAGAATATCTAATTCCATGATCATTCTGGGTAAACCCAGTAGCACTTTATAAATTCAAAGGAGTGTTAATATTGATAATAATATTCCATTTTTTTCCAATCCCTCAAGTCCCTTCGGATTTAGAATGATGTCTTCCTTACATCTCTTTAGGGACACAAATATTAAGGATTAATATTTGGTATTATCTCTGGTATTATCTCTGATTACCACAGTAACTCTAGGATGTTATTCACATTTTAAAGATGAAAAAAACTAAGGATCCTTAAGTAACAATATCTGAAACCATAATTCAAATAAAGTTAATAAAAAGGCATTTTGTATACTAATAGTTCTCCACCAAAGCTATGCCTTGGAACCATCTGTGGACTTTCCCAAGATACAAAACTACCTGGCACCATGCTGAGGACTGTGAATCAGTTTCTACAATGGAGTCTCCACTGTTATTTATTTTTTTTGAAATTCTACTGGTAAATCTGATCTAGCTTAATAGAGTCACACCTGTCAAATAGCAAATTGAAAGTAGGATGTTCCAGTATCTGAATAAAATGGGAGCTAAGAAATAAAGGGAAGAATTAAGGTGGAAGGAACATTGTTTTACTGAGTCTAAAAGAAACAATGCGAGGAGAGAAGTGCTCATGGCCTGCATATTTGGGCTTCGGATTGTGATCAATGCAACTTCCTCTGATGCCAGTCCTTCTAAGGTGAATGTGATAAGATTACTTGTACCTTCTAATGAAGAGCAAGTGGACCAGAAGGAAATACCATCACCATAATTCCAATCCCTCAGTAGCACTCATGGTGCTATTCCCTGGGCGCATGCCCTGGCTAGACAGCAGATTGATCGTTGCAGCCAAGCACATATGCACCCTAATAATTCTTCCTGAATCCTACCAATTAGACTTGGCACAGAAGAAGAAATTTACTTGGACTTCTTCTAGATCATTCATGCTTTCATTTACTCATTTATTGAGCAAACACCGAATGCCCACTATTGTTTTGGAAATAGTGTTTGATATTGGAAATACAATGATGAATAAGCCTTGCGCCTTGCAAACAGTAAATGGCAGAAGAACCCGTCCTCCATAGGACTGGCCCCTATTTCCAGGGCACTTTTTTTTTAAGATGTTATTTATTTATTTGAGAAAGAGAGCATGTGCACACATGCACGAGCAGGGGGAGAGGCAGAGGGAAAGGGAGAAGCAGACTCCCTGCTGAGCAGGGAGACTGAGATGGCTGGGCTCAATCCCAGGATCCCAAGATCAGGACCTGAGCCGAAAGCAGATGTTTAACTGACTGAGCCATCCAGGTGCCCCCAGGCACTTTCCAAAGTACTCATGTGCCATAGCTCTTCATTCAAAGGTGTTTAAAACATATTTATCTAAGTCTTAGAACACATTGGGTGCTTTTTAATTCTTAAACAAACCTATATGGTAAATAATAATATTCTGTATGTTACAGAGGAGGGAAATGAGATTTAGAGAGGATAAGCACACTGCTGAAGGTCACAGAGAAGAGACTTGAGCCTAGGTCCACAGGGCTTCAAAACTCATGCTTCTAGCAACAAACTCATGACTCTTTGAGGCTAAGTTTATTAATATCTGTCTAAGACCTAGAGATAGCCCTACAGAGAAGCTTTTCATTTTCATGAAGTAGGAATAGTACTGCTTTGTCAGTAAATGAGAATAAGGAAGGGAAGGAGAGAGGGAGGAAAGAAAATGAATATAAAGAAGTTGATTTTAGGAGTTAATTACAAAGACCACTGCAAGTGCACGTTTCCACACACCTCCATTCAAATGAAATTTCAGCCTTACTCAGTTGCAAATATATTAAGAAATCATCAACACATTCTCACTGCTGATCTGCAAAATCTGATTTTATGAAGGGATTTGCTATCTTCTCCAACCCACTCCTGTTCAGGCCCTTTCCAGTCAACAGCTATGCCATCTCCAGTTGGGCCTTGGGACCCCTTAATATTGGCTCGGTTTGTTGGTTTGGTTGGTTGACTTGCCTTATAAATGTGATTGGTTAAATTTAGTTTTTCTCTCAGTTAAGTAAGACTGACTTGGTCTCCAGTGGTCCAAGAAGGCCACAGTTAAAGTGAACTCTGCAATAGCTCCTGTCAATTTCTATAAAACAGACTACAGAAATTAACATGTTTAACTAGACCCTGTCTGTGTTTGTTGGTAAGGTTGTTTGCTTGGATCTAGTCAGATAAGAGTTCTTAGCAAAGGTTCTAGGAAGGAGAGCAATAGGAATAGTGTAAAGGGTAGTAAGAAGAAAGGAAGATAAGAATATTCCCGTTTAGTGCTGTGCACCCTGCAAAGCAAAGCAAATGATAATCAAACTTAAGAACTTAAAAAGCTGCCTTTAGATTTGTTGTCAGTGGTGAGAATTAAACTAATTTTCTTTTGTCAAAAGTGAAAATATGTTTATGCCAAAAAAAATTTCAGCATGAAAAGAGATAAAAGGAAGTTGTATCCTTGCATGATTATGAGAGAAAACATGTTTTCACTCAACTCTTTGCATAGCACAAAATTAAAATGGGGGGTTGCTTGCTTAGAGTTTTGAACATGGTGCCTAGAACATTGTGGGTGCTCAGTATTTGTAGAATAAATGAATGAATTAAAAGAAATTTCAGGAAAGCAAATCGAGTATTGTGCCTTAAAACATCATAAGAAATTATAGCAGAGAATTTCTAAGAATCCATTTATTGTGCCTTCAAATAAAGAAGGAAAGTTGATCTTTGGGAAAGGAAACATCTATCTGAAACAAGAAAGCTTTGCAAATAGTGTATTTAGCTCGTTTTTTTAATGAAACTAATTTGTTATGTGAGTGGTTGAGAGGATGAGATGTCCCCCCTGGATATAAATGAGAAAACATCTTTACCTAATTCCATTTGTTTATCTTAGAAGGTCTTCTCCTTTACCTACTAAATAGTCCTTTTTTTTCCCCCAAAACATCATAGAGAAAGTCATTGAACCTTAATCAACTATTTAAAGAGTAGCTATTCTCTTCTATTCTGGCTCTATAATTACCAATTATATTATTTTTTCTCAAGAAGAAACACTTCTGGACTTATTTTGACTGATTTTTATCAGGCAGCTCTCTGGCATCTTTAAGTAGCATCTTTTACAAAAGAGTTTCAGTTTTGCTTAGTTTATGCTAATACTAACATTTACATTTTTACTTATTAATAGATTCAAATGTCTCATTCGTGTCGGAAAACAAAGCCATAATAAAAAAATAGAAAAATATTAATTAATTCTGCTTTTGTGCAGTGTGAAAAACCAGATTGGTTAAACACCATTCGCAAGAAAAGTGAAAATTATTCAGGGGCGACTAGAGCCAAGCTAGTTTAACTTAGTTTTCCACATTATAAACCACACATACTTGCATGTTCTTCTTCAGTAAATCCTGTTTTCCTCCTTACCAAGTGCACGATAAAACAAGAGAATTATGGCATTGATTGACTTTCTTAATTCTGAGGAAAAATGAAAAATCTACCCTTTGGAGGGAGGCAGAATGTGATTCTTTGGGGCCATACCCAATTGTGGCGTTTTTGTGGAGTAACTGGAGTTCTGGAGCCCACCCAGGAAAGGAGCAATGGGGTGGGGTAGGGGGTGCAAGCACAGTATGAAGCAAGACTTTCAAGTATTCCTTCCCTTGAAGCACAGCATATCTGAGGCGGGGTTTGCAGAGGGAGACACAGGAGAGGTAGCTGATATTTCTCTCCAGCTAGAAATATATCTGAGTCAAAGAATCATCTCGGAGAGACAGCATGCCCAGCAGTTACGTAGCCCTTGCTCCATAGTGCTGCATAGTTGGAGCACCGACGACCATGTCCAGGTGGTTCCTGCCTATGGGCACTACAGCCTCTGCTAGGTGGCCACTTGGGTTCCCCAACTGTTAGAAAACTTCTGAAGCCTGGTATTTTAGAAAGGGAGAATTGCAGATGTACAGCAGGAGTTTCTCAACCATGAGGATGCATGATAAAATCTCACGGGAAATGTTTTTCCCGAACTACACATACCTGCCCAGTGCCATGTCTATTCCCTCAAGATTCTGAGGCAGCTCTCTTGGGCATGGTTGTGAGCCAAATACAGAGAATGGACAAGGGGAGACAGTGGGGTAGGTGACTCGGTGGCCCTGATTTTGCTCTGTCTCTGCTAATAATTACATATGCTTCTTAGGATTGGACTTTCCCTTGGGTCCATGTCCCTGAGAGCAGACTCTTAACATATTTTCTCTACGGTACAATACGTTAGGTCACATGGCTACAGAGTTAATATCCTCACATGTGATGCTCTTGGTGTTCGAAGGGGCTTTCCCCGGCTTGAGGACCACAGGTTGACAGGTTCACAGGCCACACCTTCTTTTGATCTTTCTGAATGAACACCTGATCTCACAGGGGTGACCTCACCTTTACTATTTCCTCTTTCCAGTGTGCTATGTCTCCAGAGTAGCAACAATCCCCACAAACTCCACAAAACGCCCATTCCTAGATCTCCCCAGTTTCTCCCTATGATTTTTGCCACACATTCTCTGCATCCTCTTCATCCCACTGTCTCTAATTGTTCCTTAAACATGGTATGTTCCAGGCTTCTATTCTTTTTTTTTTTTAAAGATTTTATTTATTCGACAGAGATAGAGACAGCCAGCAAGAGAGGGAACACAAGCAGGGGGGGGTGGGAGAGGAAGAAGCAGGCTCATAGCAGAGAAGCCTGATGTGGGGCTCGATCCCAGAACGCCGGGATCACGCCCTGAGCCGAAAGCAGACGCTTAACCGCTGTGCCACCCAGGCGCCCCCAGGCTTCCATTCTTAACAACCCTCGATATTAATTCTTCATATGCCACCTCTCTTAAGTGTTCTTAATCCGAGTTACTCAACTGCCTGGTGTTTTTCCCACCCAAGTACTTTACCGGACAATCAAACAACATACTCCAACGTATGAAAATTTCCCCAAATCAAACTCATTCTCTTTCTTATTTTTCTTCATTCTGGTCCTTTTACCTGCATCCCTCGCTAAACTGTCATATCATCATCTACCTAATAGTCACAGAAGCACGGTTAGATCCTCTGTCTCACTCATTCCTCATGGTTAATGCCACAGTGTCCTATTAATATTACCACCTACATTTCCCTCACCTTTCACTGTCAAGTCTCTGTCACAGACCAGAATCTTCTCTCTGATGACACCATTGAGCTACTCCACCTTCTGCCTCCCAGTCTCTGGATGACATTCGTCCTTTTAGCTGCGGGTATTTATCCGTTCTCTAGTTCAGGTCTATTTGATGAGGTTTTATGGCAGAACTGCTTGGGTGATAACACTATCAACCTTACTACCCAGCCCTCTCCTTCCCAGGGAGCACATGGTCCTCTAGGGGGCAGTGTTGTGAGAAGAGTTTCAAGTACAGCTTCATGCTCTATCAAAATGACTGCCTGCCCCTTTGCCACATTTAGCCCTGGAGTTGAGCCTTCCCCTCAGCTTACACTTATGAGTTGTTTCTGCCAAGGATCCTGGTAACTATGAGCCATCCTTTCTCCCTCCCACCCCCTCACTGGGTCTATCAGCTGTATCTGTAATGAACTCTAATTGTGGATGAGTTTATGGGCTTTCTTATGGGGCTCCCGAGACCCAGACAAATCAGGGAATGTGGCTGGACATCTGTTTGTGTCCCTTAGCATGCTATCACAGTTAAGGAGACAGCCTGCCCAGAGCAGTTGGAGGACTTCCAGCAGGGTGTTTCCTAATTCCACTTGCTGGCACACCGGGGAGATACCTCCAGTCCAGCCCAGACACACACTGTTACACACAATTTCCCTAAAGCTCTGGGATCACACAAAGGAAGTTAATTGAGAAATCTGATTTCACAGGTCATATTTTACTCATCTTTAGTGTGTGGTCCCAGCCTGCTTCTACATGTCAGAGGTCTTCTCCCCGCCCTGCCTAACACCCCACGATTCTGCAGTAGCTTCAAGCATATTAAACCTCATTAAAATTCAGGCCCAAGACTAAAAAAAAACCCAGAGAGAAACAGGAATTCCTTCTCCAGTTGTTCTGAGGAATGCCTTAACTAACTAAGGAACACCTGAAATACTTGCCCTCTTGAGGGGATAAAGGGCCCACAGAGATGTACACTAATCCGAAGGACAACGATATTAGAATACAGAACAACACAAAAAAAGCCTAACATCTGTCCAAGACATCAACACACGTGCAACTGAAACACAGTTTCCTTTCCAAAAGTGCCCAGTGGCTGTTGGATAAAGTCCAAACTCCTGAGCAAGGCAGGAAAGACCTTCTCTGACTGGCAATAACCAGATGTTCTAGTCTCATATTCTGCCTCCCCACCTGACCCTCTCCAAGCTGCGGTCGCCTTACACTTGGTCAGGCTAAACCACCTGCCATTCCGCGAGCACGCCATGCTTCCCGACTTGCTGCCTATGTCCGTTCCAGCTTCCACACTTGAGGAGGCCTGCCACGTTGTCCTTATGATAGGAAAACACATGTCATTTCTTCTTCCCCACTTCTCCTGGCAAAGTTTTCTCTTTGTCTTCTGGGCTTCCACAACCTCTTTAAGAAATTTCAGGTAGTCTCTATTAAATTACGTCTTAAGTTTTTGGAGGTACTACTAGATTCTATATGGAGCTAAGATCAAAAAATGCTTTCTGAATAAGTGATTGAATCTTTCTGGGGTTTGCCCCACAAGATTCCAATGTTCCCTTTGATGTTGACGCTCAGGTTCGGAAAGTTACCGATTATTCTGCCCCAACGGTTTGAGGCTTGACGAGCAGCCCAGCAGAAGTGTGCTTATCCTCGCCCACAGCAGACATCACAAATCAATTAGAACTTTCATTTGCCTGAACTGAGTGTCGCAGGCTGGGTTCTCCGTCTCACTGAGACAGAGGGGGCGGGGCTACAGGATACTGAGTAGGGATCAACACTGTGGCAGGTAGGGGGAGGACACAGGATCAGGGAGAGGTAGAAATGGAATGTGATACGGGCCTGATTATGTCTCAAAGCTCAAAGATTAAGTCTGCAAGCTCTGAAACATAGACCCATAGAGTTGTTCTGCTATCAGACAAAATGGCCGGACCTTCATATCCTCACCTTGATTAACCACTGGATGTAGGCTGCCTTGGCCAGGGTATGACCTTGGTTGAAATGATTCTCCACAGCTGAGGCAGACCCTGAAGCAGCTAGACGCTGGAGGCTGTCTGCTGATTGCTCTCCCAGCAGCTGGGGCCCAAAGTTTTTCCTTGAAGAGTGATCTGAATGGGGCATCTCATGTCTACCACACCCAGCAGTGACATTGGACTTCTCTGCATGGCACTCTGACTAGATCAACTGGTGAGACCTGGCAGGCAAGATGACATTAGTATGCTGTCCCCACACTCACAATTGTAGACCCCAATCTCTGAGGTATTCTCCTGTTTGAACTTTCAAAAATGTATCCCTTTTCCAGAGTTTCTGAACTAGGGACAAAACGACTGTATTTAAAATTCAAAAGTGCTGTTCACATTGAAACAGCTACTATGCCAATAAAACTGCGCTTTCAGCAGTTTTAAAATTTTTAATTAAGTCTTTTCCATCAGGCGGGAACTGAGACAGCTCCTTCTTTCCTCTCTATCCAGGAGATTTCAGGAGAAATTAACCTTCCTTTTCTAATGTGAGTTCTACTGGCCCTCTCCTGGTTCCCTACCTCTCCCTCCTCACCTGTTCCCCTCTCCCCTCCCCTGCCTTGCCTTCTCTCAGGCCCTATGGCTTCTTTCCCTCTCCCTCTGATTTCTCCTCTTTCTCTTCTCCTCTCTCCCTCTGAAGTTTTGGTCACAATTAATCAAACTTGACCACTGTGGGGCTGAGGTCCTGATCCATATCTTTGTCTTAGAAAATATTCTGCAAAAATAGTCTCAGATTAAATTTTTACAAGGGAAGTTTGGAGGAAAAGAAAATAGTGAAAGCCTGATTTTTATCCTTCATTTTATTTGGATTTTAGACTAGAAAATATATTCTACAGTCTGAAATACCCCAAGCACGTCAAATAGCTGTAGGTACGAAGGGATATGTTATAACCTGTCCTTGACAAACGATAACCAGTTCCATCCTGGTCAGTGATGAGTTTCCATTAATGGGCTTCCTTATCCCTCTAAAGGGAGTTTGGCAGTTTGGTGAGTGCGTTTATCTGACCAAGCGCAGATGTGTGTAACCTAATAGTGCTTTGCTGTAGTTGTCACAGTGAACTCCCAGTTTAAATGTCACTATCCACTGAAATGGACTTGAAAACACTTGTAGTGCTGAATCACACTTTAAAAATTTCTGGGTTTGTGGTTGCATTTAACTATGATTCATCAGTTACTGGGCCATTTGTTCTTGCTCCATGATAGATGGAGGGTTGGTGACGGGGGGGGGGGATACAATCCAGCCTTCTGTTTATTCTTATTTGTATGAAATACTACATTTTAGAAGTGTTTAGTTTAGGGGCACCTGGGTGCCTCAGTCGTTAAGCGTCTGCCTTAGGCTCAGGGCGTGATCCCGGCGTTCTGGGATCGAGCCCCACATCAGGCTCCCCGCTATGAGTCTGCTTCTTCCTCTCCCACTCCCCCTGCTTGTGTTCCCTCTCTTGCTGGCTGTCTCTCCCTGTCAAATAAATAAATAAAATCTTTTTTAAAAAAGTGTTTAGTTTTATTACACAATATTGCCTTTAAGAATTTTCTTATAGCATCAAGTAGTAATATTTTTGGCATGAGTAAATTACGTGTGCCTGGGTAAATGATTAAATATGCACATTTTCCCAAGTACCTGACCTTCTAAGAGGGCAGGTCCCACAGAAAGCATTTGGGTTTTGCTTATCAGAGATGAAAGATAAAATGAAAATGGAAGAAAAAATGAGAAGGGAATAAATAGTTTTACATAACAAATAACTTGGGGTACAAGGGTGGGAATAAAAGGGTCTAGGATCTGGCAGAGAGAGAAAAAGAGTGCAGAGAGCAGATGAAGTTTGAACAGCTACTATTAGTGGTGGAACTTTGACAAGACGGAGGCGTCTACAAAGGATTTTTCAGACTGTCTGCTGTGATGGGCTATAGGTTATCCGCCTTGGGTAGTAAAGAATATTTCAGGCCATAAAAACTCAGTAGCTTAAAGTGGGGGATCAGCAAACCATTTTTGGCCAAGGAGCCAAACCCAACCTGCCACTTTTTTTAACAGCCAGGGAGTTAAGAATGGTTTTTATATATTTAAATAGTTGAGAAAAAAAATCAAAATGAGAATAATATCTTGTGCATTGATAATTTTGTGAATTTCAAATTTTGGTGTCCATGAATAGTTTTATTAGAACACAGCCACACTCATTTATGAACTGTCTATGGTTGCTATAGACACCCAGATCACATGGCCCACGACACCTAAAATACTTATTATCTGGTCTTTTAAAGAAAAAGTTTGCCAACCACTGCCTTAAAACAACTGTTTATTCCTAAGGATCTGCAGACAAACTGCAGCAGCTCTACTGATGTAGGATGGGCTCAATTGGGCCGCCCTGCTTCCTTAATGAAGGCCTGTTGGTTGGCTCAAGTGGCTCTGCTGCACATACGTTCATTCTAGGGCCCAGGTGAAAGGGGAAGAAGCCACCTGGGAGAATGACAACAGATGGGCAAGAAGTCAAGTGGAAATGCCATATGGCCAAGCACAAAGTCAGAGTAAGGAAATACACTCTACCCACGATGAGCCATGCTACAGGAAATGAAGAATAGAGGCCAATAATTCAAACTCCCACAACCACTCTTCCTCTGGGACTCTAAAAAGTCTAATCCAATCACGGCATCAGGCTCAAAGTTGAGGTTCTTATGATCTATGTCAGGTCCAAGTGCAATTTCTCTTAATCCAGAGACCTATGGACTTAAAAAAACAGTAACCCCTCCGTATCCTCCCCTAGTCCCCACGCAATGTACCCAATATACAAATAGTGAAACAGGGACAGGCTAATCACATGGCAGCCATGGTTCCAATAGCAGTCCTGAAAATCCAACTGATGAAAGGCAGCCAGCTCACCCCACTTTGGGGTAGGGAATACCTGTTGGTCGGGTACTGCTTCTGAGCCACTTGATGCTTCAGAGCACAGGTCCAGTTTATTACCCACAGACTTCGGCTGCATCTTCGGTGAGCTACATCACTATCCATCGTTCTCACTGTCCACTTCTGACGAAGACTTTGGAAAACATGCTCCTTTTTGATTACTGAACAGTCTTCTCAGCCAGCTTCTTGCTTGTAGAAATGTGAGGGTCTACAGTCCTTGTCAAGCCGCTAACAGTCTCAGTTTCTTTTTTGCTCAGACTGGTTCTGTCTTCAGAACTTTATGGGTTCTCTATATATTTGATGCAAGTCAACTCCATTTGTCAAAGCCACACTTACAATTCCTTTTTAGACCTGCCTCTCTATTTAATCAGATTCTTTGGGTCCATCAGGCTTCTATGGGACTCGAGTTTATGCTTTCTAGAAGGTCTTCACAAAGGTTTGACTCCGCTTCCTCAGTTCAGCCTATGTCACCAGGTAATACGTAATGTTCACGTATTTGATTTAATCTTTGCCTTGGAACTCAATCTTAATTTGAGGATCTTCTGCTGACTCTAGAAATTGGAAATAAGAAAACAATTTATTTTTCAAATAACAATATATTTACACTCTACACTAAAATTTTTTTATTAAAAATCAGATCAATATGTTTTTATTATGAATGTAGTATATACTTATAAAATGGTTTAAACTAATATTGAAGCTATAAGAACTAGAAAGTTAAGGTTTGGTTGCAATGGAATAGAACTTACAAACAGACTCTAATATATATGGGGGATCATATATCATACAAATATAAACACAAATGAGTTGAGAAAGAAAGAAAAATTCAGTAGTGATGCTGAGACAATTGGCCATCCAGATGGAAGAAAGTTAGAACATTATCTTGTACTTATCTAAAAGTAAATTTTATATTGAGTTTAAAGCTAAATATAAAAAACAAAGCTTTAAAACATTTAGAAAAAGATGTAGATGTATTTGTTAATTTTTTAAACAAGACACAAAAGCATAAAAGAGGAAAGAATAAATTTAAGTACATTAAGATTAACTTCTGTATGTCAAGAGACATAAACAAAATGAAAATACAAGTCACAACTGGGAGATCATGTTTGCAATGCAAATTACTACCAAAGGATTATTATCTAGACTATATAAAGAACAGGGGCGCCTGGATGGCCCAGTCAGTTAAGTGTCCAGCTCTTGGCTTCAGCTCAGGTCGTCATCTTATGGGTAGTGGGAATGACCCCCTATCTGACTCCACGCTCAGAGAAGAGTTTGCCCGAAGATTCTCTCCCTCTGCCCCTCCCGCCCACCCTCTTTCTCTCTCCCCATCTCCCTCACCTTCTCCCTCTCCCTCTTTGTCTCTCTCTAATATAAATAAATAAATCTTTTTAAAAATAGAATATATAAAGAACAAATACTACACAAAAGTAAAAGATAACTCAGTAGAAAAGTGAGCAATAGAAACAGAGTTTATGGAAGAAAGCCATTTGAGTGAGCAATAATCATGAAAAGATCCTCGATATTACTATTAATTAAGAGAATGCAAATTAAAGCAGTCGTTGGATGCTCCTTGGCCATTATCAAACTGCAAAAATTTTAAAAGCTGATAATCTTAGGAGTTGACTAAAATGGGAGAATAGCAAAACACAGTGACTTGATGTTTAAATTAAGTTGCAGATTTATTCACTAAGACTCAGCAGTTCCACATGTAGGTATATGCCCTAGATAGACCCTCATAAGTTGGCACGAGGAGACATACGTAAGGATTTTGTGGCAGAAAGTGATAGCACTTCACCAAACCTATACCCTCCTTTTCCTGGGCCTACAGTTAGACTACGTCTCCTCACCTCCTTATCATTAGTTGTGGCCCTGCAACTGAATTCTAATAATAGGTGAGCAGAATTAATGTGCAACACATCCAGACCTGCCTCATAAAAAACAGCCACACATAATCATCACGCTTATTCTTCTTCCACTGGCTTGAAGCAAACAAACAGAGACATTGAAAGCCATACGATGAAAATAGTAGAGTCTTAAGATGGAAAAACCTGGGCCCTCCTACTTGGAGGAAAGCCTTCACCAATCATGAATGTGCATTTTGGTCTGTATGTGAGCAAGGAATAAAGTCCTATCACGTTTGAGCCATTGGGGGATTTGTAAACAGAGTACCTAATGTTACGTCAACTAATATAAATGCTTATTGCAGCATTGTTAATAATAAACATTGGAAAAGCTCATCAGTAGGGGATTTAGTAAATTGTAGGATGTTCATGGGATGTAATACTATTCTAGAGTTAAAATTAATGTATTTGATCTATGTGTGTCAATATAGTTAGGCCTTGAAAATGTTAGAATTAATTCTAAAATAAATACATACAGTTTTAGATCCTATATGCACATTTATCAAAACATAAGGTATGTTTGGGAAGCCATGTAATCTCTCAGTCTGAGTTCCTGCCTCTATGTTGTTTTTATCAAACCTGAGAGATCACTGATGATAACATGTACTATCATTTTATGTACCAATTAAGTAAAAACACTACCAATTACACTATTAGAAAACACTTTCTTATCACTTTGAAATTCTATTTAATACTTATGGAAAAAGCTCTCAGACTTAATTATACATAACTTGTATCATTTATTATATTCCTATATAAAAAGGAAAATTGGTTAAAGTCCTTCTAAAATATCTTCACTTTCAGATTCCAATTCTCTGGAATCAGTTTTTGATCTGTGTCATTTGACATCCATTTTCCCCTACACGATCACATCATGTGTGCCAGCAAAATTATTGTTGATGCAGCAGTTCAAGGAAAAAAAAATGCGGAGAGAACTAGAGCCTTTAGTTCTGGGCTTTTAAGAAGGCTTTGCAATCAGGTAGAACTAGTTTGCTTTAGAAACCCACTTAAGAAGTGTTGTTAAACATTTCTGATACATCCCCTCCTCTATCTGTCCCTCAAAACCAGTTGGTTCAGAGTAAGAGTTTAAAAAGTGTTCTACTATCACCTCTGGAATTTTCTTCCATGCTGCTGACACTCGTTCTGTAAATTTTGATTCTGACGATTCTGATGTTTACAAATGCACAGGCAGCAACTATACGTCATAACCGCTGTCTGGTTGACAGTAGCATTTCCATGTAGAAATTCCTTAGGAAATGTATACGTGTTTCAGAATCCAAAATCTTGTGGAAAAAATCAACAGAAAAAAACAGGAAAAATATAATGATTTTCTTGTGAAAATTCAAGCTTAACAATCAATGGGAGACGTTACTAATCAATCGTTCTTGCTTAGAGTTGTTGCCATGTTTTATGTGAGTTCCCAGCCCTTTCTGCAGCTCCTAGTGAGCCGTTCTTGCCAATAAAATAATTATTAAGAAGCTCGTAAGTGCTGTATATTCACACAAATTTTATGAGTGGTGTTCCATACATTAACCAATTTGAGTCCTTAAATCAGCAATTTTGACCTCTGAATGTGTGTGGTACTGTTCGTCTTGCTAGGAAATCCAAATGTTACGTTATTCTAATACTTCCCAGCAATATTTACTGGCATTTTGTAGTGTCTGGATATTTGCTATCAGTACACTTTGTAAATATTTTAACAAAAGAAATGCAACAGAAAGAAGATGAGAATATTGTTGCGGAATACTATGGAACGAAATTGGAAATTATCTAAAATACGAATTAGCAAAAGCAACGTTGATTTCAGCATCACAATCAAGGCAAGCTGGAAAAATAGTTTTACTTTGTTGTTGTTGTTAAAGAGTTTCTATAAAGCAGCATGTACCTTAATAAACTTACAGAAGTTGAGGTTGCTTTGGACATACTCTTAATTCAATCAAACCGACATCAGTGCAAAATGGAAGAAATGTTTTTAACATCTGGAATATTTGTATGAAACAAAGATCAAGATTATCAGATGGGTCAAATAATGTTTTGTAGTTTAAATTTGCATTTTAAGAGTAGTAACTTTTTAAATATTAAATATTTAGCACAATCTTTAAGTGACGGTTATTTAACTTCATAAATGTGTCCTATTACGACATCTATATCAGGTAGAGACTTACGAGTTATTACAACATACTGATTCATGATGTTGACCATCATTTGCTCATTGTCTTTTAATAGGAAACCTCCGAAATTCTCAGTATAACCCTACCATAGTAAAATGATTCACTATTTATTACTATGGACACTCATTATTATTTAAAACACATAAATAGTGTGTTATGAAAAAGGCAGAATAACATAGTTCAGGGAATTCCTGAAAAGTCCCCTAAAATCTAGTTTTTCTTTTATGAATCTCAAGGATGAATACTTATTAGAAATTTGGAAACATTACCCAACAGCAATAATAAGATACTTTTGATTGTAGGATGCATTTCAATTTCAGTGATGTTAAAATGTGAAAAAATGTGGGTCTTAGAATCAAGGAAATGCAGTATTAAATGAAGACATCATATTAAAAGATAATCTCTCTCGCTATCCTTCTAGGTCTAAAATATTCAGTGAGCTTATGGTTTAGAATTTTCTAGGAAGTAGAGCACATAAATAATTGCCCAGAATGTTAATTAGTCATGTCTCTTTTTTCTTCTACTTCCTCTAGTCTTACCCTAATAGATAGATTTTTGTTTTGTTTTTTGGTTTTTTTAGATTTCAATCATCTGTTCTACTTTAAGTAAACTGTGACCAAATTTTCTAGTTTTCATAGTGTTCAATGATATTGGTTTGAACTGTTTTATAAGTATATACTGCCTTCATCAGAAAAATAAATTGATCTGATTTTTAATAAAAATATTTTACCACAGAATGTAAAGATATTCTGTAGAATGTAAATAATTTCTAAAAATATACCTTTCTCATTTTAATTTTTCCTCAAAACAGCAGATGGTATAAAACCAACCACCCAAAAACTATCTTTTTGTCTGCTTACTTTTTTAAATATGATGGTAACATTAGCGCTAAAAGAAGGCTAAGGGATAACAGAGAAAATGCTTAGTTTACCTGATAATCACGAAATCTATATTGCCCTTCCCTAAATGTCCTCGATAGTAATATTCTCAGAGAAGAGATTTTTTTCAAGTATTTTCTGAGGGCTGAGCGATAGTGACCTTTGGGATAACTCCAGGTTGTAATAGTATCGTTCATTCCTTTAGAGTTTTTGTTAGTCCCATTTTACTTTTTTATTGTAATTCCAACCTTACGAAGTAGGGAAACATAAACCTACACAGCAGAAGCAAAGTACAAATACACTTAACTAAATAGCCTTTGATAGCTTCATGTCTCTATACTTCATTTTCCATTAGGGAACCGAAATCCAAAAATGGCTTTGCTGACCCAAGATTGTTGATTTTAGTAATTGCCGGTCCCAGAATTTTAATCCCAATCCTGTCCTTTGCTCTCCTTTGTGGTTATAGGACAAGTCACTTAGGCTCAGTTGTCCCTCCTTTAAGAAGGGAGAGAACTACATCTCAGAGGAGTTCCATGAGATTTCCTGGTTAATATCTGCAAAGTGCTTTGGCAATTAGTGGGATTGACAAATTGACAATTACTATTAAAGAAAGCAGCACAATTAAGGGGTCTAACTGGAAGACTGGCAGCCTGCAAAATTTTAGGTTGGTCGCAAGAGTTATTATGAGAGAATGGCTGCTTTCCGAAAATGTATATTTAAATATTAACAACATTTGAGGAGCAAATACTCCCAGAGATAAACATATGCTTTGAATCCACAATTACTTATGCATCTTCCCTCTGCCTCCTCCATGTCTGTGTTTTTAAAATTCTGTAGGTGAAGGACTGAGGTTCTGTCTCAAGGTCATTGAAGCGGCTGTGATTTTATTAGTATGCTCATTGAATGTGCTATAGAAATGTAATTTAAGGCATTAATATGTACACACTAAATAAAACCACACAGGCTGTGGGAAAGTTATTTATGATGCTGGAATTTTACCAGTTATGGAAATAAATAATATAATGTGTGTGTCTCTGGAAACAATGTAAACTCGGCTTACTCAACAGAAGCAGTAAAAGAAATCTAAACAATTCTGTAATTCTATGAGGAGGGTAATTTCACTGATGACAGCTTTCCATAATTTTACTCTTGTAGATAGCAAATAATTTTCCTTATTCTTTATTTTATTACTATTTTGAATTGCACTCCTTGTTGGAGTTTCACCTTTTACTAATAATTCTTCGGGAAATGTATTTTCACTGTTTTTCATATGGCAGTTACTGCTGGCAGTACCTAGTTGAAACCAACAGAATTACAACTCTCTTCAATATCCCTACATGACATGAGTAATATTTCAGTTTAATCCAGGGGCGTGAATTGAGCCAGGAACAACCATTTCAATTTCTACTGCCGTTTGTTTAGGCTTACCATGGACTAGCTACCATACCCTCTCTCGGCGAACCATATTAAATTGCTTACAGAGACCTGCTCAGAAAGCAAAAGGCATGGCTTTACTATTCTCATGACATGCCTTTTGCCTAATAATCACGAAAGCTATAAAAAGAAATCCACTGCAAATGCCCCCCAAAAGCTCCTTACTGCTGCCCAATAACCAAGTTCCAGCGAGAGAGTTAAACAGCTATTAAGACTACTTCACTTTTATATAACATAACGTTTAGGACACTATTCCTTAAGAACCAGTAGATCTCATCTGTAATAATAGACCAGTCCTATACCCCTGTATCCTCGTTCATAACAATATGACTGTGCTACATACTTACCAAGTAAAATACTGAATGCGCAATGATCCATTTTCTCGATAGTTCTGGAATTAAGGGCATTGGTTTACAAATGACTGACTGAGGTGAAAGGAATTGTTTATAGCCAGGGGAGAAAATAGGTTGAGTGCCCAATGCAAAGGTCTTAAGTAAAAGGGGGGATATGTGCTTTATAAACCCTATTTATTTCCCCTTAAACTACCTAATGTGCTTGTTTGTATCAAAAACCCACTATTGGTGAGGATATTGTCAATGAACTGAAACAATAGATTTTGCTGCAACTAACACATAGTAGGAACACAGTAAATGTCGGTCAGGTGAATGAATTGAAAGCATACGGTTATGACCCATTCCTTTTAGCTGGAGAGAAATATGCACCACCACATACAAAGATAATGAAGGAATTTTATAAATTGTCCTGATTTTTAAGAAATTAAGGCTTCAGTGCTTTCTGGTAAATGAACAGAATAGTTGTTGCATCTACTGCTCAATAAACGTGGCTTGTTTTGGGCAGTGTGATGAGTAAAAAAAAGCATAAGTGAACCCAAAAAGGGGGTGGCTGGAATTCTAGTCCCGGCTTTTCCACTAATCAGTTTTGGGCAAAGGACAATAAGACTTCAAAAATCTGTGTACTGGGCAGCCCTGTGCATAACAAGGAACTACGCGGTATTTGATGTTATAACCTGTTCTAACATGCTGTGGATCTCTGTTGGTCCAGACATGCTAACTTTCACAATATAGAAAAAGATATTTTGATTATTTCTTGTTACTTCTTTCATATCAGCTTATAACTATTAATTTATACTTCATCACCATTGACCAGATTTGAAGAATTAACCGATGGCTCATTTATTGAGTAGATATAATGTAACAAAGTACTAGCCTGTTAGCTAATTCTAGCATTAGTCCTTTGCTTAATTCTTAAAAACGGCTATTCCCGTGTCTTCCTATGTTTTCATCATTTGTGTGTGTGACGTGCCACGGCTCGGTCATGGGTACAGTATGTGGAAAAGGACAATTTGCTTTCTTTTGGTCCCTGATGACAGCTGTGGAACAACCAAAGGATGTAATCCTTGGCTATCACTCGGTAATGCTGTACAACATTGAAAAAATTATACTATTTGTTATATTGAAATGTGTGCTGGTTTCGAGGAAGTAAGACTCTTCTGAAATTATTGAGGCTGACCCATTTTCACTGCTCCGAATTTCCTATCCTATGGCACAGATCAGTGCGCGGAAGCTTCGTAATTCCCTGAAGGCTTTTTAGTACATAGGTAGTGCCACTTCTTTATACTCAAAACCTCTTGGGGGAAAACTACTAGATGTATCATCTGCTTAGTTCTGCTCTCTTCCCTTCTTCAACTACTGCTCTCTGCTCCCAATTCTGCATTAGCAGGAATATCTCTTAAACTGATGTCTTCATTTTCTGTTATTCTAATAATAGCCAAAGATACTCCTTGGGTCTTTTGTGCTTAACAGACTGACAGGTCTTTAAGCCTATAATAAATTTGTCCTAAAACCTTTTCCTGTGAGTCTATGTAATCAGTTTTCAAGGCACTGCCCTAATTTTTGTAAATGCAAAAAAAAAAAAAAAAATCAAAACCCAAAACCCAAAAACAAAAACAAAAACAAATCCCCACATTACCAATGTAACATGAAAACTAAGTATGATTTTGGACTTATAATGCTTTGGTTGGGTTTTCATTTGGCAGGAGGATGCATAATAGTATTAAAAGCAGATTTAGCTTTCTAATTATTTTATAGAGATTAGTATTTAAATAAATTCATATTTCCCATTAGTTATCAACTAAAGTTACTGTGACCTGGGAATTTAATTCAAATCAACAAATTTTATTGAGCTTTTGCTAAATGCAAAGTAGTGCCATAGACACTCATGAGGAATTGACTGAAACTTTGTTTTCTAGATGCTTTTAGTGTAGTAAGAATGATATACTAAGTTGACCCACAAGTTGACTAGAGTCAAGTAAGAGCAGAAGAGAAATAGGAATATTAAATTCAAAGGAGACACAGAACATCTAGATAAGAGCCTCTAGAAAGATGGCTTTTGAGGTGGGCTTTGAAAAATGGAAAGGATTTAAAATGAATCATCATTTAAAATCATCTAAAAGGAAGAAATACACCAAACAAATGCACCCAGGTTGAAATATGTGAGGCATGTTTGGAGAACAAGCTGCCAATCCGGTTGGACTATACATAGGGTTTGTCTAGGCAAGTAATAAGAACTGAAACCAAGGGGCGCTTGGGTGGCACAGCAGTTAAGTGTCTGCCTTGGGCTCAGGGTGTGATCCCGGCGTTGTGGGATCGAGCCCCGCATCAGGCTCCTCCGCTATGAGCCTGCTTCTTCCTCTCCCACTCCCCCTGCTTGTGTTCCCTCTCTCGCTGGCTGTCTCTATCTGTGTTAAATAAATAAATAAAATCTTAAAAAAAAAAAAAAAGAACTGAAACCAAAAGCCAAATTGGGCCAAATTATCTTTTCTAATGATCTTAATGTTCTTGTGTGATGTGGTATCATTTTGTTACATAGTGACCCAGGTTTATACATAAAAATTTCATCAAATCATAGTAACGAGAACCAGCGTTCGATATAATGTTTATAATTTCATGGATAATTCTCCTTCTTATGTAATTAATTTTATAAAAATAAACATATTGATCATTAAGAATAGAACTTTTGCACAATTAATGATAAGGAACTCATCAGGAATTAGAAACAAGGTTTTAGGACCTTAAAGTCTTATTAAACAAAGCTAAAAGTGACATAGATTCTAGATTAAACTAACCATGAAGCATTGAATCTGCAGATTATCTCCACATCATCATGAGATCCTCCTAGAATGATCATAAAGAAAGCAAAAAAAAAATGTATAAAATCAAATGATAAAGTGAATAAGAGAAAAGACAACAGCCAGTAAGGAATGCCAGCAATGTTTCAGAAGACAAGAAGCAGCTGTATGTCACTGAATGTGATGTGAGTTTGTTATGATTTCTTAAATGACTGGTAGAGGAAAGAAGTAGAGGAGGGGGAATAAGAAATCAAAAGAAGCAAACTGATTCATGCCACTAGCATCATAAGGCTTAGGAATTAGAGATGCCAGGTATCTTTAGAGGGGGGAGAGTAAGGATTAAAGCAAGTAGGAGGACCCCAGACCTCTTCCCTTAGGCCCACAGCCCGATGAGTGTCTCTCCCCAGCAGAATAAGTTACTGAGATTCTATCCACCTATCCATCTATCCATCCATCTATCTATTTATCTGTTATGGGCTGAATTGTATCCTCTCAAAATTCATGTTTTGAAGTTCTAACCCCTAGTACCCCAGAATGTGACTATATTTGAAGGCCTTTAAAAAGGTAATGAAGGAAAACTAGATTGTATGGGTAGGCCAGTCTGACTAATCCAGTATGACTTGCGTCCTTATAAGAAAAGGAAATTAAGACATAGACACACACAGAGAAAAAGACCATGTGAGGATATAGTAAGACAGAGGCCATCTGCAAGCCAAGAAGAGAAGCCTCAGAAGAAATTAAGCCTGCCAACACTTTGACTTAGGACTTCTGGCCTCCAGAACTATGAGAAAATAAATTTCTGCTGTTAAGCCACTCAGTCTGTGCTGCTTGGTATGGCAGGTCTAGAAAAATAATACTCTACCTACTTATCTATCTATCTATCTGGTTTATGATAATTCCTAACAAGGAATATAAAACAGGGTAATTGAGAATAACTGCTTTGCCATAGAAGTGGGTATGAGAGAGGATCTTTTTATTTAGCACGATCAGGAATAACCTCTCCTAGAAAATGACTTTAAGGTTAAGATCTGAAAGGTGAGCAGAAGCCAGTCATGCAACTATTTGAAGGAGCATTTTTCAGGCAAAAGGAAGTTAAAACACAAAGGCCCTCAGGTATAAAGGAGCAGGGCTGGTTGGGGAATAATCAGCTTGGCTAGCGTACCGTAAGCAAGAAGGGTGGTAGAATGAGGTAGTTTTGGGGATATAAGCAAGGATTACAATATAATCTTATCCTTATGATAAATTTTTCACTTCTGCCTAAGTATAGTGATCTATACCTTGGTCTGTAAACTATGAAAAATAAGAAATTTTATTTACTTTTCTAAGTCTGCTAAATTCATCTCCCAGTCCTCATCCTACCACACTGGCTGGAATTTCACCTCATTTGTTATTTCTTCTACTCTCACACCCACTCAAAGTGTTATGTAAAGGTTCTAGGGTCTTGGGCAACACCAGTGCCTCAGGAAGTCTCCTTCAGTAAGTGGTCATT